>NC_140212.1:18345445-18372945 GCF_951802725.1 Rutilus rutilus | reverse complement strand
GATTTTATCGACTGCTGAAAATTTGATATCATCATAACACTATTGTGATGCGCATGGACCGAGGCTTGATTTAGAGAACAGTCTGTCCAAAATCTCTCTTTGTCTCTCTCTCTCTCTTGCCCCATCTGCTCCCACTCATCTGTCCTTTGCCATTGATTCTTTATGAAATACAGCGCTGTTTATATTCACTCATCAACCAACAAGAGCACACTGAAAGACATATTGATTTTTTTTTAAAGAATGTGTGTGTGTGTTTAAGAGTTAAGCAGTATCTTAGGAACAATCACAACCCCCTACTGACACTGACAAACTGGCCTTGACACACAACGTTCCAGGGAATGAGAGAATGAGGAAAAAAAGAATCGAATGTGAGCTTTAAAATACGCTGATGGAAGAGGAAGGATTTGCTGCTTGTTAAAGAGGCGTTTAAAGAAAAGAGTTACAGTCAACGTACGGGATATAAAGAAAAAGGATCAGACAGAAGGATGGAGCAAGAGAGAGAGAGAAGGGTTGTTAATGTGATGAATGCCATGTCCAGGCAACTGGGATGAGGAAGAGACACACTAGTCTGTGGCATTTGGGCTGCCATGTCTCCTTTGTGCTACCTATTTCCTCTAGTTATTGTCGTGGGCTGACCTTTGAGGAATTTTCCGGGTTATTTACAATGTTATGTCTATGGACCTCAACTGTGGCATGCTGTTGATTTACCATAATTTTGACTCGTCCTTTGCTATAAATATGTTTACAGCAGTGCACTTAGTTTGTGCAACAGACATGAATGATACCTCCAATTATGTTGCTTGTTGAAGAAAGTTGCAACATTACATTTCTAAGCTGTGATTTGTTTTGTGTTTTTTTTTGGTCTGGTCGATGATAAAGCGGGTGGAAAAAAATCCCACTGACTTACAGTGAAGAAGGGCCTTGAGCAATATCTTATAGAGATTCTGTTGACTTCGGCCAGTCATTAACAACCAGAATCCAGAACAGCCTAGCAACACCCTAAACCACGTAGAAATGTGATTTTAAAAAAAACATCCGGAACACCTTGGATACCACATAGCAATTCTATAAGTTTGATTTGTGTTAAGGTCACTAGTTTTCTCAAAATAATTAACAATACATAAAATAATAAGTGATGACATGACATGGAAAGGTTCAGATTTGGTTGTGATGCGACTGTCTACAATTTTGACTCGTCCTTCGCTATAAATATGTTTACAGCGGTGCACTTAGTTTGTGCAACGGACATGAATGATACCTCCAATTATGTTGCTTGTTGAAGAAAGTTGCAACATTACGTTTCTAAGCTGTAATCTTTTTTTTTTTTTTTTTTTTTGTCTGGTCGATGATAAAGCAGGTGGATAAAAAAATCCCACTGACTTGCAGTGAAGAAGGGCCTTGAGCAACATCTTAGAGAGATTCTGTTCTTCGGTGATTCTACTTCCTGCTTAGCTACTGTTCGGACACTCTTGCTTACCGCTCCGCACTTTGCTCTATCGCTTTTATATTTGATCTCCTAATTTTAACTTCAGCAAATCAGCACAGTGCTGAATCGACATAGCTTGACATCAGTGTTAAAACTAGAAACTTTTGTGACTGGAAGATTACTACAAAAAAGCGGGTTTCCTATCCGACCAGCCTCCCACTGCCATCAGCTTACATTCCGGAGAAGGGAAAACACAGCTGCCCACATCCAAAAGGATAAGAAAGAAAATGCCTCTTCTAGAATCTACTTGCTGCACAAACTGCCACAGACTTTTACATGTTACGTAGAACATGTTACGTTGTGAGAGGCGAACCACGACTACTTCAGAGAACCCAGCACAATAGGAACTACCAGAGACGTAGGCCTAAGTGTATGCTGAAATAAAAAGAAAAACGGACTTTCCTGCCCTGTCAGCCGCTATACTGCAGAATCGCGCACTCTTCAATTGCACGCGCAAATGTGGCGGAGCGCGCTGTATATCGCTTCATTATATACAGCGCTAAACTAGAAGCATGCAACGTCGTTACGTTTAAAAAAAAACAACGCGTTGTCCAGATTCAGTATTTGCGGTCAGATGAGATGTTGTCAGGCTATATGTCATTATTCTATCGTTATTTTCATAACTTGATACGAAATAAAAAGCCTCTCACCTCAGAAAAACGAAATTTCATGTCCTGTCAGTTGTTTTACTGCGCTCATAGCCTGCACTCACTTTAACAGTTCTTGTAAGTATTGTGTATCACCATGGTAACTGTTGTTTCCATAACCCCATAATGCCACTTATTGGTTATTTTGTATATTTTTAAATGACTGTGGTGGCTCATACCAAGATTGTATTAACAAAAACTAGTTTGGGACTGCTATTTAATAGCTTAACCTTGTTGGCCTACTGTTTATTTATCAGTAGCCTATTAGTCATATTCTTACAATTTATTTGAATTTTAAGTGAAGGGGGACAGTAGCCTACTTGTGTGTGTCAACAATTCTTGTGTAAACAAACTATTATAATAGGCCTATATAATACCTAAAAAGATGGGTCGCAGCTTGATGACTGTGGAGAAATGTGGGTCCCATGGCCAAACTATTCAAAACATCATTCAATGTAAATCGTGGTAATCGTAATTGATTACAATTTCAAGGGAATAATCAACAATTATGATTTTTGTCATAATCGTGCAGCCCTAATACACGGACCCACACACAATCGTGGAAACACTCTAGATCTACTTATCAGTAAGGGTCTAAACATTTAATTAATTGTTTTTAAGGATGTAGCACTGTCTGATCATTTCTGTATTTTCTTTGATATATTGATCTCTCTTGCCATTGAAGCTAGATGCTTCATGTTGTCAAGAAGAGATGCTTAAATGAGAACACTAGTGTGCTATTTTTTGAAGGCCATATCTTTAACACTAGGCATATCTGCGGACTCTGTTGATTCTCTCCTTGAGTCCTTTAACTCAAAAGTACAGAGTGTAATAGATGGTATTGCTCCTGTGAAAGTCAGGAAGAAGAGTGACGGACAAAAAGCACCTTGGAGAAACTCAACAGCAGTGCAAAATATGAAAAGACAATGCAGAAAAGCAGAGCACATGTGGCAGAAGACAAAACGTGTAGTCCATTATAACATCTATAAAGACAGCCTCCATGCTTTCAATGTGGAACTAGGCAAATCTAGACAGACTTTCTTCTCAAATATTATAAACATAAACATAAACAACACTCACACACTTTTTGCTACTGTAGAGAGTCTAACAAACCCACCAAGCCAGATTCCCAGTGAAATGCTCTCAGACAGCAAGTGCAATTAGTGTGCTTCCTTCCTTTCTGAGAAAATCAATAATATCAGAAAGGCGATCTGCATATCCTTGTGTGGCACTGAGGTCAGACAGATCAGACCACATCCGCAGAAAGTTACTATGTCTGATTTTGAAGAAATTAGTGGTACAATTTTTGAAGAAACAGTACAGCACCTTAAAACATCAACCTGCGCCCTTGACACAATCCCCACTTCCTTTTTCAAAAGTGTGTTAAACTGCTTAGAAGCAGATCTCCTAGAAGTGATAAATTCCTCACTTCTCTATTTGACTTTTCCAAAGTGCCTTAAAACTGCAGTTGTCAAGCCCCTCCTGAAAAAGAGCAATCTGGATAGCAACATTACAGGGCAATCTCAAATCTTCCTTTTATAGGCAAGATCATTGAAAAAGTTGTCTTCAATCAGCTGAACAAATTCTTAATCTCAAATGGATACTTTGACAATTTTCAATCTGGTTTCCGACCACATCACAGCACAGAGACAGCGCTCATAAAGATAATAAACGATATTCGTTTAAATACTGATACAGGCAAAACATCAATTCTGGTACTACTCGACTTCAGTGCTGCATTTGACACTGTTGATCATAACATACTTCTGGACAGGCTGGAAAACTGGGTCGGGCTTTCTGGGATAGTCCTAAAATGGTTCAGGTCATACTTAGAAGGGAGAGGTTATTTATGTGAGTATAGGAGACCATAAGTCTGAGTGGACATCCATGACATGCGGAGTCCCTCAAGGCTCAATTCTTGCGCCACTCCTGTTCAACCTGTACATGCTCCCACTGAGCCAAATAATGAAAAAGAACCAAATCTCTTACCACAACTTGATGACACACAGCTCTACTTAGCAATATCGCCTAATGATTACAGCCCCATTGACTCCCTGTGCCAATGCATTGATGAAGTCAACAGTTGGATGTGCCAAAACTTTCTTCAGTTAAACAAAGACAAAACTGAAGTCATTGCGTTTGGAAACAAATTGAAGTTCTCAAGGTGAACGCATACCTTCACTCCAGGGGTCAAACAACTAAACATGAAGTCAGGAATCTCTGTGTGACACTAGAGTCAGACCTTAGTTTCAGTAGTCATGTCAAAGCAATTACTAAATCAGCATACTATCATCTCAAAAATATTGCAAGAATTAGATGCTTTGTTTCCAGACAAGACTTAGAGAAACTTGTGCATGCTTTCATCACCAGCAGGGTGGATTATTGTAATTGGACCCCTTACTGGCCTTCCCAAAAAGACCATGAGACAGTTGCAGCTCATACAGAACGCTGAGCAGAACCAGAAAATATGAACACATCACACCAGTCCTCAGGTCTTTACATTGGCTCCCAGTTACATTTAGGATTGATTTTAAAGTATTATTAGTGGTATATAAATCACTCAATGGCCTAGGACCTCAATACATTGCAGATATGCTCACTGAATATAAACCCAACAGATCACTCAGATCATTAGGATCATATCAGCTAGAAATACCAAGGGTTCACTCTAAACATGGCGAGTCTGCTTTTAGCTATCATGTACAAACCCATTTAGGGCCGTTACTGGGGCTAAGTCAGATAGGGCTGAAATGGAGCCCATATATACATGGGAACCCCAGGCTGCCCACACACCGCAACCAGGGGAAATGGGAACACATTTGACCCTATCAAAATAACAACAGGTTATTTGCTTTACCACATGCAGGCACCTTTTATTAGCCACAGCTAACGTCCACAAAGGGAAGTAACATTAGTGACGCATCTTCAGATGGACCCATCCTTCAGATGGACCCCTCTCATAAGCTCCAAAATTGGCCCGGAAAGGCTCGAACTTCCTTGCATAGCACATGCAGGCCAATGAGCAAATGGATCGAATTTACTTGTATGTATAACCACTTAAACATTAGAAATATTAGCATAAGACTTGTGTGATCAAATTGCTTATCAACCCTATATATAGCTAAATGTAGGCCTACAGCTAAATAAACCCGGTTACTTTACTTGCCATCCATGATACCAGGAATGGACGTGACATTACTGAATTGCATAACCAGCTTCTAGAAACGTAGTTACACCTTAAAAAATAAATAAATAAATAGATAGATACGGTAAAAATAATAATAATAATAATGTTTTAATGAATATTAAATATAAGCACTTAAAATTAGCACATTTCTGCAATGCCTTGGCCATTTCCATTGCAAAACTTTCCACAACTACACTGTAAAAGCCCTGCTGTAAATCTGTATTGTTTACAAATTGAGGGACAAATCAAAATTATTATCTGTGATAAACAACAGCATGTCACAGATGGGAACAATAGATATTAGGCTATAAATAACCTTACATTTTCATTTCGCATTTGTTTATTGCTATTTCCTATTGTTATCTACCCAACATTAATAAAAAATATATTTCCAACAGAGTAGATGAGTTAGATATTACTCTCTCAATAAATGATGCAGGTAATGAAATGCTTATTTGTCTGTAATAATCCCATAAAAGTGACGCTCTGTGACCATGTGCTTTGATTTTTTGCGTGGTTAGCCTAGGCTAATTTGTCTTTGCGTTTGAATCTCTACCAAGCAGCCGCATCTTTGGCATGTACATTTTGCTCCATGTAAGATCTCTTTTCTCTCTTTCATCCCTGCATCACACCCTTCCCTGTCAACGACTGGAGGCTGATGGAAACTGGAAGAAGGTTATGTAAACAAGCAATCCAGCTGCGCTCTGATTGGCCCCGTGAGAGCCATAACCTCATACGATTGGCCGTCACCTCTGAACTTTTGAGAAAGCCTGTGTTGATGAGCAAAAGTCACAGAAGAACTCCATATTTACCGCTCTGTTTCCTCCTTTGTCTCCCACCTCTGCTTCGGCGTTCGTATTTTCTTTTCATTTAAGTTCAATAAAGTGCCGCACGGATCCGTTCAGTCAACAAACCATGTCGCCCCCAGCCCTGGCTCTCATAGTCTCTCTGTCTCTCTGTCGGTAAAGAGCGGCTTTATACTGATCTGTTCAAAGCACAGAGTGATTAATTTAAAGACAGATAGAGAGACAGAGAGTGACTGACACAGACATCAAAAGACGAGTGCAGCTGAACTGACGGAGTGAATGGCACCTTCTGAATCAATGCTCAAAAGAAAGCAAAAGAGAGAGAGATTGGCTCTTTCCCCCCCCCTCCCTCAGCTTGCTTTTCTGATGTATCTGTCTTCATGAAACAAGGAGGCTAGTTTTAATCTTCTGACGGGGTGTGAAATTATGAAACAGGGTGTGTGTGTGTGTGTGAGGGAGAGAGAGCGGGGGTGGTGAGGTCTTTTTGTGTTTTCTGAATGATTAGGTTTTATTGAAGCTCGTCTGGCTTGTGGAGAAATTGTCTCTGCTCTTTGTGCTTATGTCTGTGCATGTGTGCAATTGTTTTTTTTTTTTGGTTATTGACAGTAATTGTACGGCTGTGATTGTAATGATTGTAATATATTTGAATATGCTTTTTTTTATTTAAAGGTTGGGGTTGTAAGGTGCTCACTAAGGCTGCATGTATTTAATCTAAAATACTGTGAAAATAGTTATATTGTAAAGTATTATTACAATATAGAATATTTTTTTTTCTATTTTAGTATATTTAAACATTTTCAGCCAATACTCCAGTCTTCAGTGTCACATGATCCTTCAGAAATCATTATAATATGCTGATTTGGTGCTCAAAAATCATTTCATTTTCAGTATGGAAATGGTTGTTCTACACATATTTTGTAACGTTTTACTTATCGTTACGATCACTTTTGATCAATTTAATACATCCCTGCTGAATAAAATGATTGAATAAAAAATAAATAAAAAAAACGTGTATAGAGTAATACTAATATTGCCAATACTGCAATGCTAAGTAAATTAATATTTTTATTCAAACACAATTAAAATGATTTATATTTGTTATTAACATAATAAAATAATGAAAATGTGATTTGATGACAGTTTAGATTAATCAATTAATTAATTGATTGTTATAAAAAAATGCTAAATTATTAAATGTTCTTATTTTGGGGTGAAATATGACTCAGACGTGTTCTTGAAAGATTCAAAAGTATGCAAAAATACAGAACAAAAACTGTAGGCTGCTCTACAAATGTAATTTTAACATTTTTTGCACCTTTAAAGTATGTTTCTCTTTCTACTTTTCTTTTGCCCTTCATTGTCTGCGATGCATTTAAAAAGAGTTGTTAGAAGATATGCAGTGCAAAAACAGTGAGCGCGAGAGAAAACTGTGTTTTAAGTGATTTGTGTGTCTTGCGTGTCCCCAAAAGTACTCAGTGACCTGAAATGCTGCTCAGTGATATTTCACTCTGATGTGACTTAAACAAAATAAATATGCTTCTTCAAAGAAATAGAATAAAATGGAGCCAAAAAAAGAAGGGCATGTCAGGACCAAGCTTTCTGCACAGTTACATGGATGTGTTTATTATATATATTTATTACATGGCTTGGTTGAATTCTAATGTAGAATGCGGTCTGCTATTTCTTGATAACAGACCGCTGCTAAGTATAACACACCGTTGCCATGAAAAACAGAGCGTTGCTATGGACGCAGGATTCTAACCATAGAGACGGAACGGACTATTTTCTTTAGCGGAAGCAATACAATCGTTTTTAAACTCCTTTTTAAATCAATATTTTGTGTCAAATTATCGATTTATTTGGTAGGTAGCCATGTAATAAGCGGGATAATGTAGAGCGAGGCGGTTGTTATAGCGAATACAACCCCTTCAGGCTGATTCAAGACCCCTCCGCTTCGCGTCAGGGTCCTGATCAGCCTGTCGGGGTTGTATTCGCTATAACAACTGCCTCGCTCTACATTATATGTATAGAGTGCTGCTTATCAAAACTCACCACCATTATGCTATGCTGCACTGAAAGGTTACTAGGGGTTGAATGGTGTTTGCTAGGGTTTTTGAGTGGTTGTCAGGTGGTAAATCTTTATGATAGAAATATATAGACACCGGAAATATATAGATATCATCTAGTAATTCACAGATGAATCAGTCTGTACCCACATTAAAATGCCAGGTAACTGATTAAAAGACATAAAAATCACACATAAAATTACATTTTCCCATGCAGCCGACTCATTACTTCCGACAGATGTCTCTTTATGCCATCAGGCCCTCTCACAGACCGAAAGAGATGGAGAATATGCAAAGAGAGAGGCTGAACGCTCACTTTTAATGGATATTTAAAGGGTAAGTCAAAGACCTGCAAAAAATTACAAGCATTTCTGAGAGGTTGCTCCCATTGGCGTTGCTCCAGACACTAGAAAAAGCGGTTAATGAAACGAACGTTAAACGTATCTGTGAAATGTTTCCTTTCAAAACACTCCATTCTGCTTGTCATTTCAGCTAATACCTTTCTGAATTAAAACAGCCGAAAGGTTATCGTAATCCAATTTCAAAGACAATAGCCTTCCGGGACCCCTCGGAGCAACGCGGGAACCATCGGCGTTCGGATCAGGATTGCTTCCCTTGCTTGCCGAGTGTAGATTACAACAGAGAGATAAATAATTATGTCTTTGCATGAGAGGGAGACAGAAATATCTCTTTGGCTTATTGAAGATGGCAGTGCAAAATTTGCTTTCATATATGCCGAGAGTCGGCGCCTTGAAGCAGTAAACAAGGAGGAATCTTTTTGTCCGTCTTCCCTGTCAAATGCAATATCGCAGTGGTAAACAGAAGCCGTGGTCTTTAATGAAGTCGTACCTTCTGGTCTCAGCTGACGGGGGAAGATACGGATTCCGTTATTGTGCTGATTAAACTGCAGGCATTGGGTTGCGAAAATTAAGCCAAGTTAAAAATATGGTTCATGAAGAGGGATGTTTTCTTGCAAATATGTGTCAGGAGTGCACATGAGTAATTCTGAATCAAGCTGGCATTTATCATTATCTCACATAAAAAGACAACACGTATACTTATTCAGTCAAAACTAGGAGTTATATGAGTTAACCAAAGTATATGTAATTTATGACACGTGTTGTCAACAAGCCCGGTATCAAGGAAGAGACAGATGAAACAAAAAACTAAAATATACGATTATAATCATAAATAAATGATTGGTCTAAGTTCTTCAAGTGGTCTCTGGTATTTTACATAGCATCACATAAATATATATTTCTGTCTCATACTCTAATCAGAATCCCCATCAGATTGCAATCAGAAGTTGATTCAAACACTTGCTGGTGTCTGAAAGTGAGGTTAGCTGGTAACCTAATATGAAAACATGGCAAATGAGCAGAGGTCTCCTGATTTAGATAAACTCTGCATTTGGTCATGACCACTCCTTAAGCCCCAGTTGGTCACTCTGGTCACCAAGGTATTCAGTGGGCCAAAAACCCCTTGGCCTGATCGAGCCCCGGAAATAACGATGAAAATGCGACTGGCCCTATATACTCTGTGTTCCAAATTATTGTGCAAGTTACATATCGGTAGGATTTCAGTACATTCAGAACAAATAAAGTGTTTGTTTTATTTGTCCATATCTTTTTAGATAACTGGTATCAATCTCAGACAGGTTTGTTAAATAGTTTGCCAGGCCTACTTAGGTAAATGGAAACCCTACTTAAAGAGGTTGTTCCAAATTATTAACCAAGTCACAGTTCTCATGCAATATGGGGAGGAAGAAACATCTTTCTGAAGATGAAAAGCATGAAATGGTGCAATGTTATGCTAAAGGCAGGAAAACAATTACTATTGTGTGAGAACTGAATGGAGATTATCAAACTATTATAAGATTTGTGAGTAATTTACAGCACAAAATATATCGGTCAGATAAAGGCTTAAATAAAGTTTCTGTCAAAAAAAAATGTATTGTATTAAAAGGATAGTTATAAAAAACCCACTGTTGAGCTGCAAAGAGGTATTTTAAGTTGCTGGTGTCTCAGGAGTAGCAAGAACCCCTCCATGCAGGCTTTGTAAAGTTGCATTTCAGCCACTTCTAATCAAAGCTCACAAAGAGAAACATTATATGGCCAGTCGAGCTTTCAATGTTATTTTACTTAATTTTATGATAAAATCACCGTACGAGTCATTCTGCCTGTCACCATGACGCTAACTACTGAAAAAAAGAAAAAAAAAAGTTGCGTAGATGACATACAAATGTCAGTTTGACCAGATGCATTAACAGCTGTTCAATCAAATTAAAATGTTTATCACACCTAATTTTTTTTTGCACAGAGTAGGCCTATTCGTATTGGTGTGAACATGCCTTAAGTAGGCAGCTCACTAGGTTTTGCAAATGAACAATTACCTTCAAAAGTGGATAGTGACCAATATCTCACTGTTTGTGTGTGTGTGTGTGTGTGGGGGTTCGTGTATGTGATTGTCGCTCATCAGGGTGGCGGCAGTTATGATAGTCAGCCCGGGCTAATGGCCGTCCATAGAAAAGCACAGTAATGGGCCACTGTGCCAAGGAGCAATGGATCACTTTCCTATCAAAACTAGCCTTTGGGCCTCGGCTTCAATATATCCATCAAACTGTTTATGTGTGTGCCTCTGTGTGTGTGTGTGTGTGTGTGTGTGTGTGTGTTGCGTCAGATGCACAATGGGAGATAATTGTGATGGTGTGGACACAGCCATACATCAAAGTCACATGTTGGATTGATGCTCTAGACTGTAATGATCTCACATCGAATTGACAAATATGCACATTCTCACCTATTTTTCTCTCTCCTTTTCTAGTAACATGTTTTAATGTCACTGAATTTATCGTTTCGTCTTGTTATTTTGTGTTGATCTTTGACATCTGACTAGGTTCTTGCATGAAGTATCAGTAAATACACCATCTGGTTCTAAGAAAACATAATTGGTGTAGATGGTGTAGGTGTATCATCTACCAGTAGGGGCTAACAGGACCATGTCATTTTTTATATATATTTTTAAGCATGAACACCCTTAACTTTAATATTTTTCCCCCAGAAAAGAAGACTTATGTCATTTTGCTTCTCAAGTAAATGTGTCTTGATTTAATAATGTTCAGATATTTATACTGGAAAGCAATATTTTTTATTTGTTTATCTTTTTTGCAGTGCATACATATTTGTTACTTTTGCTTTTTAAATACACCACTTTTTTTCTACTCTTGATTCTGTATACATCAACACACACACACACACACACACACACACACACACAAACAAACACAAACACACACACACACACACACACACACACACACACACACACACACACACACACACACACACCTATACACACACACACACACACACACACACACACACACACACACACACACACACACACACACACACACACACACACACACACACACACACACACACACACACACACAGCACTCTGTATGGCCTTGTATGTGTCATTTGAAACAACAAAAAAGAACGTCCTCTTTTAGGGATTATTTGTTTTACTAAACCTCCGGAACAGAAGCTTCCACTGAGCTTAAACTAAATAAATAATGCAGAATTCAAGGAAATACTTTGAAAGTCTACAAACCTGGGTTTGTACTGCATTTTTTGATAAGGTCACATACGTATTGTTCACAGAGCCAGGCGAAGACTACAAGACTTGCTCGTTGCCCTTTTATGTTTAAAGTATGCGACTAGTCTGTGACAAAAAGCACCATATCATAGCCAACTTGCAACATGCCTTGATCTTGATGATCCTAGTCTGCAAAAAGTGCATAAGACGGCAGAGGATGTGGGGGAAAAAATACTAATGTGAATCTTTAAATGTGTGCTTTAAATTTTATCATAAGCTCAGATAAAAAAACAAGATGTGCAGTAGTGAGTTTTGTACTCCGTACCTGACATGGTTTAATTAAACAATATTAAACAATTTGGTAGAAAAATTTGCCAGGTTCTGAATAATAAAGGTAGACACCTATATTGTGTTGTGTTTAATGTGCAGCTAATTTTGTGTTTTGTTTGCTAAATTGCTACTGTAATATGTTTTTTCCAAGTCCATCCATCCATCCATCCATCCATCCATCCATCCATCCATCCATCCATCCATCCATCCATCCATCCATCCATCCATCCATCCATCCATCCATCCATCCATCCATCCATCCATCCATCCATCCATCCATCCATCCATCCATCCATCCATCCATCCATCCATCCATCCATCCATCCATCCATCCATCCATCCATCCATCCATCCATCCATCCATCCCATTCAAACACATTCTCCACATAAAAATAACAACGGGGGGGTGGAACAACACAACAAAGCGGGGAGTAAATATGTTTTGGGTGAATTACTCCTTTAATATTTTAAACATAATCAGTGATGATGGTTTGACTGATGTTCGCAATACCTGCTGTATTTATTACTGTGACAGCCTCATCCGGCATAAAAAAAGCTCACATGGCTGTGAATGGAATAATTGACCTTTTTCCCTCCTCAGGCTATTCTACAGGCGTCCTGCTGAGTTATATCTTTTATTATATTCATGCCTTTGTGTGTCTTTGGCCCCGAGCAGATCTAATGATCTCCCAGATGCACCATTTCATAATCTATAACCAGCCCAGCAGAGCCCAGGTGCTTTGATTCTCCACGATTGCCCACGCACGGCCCCAATCAGGTGCCAGATTTAACCAAATGGCCTTGCTGCTGTTGTTTAGCTCTTTAAATGTTTTAAAAGACGACTGGGCTTTAAAGTGGTAGGGTGAGCGGCAAAAAGGCTGCCAATTTAAATGACGGAGAACGCGGGGCGAACAACACCGCTGGGTCGTGGCTTTCATCTACCGATGTGGAGCCCTGGCACTCTAATGCCCGACCAGAGAAAAAATGGCAATCATAAGTATGGTTTTGATTTTCTTGTCAGCTGCAACAACAAAGATACAAGCCGAGGATATTAGGCACCATTGATCGCAGTCGGTTTGGGAACATAACAGATGATGACCTTTTTTGTGGGTCTCGGGATGTAAAAGTACCGGCCTGGGTGTCTTTTGCGTGGACAGGGGCACTGGCATTAACACAAATTAGAGCCCGCCATTAAAGGCCCACATCAATTTTCTGGGAATGTGCTTCTGTCATTACTGTGGCGATGTGGTGCTGTAAAGCGTGGTGAGGTGCTGTCTCGCCACATGTTTGAGCCGAGGGAGGCTTGGAAAGCAGACCATTAAATACCTTGATTTACGTTCTCTCTCTCTCTCACGCACGTACACACTGTTAACCATAGCAATCGCGCTCTCATTATTGGCTACACAAAGATACACATGCGGATGTTTTCCTTTGAATGTCCCTGTAAGCTGATCTGATTGCTGATTGCATATTAGCTTGTGGCCATTCAATAATATTAATACATACAACTTTTGATCTTAATAATGTGTTAGTCAATGTTGAAATTAAGATGGACTAAGATGAATAAATACTTTAGAAGTAGTTTTTATTGTTAGTTTATGCTAACTAATGTAGTTAACTTATGTTAACAAATGGAACCTTATGTTAAGTGTTACTGTTTAAATATATACTGAAATATGGACATAATTGACAGCATCTACACCTTAAAATGACATAACCTTGCATATGCACAGCTTTAGGAAAAATGAAATCTATTGAAACAAGTTGAATCTCATTGGTTAAATACTGTATAAAATCAACCTATTTATTTTATGATGTCAGTATGTTAATAACATGAAAATGAATATAAATGTATGTGTGCTAGCACCAGCCTATACATACACATATCTTATGTACAGTTTCTTAAACTTGGCAAGTCAAGAGTTCTTCCTCAAAAGAGTTTATTTAATCATTCTGGAGTCTTTTTTTCTTTTCTTTTTTCTTCTAGGCAGACTTGGTAGTAAGTGAGTAAGTAAATAAGTACATAACTAACTAACTGTCTATCTAACTAACTAATTCTGTGCCTTTGCTCCGGGATATTATATAAAAGTGGGGGACTTTTTCCATTTCTAGTAAAGTGAGAATGGTGTTACCTCTGCTGTGTTTGATTCCACTGATCAGTTTTGCAGGGGAGTAATTTTGTTCACAGCCATACCTTTTTCACAGGTTTCGGAATAAGAAGACGTGGTTTGTCAGAAGTAGCCCTCTAAACGTGTCCTAAAAGACATTTGCAGTGGCGTTTGCCCTGCAGTCTTCTGTTATTATTTCTTAAGTCTATGTGAAAACCCCCTGTAGTAAAGAAGAGGGCATGCGGTTACCATATCAGATCCTCTTTTTCTCCTGGTGAAGGTATCAGGAGGTTTCAGCTGGGTCTAAGTCACCCACGCAGACCAATGAGTCAGATTCCACTCAGATCCCTCTTGCTATAGAACAGGCATAATGCTTGTTTACTCTTCTTTATCACCTTTCTTGGTTGTGTAATCGTTTGTGTTGTGGTGCACTTGTCACCCATAACCCAACAGATTCTATAACCCCATTCCCATTTGTAGCTCTGAGATATAATATAACTCTATGCCTTACAACCTTCACAGAATGTGCTGGGTAAATACAACTTCTACTCTGTCAATGCAATGGAATATGTGCCATGTTGTCAGAATACCACAGATGTGTTAATGTCCTTAGAATGAACGTCTATGGGGACATGACAGCAACAATTTATTGATTTATTTTCTGGTTGTTGCCATGTGCCTGCATTCTTATTTACTAAAAAAAAAAAAAAAAAAAAAAAAAAAAGTGTTCATTCAAACAAAACTGAAATAAAACTATAATTATATGAACATAAGTTGAAGAAAAAAAATGAAAAAAGAAAATTAGAAACTGTTGACTTGGCAGCTTACTGAAATAAATTTAAGTTTATGTACTAAAATTACTAAAACAGAAATAAAAATAAAAGCTAAATATAAAAACGCAATAAATATTTAAAATTCAAAAAAATTGCAAAAGTACATAACAAAAAAAACAAAAAAAAAACAACTGAACATATAATTGGGCAATTATTAGTTTGGAGAATTTGTGTAGGTGACAAATGGATACATATTTCTGTTGTAACATTCTATAAGAAAAAAAAAATATCACAAAATAAATACATTTAATATTTTCTCAACTGCATCAGAACATGCTGGAAATGCAAATAGGAATTACTCTATATTATAACAATATAATCATCCTATAATTTTAATTACTGACTTTAATTACCACACTTTATGAACATAATCTTGTCCCTAGTTCAGCATAATACTTGTTGTATGCCGGAGAAAGCATGCGGAAGCGAGGATCTATTAGCAGGGTTTTAATGAAGAAACACGTAGTACAAATAATAAAGAACACGAAGGACAAAGAAACAAAACCACGAGAAGGACTGAACTTGAAGCACCCATACATGTACAACAACTCACAAACTAACCAGTGAAACACAAGGGCTATAAATACAGAGACAAACAAGCTTAACTAAGTAACAAGGGGGCGTGGTTAATAAGAAACACCTGGGGAGACTAATAAACAAGAAAGACTACAAAGGACTACAAAACATGGCACAGAACAGGAAATAACAAAAGTACACACTAGACAAGGGAAACACAGGACAGGAATCATGACAATACTCTTCCCCCCTCTTATCACTGGTTGGCCAAACAGATAGTCCCGTCCCAAACTCTGGCCATTGGTTGCCTCAATGTTGGTGTGTTACTCAAACAAACCATGTTTTGATGGCACCACAGACCACATTGTTTTCACCTTTCAGGGAAATTAACCTACAAAGGTCTCATAGTTGTCTCTGCATGTTATACTGAGATAGGTGAAAATATTTTAACATTGAAAAAATAAATATAAAATACACACCACCATCCAACGGTGTTTTAGCATTCACACAGATTATGAATGTTACGCTCTGTGGAGCAGATGATATTTTGGAGTGTCTGTTATGGCCCCTAGTGCTCAATGAACTCAGAGATGGTTCAAAACGTCCAGTCAAGTCCACCTCACCATGGTAACTGTGGAGAAAACCTCAACCTTACCCTGAGATGCAACAGTTCACCTGCCGCATCTTGTCACCACAACAAAAAGACAAAAACATAAACGCACGAGTAGCTGAGTAACCACGAGTGTGCGGTAGTGTTATTTACACTTCTATTGATCAGCCAAGAGTTACTGTGTAAATTTTGTGCTATCTGAGGTCACATGGTGCTGTGATTTTGTGCTCTTGATGTCGTGTCAACTCAACTATCAGTTTTCATAAATGTTGTTTTGTCATTCACCTTTAGCCTTTGGCCTGAAGCAATGAAAGCTGAAAACATTTATAATGTCAAATGTGTAATGGCCATATTAGTAACCATTAAAACATATATTTTATATACTTTAGATCACTTAACCCTACCATTAAAGACATTTTTTGAGCCGATACTCCTACCTCTAAAACTAACCATAACAATTTTTCAAAAATATACAGTGTTAAGAAAAATGTATCAAACAGGCAAGTGAAATCACAATAATCAGTTTGTTGCAAGAATGTCAAAAAGCTACCAGTGTAGTCCAAATAATGATGTGTTGCATTCACAATCCTCTCTGGCAATGTACAATAGTTTTATATGAGATATAGAGTAAAAAAAAAATACGTTTTTGTTAAAATGGTCATAAAAAAAAACAAAAAAAAAACATGTGCTCTCTGAGGTCCAAGAAAGTTATTCATACTTGTGTTGCAACATTAATGTCAGATCCAATATAGTCTCTCAGTCTCTCTGAAAAGCCTGCTGTGTTGAACTGTGTCTTGTTTAATAACGAATCCACAGTAAAATGAAGGGAACAAACAAACAGTGTCTGATGCAATCTGGACCTTTGTTAAAAATAAAGTTCATCCACACTTTCCTAATGTCCGGTTAACAAGGCAATGCAAAGACTGTTTTTCCACAACTTGGCACTACAAAACATCTTGTAATCCTCAGAGGCATCCCTATCATTTTGTTGCTAGAGTCATTTTGTGTTTCATCTCTCTCTCTTGTATTTACTCATCTTACATGCGCAAATCAGTGGGCGGAGCTAAACTAGCAGCAATGTAGAAGTAGGCATTGATCTTTTTCTTTCATCGCATTATGATAAAATGTCAAGGAAATCAAACTTAGTTTGATTAAAAGCAGTTTTTGGACGAACAAGGACGTTTTGAGATTGCAGAATGTTTTTATAGTACGATTACCTACGATTTTATAGTACAATTTGATTTCTCAATTCATGACCCCTTTAATCGCTGAAAATCTTATTCCGATGGACTCCGCGAAGGAGCGCCTGTCTTATTCAAACGCATACATCACCTGAAACATGGCATGTCGCGAGAGCCAATTAGCGTTTGATATCACTGCCTTGACTTTTTTCGTAAAGCTTCCTGTGGTGGCAAATTTTTAATTTGTAACGAGTGCTGGGTTTGACATTTATAGTCGCTACCTAGGACGAGGACGGAGATGAAGATCATTGAATAAAATCTTGAATTTGGGTCTCATGGATTCAAAATATTTGGATTACAGTGATTAATCAAATTGATTATTTTTATACTTTTTATGCTGTGTTTCTGCCGTATTTTAAAGTTCTTGTTTGATTCACAGCATATGGATTATGGCCTTTGTGACAAACAAATAAATATTGCATGAAGTAATGGTTAAACAATAACATAAATGTTATTCGTTTTAAGCTTTTAAAGTGAATTCTTGTTTTAACAAAGAAGTTATTAACATACATATTAATACATGAACAAATAACAAAAATATCAGATATTTACATTTTCTGGAAGACGTTTAGCTTGTTGCGATGAAATATCTGTATGTTGCTAGTTTTTTTTTTAATGGCCTAGTAGTAACAGTGATGCTTGCTTTAGAAAACTCCACTAATGAAGTCCACTAAGAATTCATGCTATTTATGGGAAAAAAATGACCTCTTTTTTTTGTCAGCCTTATGCATTCTTTACGTTGTGTCACAGTGTTTCTTAGATTTCAGGTTTTGCTTTCCCTTCCTGTATATGTGAAAGTGTGTGAATGCTCTGAGGGTTCTTCTTTGGCACAATCTCACAGTAAAGCTGATCTGAGAAGAGCATCTGGGGCATTATCAGAAAGAGATCTGTTCAGTATCCTGGTCCCAGAACTGTGTTTGGGAACCTTTCAGAGATATGGGGCCCCTGGAGAGACTCGTAATGGTTCCTCTCCCTCTCCATATGCCCACTGCAGAATGATCCAACACACTTTCTAAAGAGACTTTTAAAAAAAGTGTGTGAGAGAAAGAAAAAGAAAGAATGCTATAGAGTTTACAGTTTGAGGACATTGGGAACTATTTTTGAAATCGTTTCTGTTGGAGGGCAAAACTATTGTGAAATCCGAGTTTGTTTTGTGAATTAGGACGAATAAGCGCGTAAAGTACAATGCATTTCTCAGTACACAGATGGTACGTGCTCGCAGGGTAATGGCACATGGTGTGCGTAAGTGTGTGAGATAGTGACGATCGTAGATTTGGCTCTATCAGGGTCGGCCACATTCCAATCTCCGCGGAGACCCTAGAGCAATGACATCATTAGTGGGGGTGGTTCTAACACATTCTATTTAAATGCAGACGTGCTAATTGGCTTGGCATAAGCTTCAGTCATCTCTATATTCCAGCCCCCTGTGACCGCCAAACTATTCAGACATCAGTGTTAACCACCTACACATGATGGCGCACACCTCTCTTTCTCGTTCTACCTTTGATACACAGGCAGCATTTTTCGCCTCCAGAGAGCTGGCAGATGCTTTCACCTGGTTTCCTGCTTGTTAACGTATAGGGAAGATTTTGTTTTTTATAGCATGTCTTTTAAACATGCAGAGAAAGGAAAAAAAGTGCCGCTGTTTTATGATGCAGGCCAAATTGGATGTCATGGGCAGTCGTGTGTGGATGGACAGCCGGATCGGGTATTATGTTTCCCTCAGGGGTCATGGGTTCTGTCATAGGGGTCTGGATAATCTGTGCAAGCAGGAGGCAGAAGATGGGGGTGGTCGTGTTGACGGGAAAGGGATCACAATCCATCTCTGAGGTTTTAGGACATGGCTACCAATGTGTTTTTGACAATAACTCTTGTGATGGAAAGGAGAGACCCCTTTACTAATTCAAGAAATTCAGTATTAAAACTGCCACAGCACATGAATAAATTAAAACACAGACAGACACACACACACACACACACACAAAATTAGGATAGTGGAGTAAAGCTAAATCGTGAAGTGAAAGCTATTTAGGGCAGGGTTTATCAGAACCTTCCTAAAATATAAATATTTACATTTGTATTATGATAGAAAAAGTGTAATTTTCAAAATTAAATAATAGTCTTTTGTATTGCTGTTTTTGTACTGTTAAACCAAAAGAAAACTGTAAAAATAGTATCTGGAAAATATTGGGTTACACTTTATTTTAAGGTGACGTTGTTACTGTGTAATTACACAAGTACTGAGCAATATTAATTAACTACATGTATTTACTATAGGGTTCTATTTTAGTTTAGGGTTAGTTACTGCATAATTTACGGCTTACAAGTAAGTACATGCAACGCATACATAAATATAGATTTTTATGTATTTTGTCCCTTCCCTTTATATCACTTTTCACAATAAATATCATTCCATAGCAGTTTTATAGTTTACATTGACAGCCCTATAAAATACAAAATAATAATAGTAAATTAATTCTCTTTCAGATTTTCAACAGAGTCCCTGGAACCCGACTGCTGCGCATTTATATAAATCTGTAGAGTTTGTCTGAATGGAACAACTAACCGTTAATGCAGTGACGTCACTCTCTCTTGAACAAGGACAGCCGGTCTAAGCTGCAGTGATTAAAAGTCTCAGAAATACAGGTAAGTGTCTTAACTCCAAATGTCGTTACTTGTTTGTCAAACACAAACACGTTAAATTGATCCCACCCATGTTTCTTGGACACAGCCCCGTTGCTACGGTATTTCAGGAGTCACTTTTCCAAGGCTCCTTGCATGTCCAAATTTTCTTTACATGCATTAAATAACTTTTAAAGGTTATTTTAATTTCACAATAATGTGATTACTCTCAAAATAATCAGGTAAGCAAGTAAAAACACTACCAAAACCCACATTTAATATATTAACATTGATAGAGGTCAGTAGAAGCATATGGTGTCTTTTCCACAGCCTTGCAACCCGCCCCAAGGCATGTCTCAAGACCACAGACCTCCTTTAGTACCCTTTCTCCATGATATCCTGACTAACCCTGAAGCTTGATCCATCTGTGGATCTCCCTGCCAGGCAATAGCATAACCCAGAACCCTCCAACACTACCAGGTGGCACCCAATATGGCAGCCTCCTCCAGCCCACCCATTTGAGCCTCTGGGAATTTAGGCCACAATACTGAGAATGGTGAATATCAGCAATCATATCAAGTTCCCAGTTTTGGTTTGTAATTGATACTTGGGTAACTGTAAGTGGGGGTTCCAGATGATTTCGGGCCATTTTTGTGATTGCCATTTTATTTTACATGGTTTTCTGACAGTTTGTGCTAAAAGCATGGAAGCAAGAAATAACCACAATCATGATATATTTCAGAACAATATCCACAATGCTTGTCGCCCCCACTCTGTTTGCATGTTCAATCACATTTTAATTGCGTCAAAGCGTTCTTTCTGTTTCTTTCTCCCTCACACATCTAAAAAAACATGTCTGTGTGAGGGTGTTGATTAGGAAGGTAAAAATACAACATGTAGGATTTTATGCTAATTAGCCTTTAAACCTTGCTCACGTCAGCGAGTGTTCATAATTAGCACGTTCGAAGGGAAGTGGTGAAAAGCTTGGGTGGCGAGATTGGCTGATCTGAATGAAATTAGCAGTGTGAAAATCAAGACGTTTCAATTTTTCCTCCTACCCACACCTGTTTGCTGTGGACAGGAGATGTTTTTTCCAACTCTCACAGAACCCTTGGAGGGCTCAACATGGGGCTGTTCTCTCAGATTTTTACTTGTTTCTCCAACACCCTGTATATTTTCTTCTTGGTTTACATGGAGGAAAAGGCAGTGATTTATGTATTTCATGCTAAGCCAATTTTTTGTTCCACTGTTGCAAATTGTACTTAGCAGCTAATTAGCTACTGGCAAGTATGACGTGCACATGTACACTCAGTATATTTACGTCAAATTTGACTTGTTGATTCAAACCTTTCTGTACTTAGCTGCTAATCATTAGGTATGCAGCCATAATGTTTATTTTGACACACAGTATCTTAAAGTCAGATTTAACATTTGGTTTAGAGAATCTCTTTATGTTGGCCAAAATTCTGGGAGTTATTTACACAGAATGCGTTTTTGTGTTAAAAAAACTTGCGACACAATGAAGTGGAATGAAGTATTAGTTTGTATCAGCTTGTTTCCCAGTGTTCTGTTCCTGTTTCCTTTGTTCCCCACTTTCACGCTCTTCATTTGTTTTTATGGTTACTGATTTAGTTGGACACCTGTTTCTTGTCTGCTTAGTTAACCTGTGTTTATGTAGCCCTCAGTTTAAGTAGTTCTTTGTCCGTTCGCATTGATATCACTGTGGTTTGCTTTATCCCCGTTGCCCCTGTTTTTCTTGCGTGTTTTGTATTTTGGTTCTTTTGTAAATGAATATAACTGCTGGAACTAGATCCTGCATCTACTCACCCTTGCTGCAACCAACACCGTGACAGAAGAACGGACCCAAAATATTGATTTAGCAGCAGTCCCTTCACTTTTTACCCTTGACTCCTTTCCCTTGCACAATATAGCCATCCCCTGGCAAACTACATGAAGGATTTCCTCTAGCTCAGCCACCTGGTTACCTGGAGTGACGGCACCTTGAAAGACCTGTTTCTGGAGTGGGCTGGATGACTTTTCCAACTGCTGCAAGTGGGCGCTACCACCTACTCACTGGCACAATACATGGACTAAGCTCGTTGGACATCGCCACTCAGGCATAGCCTACCCAGCCCACTTCCTTCATCCTGTCACCATCCATCCTCTCTTCAGTGACCCCACCCTCCTCAGAACTCCTCCCTAGTCCATCCACGCTCTTCCAAATGCCCGCCACGAACCCAGAGCCAGTGCCAAGGCCCGCCATGGATAAAATGCCTGAGACCACTGAAGAAAGAGCCCGGGCTTGCCGAAATGCTTACACCAGAGCAGAAGCCTGAGCACATCATCGCCCCGGATCCCCAGCCCAGCAATAAGTCTGATTGGTTCGAGAGCTGGCAAGTGGAGTACGTGGGCATGGAGGAAAGCCCTGTCTATACTCCTGTCACTGAGAGTGAGCTGTACCTGGCCTCTGTGATGATTATGAAGTAGAAGAGGTTATTCCCTGTTGGTCCTGCCCAGCTCCAAGTCTCCTGCGTATCCGATGATCCCACCCAGCTTTCCTTTCCCACCTCCTCTACCAAAGCAATCCAGTCCTCCGGTCCAACCTCCACTGGTTCCCTTCAGATCCTCGGCTCCTCCTCTTGTTTACTCCACTCTGCTGTGCTTATCCGCCTCGGGTCTTTCGGTCTCCAGCTCCCCTTTTGCTAATGGATCTCCTGGCTCCACCTCGGCCACCAAGCCCAAATCTCTACCTTGGCCCATCAACCAGTTTGCTCCACCTTGGCTCCTCCCTCCTTCAGCTCCACCTGAGACCATCATCCTTACAGCTTCACCGGGCTCACTCATCCCTCTGGCTCCGCCTTTGTCAGTCATCACTCTGTCCATGACATGGACTTCCGGGCCTTCAGCTGTGCCTTTTCCCTCCACCCCTTCGGCTCCATCGGGCT
Source organism: Rutilus rutilus (assembly GCF_951802725.1). NCBI lineage: Eukaryota > Metazoa > Chordata > Actinopteri > Cypriniformes > Leuciscidae > Rutilus > Rutilus rutilus. Next base: position 18,349,948 of record NC_140212.1, on the reverse strand, counting down.
CCGCCTTCCCTCTGGCTCTGCCTTGGTCCTCTGTCCCACCGACTCCACTTCAGTCCTCCGGCAACCTGGCTCCACCTTTGCCACTCATCACTGCGACTCCGACTTGGCCTCCAGGACCTACAATGTCGTCCGGTCCCTGTGTCTCCTCAACTCCACCTGGGTCTCCTCCTCTCCAGACTTCACCTCAGTCGGGCAGACTCCTGGCTCCACAGTGGATTCTCCTTCCATTGGTTCCACCGTAGGTATTCATCTTGGCAGTGCTCTAGGTCACTCCCAGGTTCCTCCCTCCATCGTCTCATCCTTGGCTCATCCCTTCATCGTCTCCTCTCTGGCTCCTCCCTCTGTTGACTCTCCCATGTACTCTTCTTTTTCAAACTTTTTTTTTTTCAAACTTTAAGCACTGTGTTTCTATGAAATGTCATGTTCAACACTCTGCAAAAGATGCAAGTGCAACAGTCAACAAAAACAATGAAAACACTGGAAAACAATGGAAAGTGGAATGCAAAAAAGACGTTATGAGTAAACGCCCTGTCAAATTCAACTACTTTGCTTAAACGTTCCCCTCATAAATGTAGACTTTTGTGATTGACTGATTAATAGATTTTATACCAGGTCAATATACAATGTAATGTTACGAAATGTACTTAGCAGCTAGTTATTAGTCATCTGCAATTATGATTTGTTCTCGTATTCAGATTCCTAACGTAAAATTTGACTTCTTGGATTGAACATTCTTATACAAGTGAATATATTTCTGATTAATGGATTTTACGATAGGCCATTATCGCCCTGTTGCAAACTTTACTTTTCAACTAATCCTTAGTAATTGCATTCTCACATTCTGTATCTTGACATGGAATTCAGCGTCTTGGTTCGAACATTCTAATCATATGGTGAAGATATTTGGGATTGTCTGAATATTTAATTCTTGGCCCTTTTTGCTGCCGTGCTGCAAGCTGTACTTAGCAGCTAATCTGCAGACATAATGTAGCCTACATTCTCACATTCAGTATATTTCTGTTAAATTCAACTTCTGAGTTCTAACATTCTATCATTCTTCAAGTGAAGATTTTCTAATTCTGACTGATTAAAGAGTTTCATGTTGTCACTTTTGTCACCATGGAGGAAAATGGCTAATCATTAGTCATCTGCAGCAATGACGTGTTCTCACAATCTGTTATCATGACGTCAAGTCTAACTTAGTTCAAACTTTCTCCTTTTACAAGTGAAGATATTTGTGATTGTGTGTAGTATTTCATGCTAGGCCATAATTGTTGCCGTGTCATTAGCCATCTGCAATCGTGACATACTTTTAAACCCTTAGTATCTTGACATCAAACAGCTTCTTGTTTTGAACATTCTCCTCACACAAACAAAGATTTCCTTCTCGTCATAAAGCATCTGCACAATTTCACCCTCATTTTTTTTCCCATCCCGGGCTTGTGCTGTGTCTTGTCCTCTTGTCGAATGTGAAGTGTCCACTCTGTCTCCAAGAGAACTGTGGTTAGGTGGAGTGTAGTCAGTACCCAAGAGAGTTACAGTGTGGGCGAATGACGGCTGAGGAGAGTATCTGAGCTCAATTTGAGTGAATTTTCTCTCTCTGTCTCGCCATCTCATTCTCTTTTTTTAGATCGTTCCCTTTGTCCCCAGAAGAACCTAATGTAGGATATTTTACCCAACGGAATTGTGGGTTCCCGTAGGGTCGGTCTGACAGTACACCCAGACAGGTGCAAATTAAAGAGGGAAGGACAATAGCAGAGGTGAGAGAAAGAGAAAAGTAGAGAGACGGTGGCAGCCTCAATAAAACATATGGAAAAAAGATCCACCTATTCAAATACATCTAGTTATTACTGAAGAGATTTTGTTCTGTGCTGTGGTTTTGTTCCTTTTAGTTAGATTTTACCGCACTCATTTGAAGCGCTGTGGTTGCAAATGTGCGTTTTGGTTTTATAGATTGCTTTTGCTGTTTTTCAGTGTGTGTGTATGTTGTGCGTATGTGTGTGAGAGCTTGTAACAGGTGTTTATCTGTTGCTGATGCTGTTGTTTCTGGTCTTTATTTTGGGGAGAGCTGTTGTCTCGCCTGATCATTTGATTTAATTACAGGAGAGAACAGAGAAGCCTGTCGTAATTAGCTGATTTGAGAAAATGCTCTAATCCATGCAGGTGCTTTTCGCCTATGAAAAACAAACGCATTCAGAAACATTAGTGATGGGAGATTCCGCTTGTTTTCTTTTCAAAATTGTAGCTAGGCCAATATCGATACCAATACTGATACATGGATGTAATGTTGGTGATTTTTGAGCATAAAATGTGTAATTATGCTGTAACTATATTATACTGTACATACATATCATACTGTATACACATACTATACTGTACACTGTACTGTTCATTGTCTCTTTGTAAAGAAAGACCTGTGTGTGTGTGTGTGTGTGGAGTTACTGTGTAAGGGTTACTTAGGGCCAGCGGGGAGCTATTTTATAGATTATCCATCTCTAGAAGCTTATGGTCCAATAACACAGTCTACAGTAGCCCTGGGCCCGTGTACAATAGGAAGGGGAAATGGTGCCTGACGCGAACAGCCTGTTTCACACCAGATGGAGGGGTCAGTTACGCAGCTTGAAAAAAAAAAAAAAACTGTTTTGCTGGATTGCACCTCCCCAGGGTGTGTGTGTGTGTGTGTGTGTGTGTGTGTGTGTGTGTGTGTGCACGTATTAGATTTAATACATGTGTGTGCAGCCTCTTTTTCCAATTAAATGCTTGAAATGAAAGATGCCTGATTCACAGCTGATTTGTGTGTGTGTGTGTGTTGAATATTTTGTTATGTGCATGCATGCCTTTGGTGTACAAGGTGTACAGTTGTTTTTACGCAAAGAAACCATGAGCTTTATTGACATGGTCCTTATGGAGTGAATCAGTTATGCACAGTTGTTCAAATGAGAAATTATACTATCAGCACTTCTTTTTTTTTCTTTTCTTTTTTTTTTTTCTAAAGCTTACTTTTTGCCCCAACTGCCAAAACTGTTTTTGCGATAACAGGCAGTAATAAAAAATAAAAAATAAAAAAAAGTATACCAGTGAAAATGCACAATTCTCTATTAAAATGTTTATACCACAGCTAAAACTACTAGCCTTGCTATAAAAATGTAAAACATGATTAAAGAGTCAGTAATAAACTAATAATAAATAATCAAATTACAAGAAAAATCACACAAATAAATAGCCTACAATAGAACAAAGATACACATGAAATAAACACTGCTTTCCAGGTAGGTTTTTCAGGTTTTCAGGTAAACATTTTTTTAAAAGTAATCAGATTTAAAATAATCACTGCATGATCTTCACTGTATAAATTAAAGTTAAGATCAATCCTTAATCTTATTAAGGACATAACAATAAAATAATATTAATCTTTATATAAGGTACACAAGTTATTCAGACAAGAGCAGTGAATGATTTTCTTTGTCCTTTTGTTGTTTGATTAACATTAAATACACAAGGTTTATTATGCTGCTGTCACTTTAAAGACCTGAACGGATCCAATATACTCATACCGTACACGTTTTCTTTCTCAACTGTTTACATTCACTTAAGACCTAACCAACAATATTTACTACAATAATCGCTGAGATGAGTTTTTTTTTTTACAATTTTGAATTTATCGGTTCAGTGCAAGACGTGAAATAGAGCTCAACTCAGTATCTGTGTGCTGTCTGAGTCACAGCTTTCTGGCCGCACGTTTCGGATGTTTGCACACCTATATGAATTGAGTTCTCTTTTGCGTTTTCTTGCGCTTGAATATTATTGAATATATTAAATTGGCAAGGCTTAAACTTTAGTAGCAATGCAGTACTTGCCCGTAAACTGTCCCGAGCATTGTTCACATTTGTTCTTATTCATGTTCTAACTACATTGTATTGTTAGCATTCATAAAAATGTTACCAGCCAACTGGTGATTGACACCGTTTCATATACGTCAACACAATTTGTTACTCGTATTTGATGCTTGGCAAGTGTTAACTTTTGGCCCTGTGTGTGTGTGTGTATAAAATATAAACATATAAAATATATATAAAAAAGGTCATGTGTTGTAACTGGCAAGTAAAAAAAAAAAAAAGATTTTTCTTACACTTTGAATATGTGAGCTTACACATCTTAATCATTGTTAATGTAAAAAAGTATTGTTACACATATTAGGAATTATTAATACGTTTTTGAAGGTTGTACCACATTTTACAACCTAGAACTATGCCTTGGCATAAAAAAGGTCAAATTATCTGATATTTTCACAAACTTATTGACCTTTACACACAGTCACGAGGGTCATCGGGGGGTCCTCTCTATGGTGTCATTGAGAATTCTTTTGATAATAAAAGATTATTGTAAGTTGTGTATTAAAATCACTGTATTTGACTTTTGACAGCAATAAGGTGAAAATGCCTGTTCATTTAGCACAGTTTATTATCACGCTGAGAACATACAACAGATTCTAATGTGCTTGTA
>NC_140212.1:18122945-18342945 GCF_951802725.1 Rutilus rutilus | reverse complement strand
AATACTTTTTCGTCACTTGACGAAAAGCGCATTGTAAGTATGAATTAACGTAGTGTAACAGCGCAGCGCTTCTGTGTTGTACGTCACACGCATCACCCAGTGAGCCTACGTGGCGACGTACAATCCAGACGCGCTGTGCTGTTACTCTACATGAATTCATTCAGACCCACACAGAAGAAAATGAATAGTTGAATAAAGTCGTTATTTTTGTTGTTGTTTTTTTGGGCACAAAAAGTATTCTCGTCGCTTGATAAACTTGTGGTTGAGCCACTGTAGTCACTTGGATTATTTTAACAATGTCTTTAATAACTTTTTTGATCCCATAGAAGCCTATGGAGGAGTGATCCAGCTCTCAGATTTCATCAAAAATATCTTAATTTGTGTTACGAAGATGAACGAAAGTCTTATTGGGTTGGAACAACATGAGGGTGAGTGATTACTGACAGAATTTTAATTTTTTGGTGAACTAACCCTTTAACATAATTACATTTGGAATAAGTATTACAGGGGCTGCGTTCAAGTTCACTTTTTTTATGCCCTTCCCTCTGTCTTGTTGTACTCTGATGTACGTCAGTGCTTACGTTGCACCGAGTGCAACTGAGTCCAACTAATGGTGGAACACATGGTCTAAATGAAACACCCTAAGCTCTTGATCAAAACCGATGGGCGGAGGGTCTGTCCGAATAAATTTCCCTTGTCCGTTTAACAAAGTTGAACACGCTTCAAAATGGTGGCAGAGACGACTCTGTTTTGAGCTTCAGGAAGTGATGCTGAACCTTTAGTTTAATTTGCGTCAGTTTGCACATCTGCTTGCTGAAGAGATGCTCAGCGCTTCGTCTGCAGCGATGCATGCTGTGGTAGTGCTAGGTTGCAAAATTCTGGGAATTTTCAAAGATGGAAACTTTCCATGGGAATTAATGGGAATTTAAGGGAATTAACAGGAATTTATGGGAATAAACGGGAATAAACTGGGAATTTTCAAAGTTGAAGGTTGGCTCTTCATAGGGAACTTAAATATAGTTGAGGAAAGTATATTTTAGCATAATCTTGACTAAAACAAACAGATGCCATTCAAATTACTTTGAAGTATGAAATTACTTCATGATTCTGCATGAAGCCGGTGCATGCAGCAGCGGAAGAGATTAACGGTGCCTACGCGGTCATTACAGCCATGTCTGACCACCTGGGTCTTGATAAAGGCAAAGTTCTAGGCAGTTTGGCAAAGTATCGAACAAAGCAAGGCATTTGGAAAGGGGATGGAATATGGCAGTCATGCCAGCATATATCTGCAGCCACCTGGTGGAAGGGACTTTGTGGATCTGAGGCCCTTGAACCTGTAGCCACCATCATCCTTCAATTCCCACCATCATCAGCAGCCTCAGAGCGCAACTGGTCCCTGTTTGGGAACACGCACACAAAGGTTCGCAACAGGCTCACAAATGTAAGAGTGGAAAAACTGGTTGGCATTCGGACAAACCTAAGGCTCTTTGAGCCTGACACAGAGCCATCCTCAACAAGGCTGGAAAGTGACACTGAAGAGGAAGACTCAGAGTTGGAAGTTGAGGAAGTGGACGTGTTGTTGGATGTTGATGAGGCCCACGAAGAGCCCACTGACTGAGCAAAACTGCATAGGATTGCTTGAAGGAAGATTTGCATGTTTAATGGGACGTTTTGAAGGGAGAGGATTTTTTTTTTTCATTTAACATTTTGAATGGGACTTTGTGGGTATTTTTGGATAGGGGTGCATTTTTGATTGAGTGGGGTTGGGGGATGAGTAATATTTAACCCAATATTCCTGTTTTTGTTCTTCCATGAAACAAGTGATTGTTCAATAAAATAATTAAAACTTGTTCTGTTCTACTTACAGATAAATCTGTTGAAATTTTGCATGGATGTTTTCTTATGACTTCTGTTTATATTTATGCTCGGATATGATACAATGATCGATTCCATTACAATTAATTCCCAGTTAGTTCCCCTAAATTCCCATTAATTCCCATAAGTGCACTTCTGCCGCTCTAGGCGAAAAACAATGGTGCCGCCCCTCTATTTGCAACGTATACCAGCAACAACACACAAAGACCAATATGCCATACATATAACGCAAAACCAGCAACAACAAAGACCAATAAGCCATAGGCCTACATATAATGCAAATAGTGCGCAACGCGAGTGTGCCCAAAATGTCAACAATATTAAAGTTTATGCAGGAGGCAATGCCTGCTGGCATTTTTCTTTAAGCAGTCAAGACAGCACTTTTCCAAATAATCACATTTCAGCTCCTCAAATTACCTCTGCAAATCTCTTTACACCACTTTCTTATGTGCGTAAAACACACACAAATGAAATGTCCGCAAGCACATTATATCATCAGCAGGTTCAGCATCTTAAACAACGACTAAAGAGCAAATAAAGCTTAACTTACCTTTCAGAAGCGCGCACGGCGGGCCTTCATCGCAGCAAAGGTCCCAAATGAACGAAAGACTCGGAAGGTAAAGTAATTATTTATGTTCCCTGTAAATTATTTTTGACTGCATTATAATGATTTCTTAATTCAGAATATGATCAACATTGCGTAGATGGATGTGATCGGGGAATTTTGCTGTTAAAAGTATAACATTAAAGCTACTTAAATTAACGAAATGACTCAAATAAAGATTCGTTCATTTTGATGAACGAGATCAAACAAGAGAGTCAGTAAAATGATCCGAACTTCCCATCACTCAGTCATGACTCATGAGAGCAGGGGGCGGGGTGGGGCAGCGGCAGCTCAGCAAATCATATAGCCTATTTTGTGAATTGTTCATTCCCGGTTGGCACACATTTTGCCGCCCTTACAAAAGTGCCGCTCTAGGCAATTGCCTAGTTCGCCTATATGGACACGCCGGCCCTGGGTACGAGGTACTTTATCTGAACGAAATACATATGCATCTTTCGCTTTTGTTCACGTGCCAGCAATTACCCCTATGTCATAAGTTGTCGACCCTTGCCCTAATCCCTTGATCACTTGGAATCTGTTATGGAACCATGCTGTTTTATCTTATTATAACTCTTCTATACAGCTTATTTGACCTAACTTAACTTACAGATCTAAACTGCTTTCCCTCAGTCATTTGAATTGTGTAGGGTGTGGGTAAATTAAGTGCGAGCACTGTTGATGTTTTGACATCCCAATCGTGTTGCACTGTGATATATGGATCTACCTGAATTGTACATATGAGTAGACTTGGGCTGCATTTAAGTCCACTTTTTTATGCCCTTCTCTTGCAATTTCCCCCCAACTCATTCACTGGGATGTACATCATGGCTTACGTTGCACTCAGTGCCCACTACTGGTGGAACTTTTGCAATGCGTTTAAATGGAACACCCTAAGCCCTTGATCAAAACCAACGGGCCGAGGGTTCTGTCCAAGGTCTTGACCAAGTTGAACGCACTTCAAAATGGTGGCGGGGATTCCCACGGGGGAAAGTGCTTAGGTACGAGTGTATGTCTAAAAGTGGACTTAAACACAGCCAATGTATGAGCTGTAATAACACTATAATGTAAAAATCACAAATTGGTGTAAATAAACTTGCATATTAATATTTTATTGTTATTTATATCTGATAAACATCTTATTTTATCATTCATTATGTTAATTACAATGTCTGCTTTGCTGTGCCGTGTTTTTTTTCCCTTTTTTTTTTTCTTGTATCACTGTTGAAAATAAACATACATATAAAAAAAGTCTGATTTCATGTGCTTTAATGTCACATTTTTGATGTGCCAATTGATTTATTTTTTTATTTTTATTTTTATTTGCATTTGCATTTGTTTATTCGTAGTTGGCAGATAATATGCCTACAATACGTGTCACCATTTAGATCACACATTGGCATATGTGTTTTGCATGCATGTTTGTGTGTATGTGTGTGTTTTACACCCTCAAATGGCAGCTGACGCACATTTTTGTATGAGCGTTCTCCTCCGCTCTGTGTTACCATAGAAACAGCTACTGTATGAGTCCTTTGTTTGGCAAAGTGTCAATGAATCATCCACTCTCTTCTGATTGGTCAGCATGTCCTAAAGTGATCCTTGCATGTCTGACAAACAAACTCTTTAATTGAGTAATCAAAACCAGCTTGGAGAGAGATTGCAAGGATATGAACACACATTTGAACACAATCCTGCTTGAGTTTACTGAGCTTTAATGGTTTTTAAAGTTTCCACATCAATTATCTCTGCTAATAGACGGTTACAGCAATATGGCAGCATGCTTATGAGCAGTATTTCCAGAGCCACAACAATAATGATTTTATTAAAAAATATAAACTTTACACAAATTACATTTTGTTGTATTACGCTTCTATTGCAAGAGAGTATTGACCCATTCACACCTAGGACAATAACTATAACGATAACTGTAACTACTGTATAGAGCTTTAATAATTATTCTAATTCTAAGTCCATATTATTCTAAGTCCACAGCACAGCTGTAAAGATAATGACACACATGAACAATATTTTTGGAATTATTTTCAAAGTGATATATATATTTATTTTTTTCAGCTAGTGAACGATAAAAACATTGACAGCCAGTCAGAATCCATCCGACTTCAAAATGCTGTTGTCATTCACATGTGTGATGTAAATGAAATGTTTTGGGTTTAAGAGACAATTAAGAGTATGAAAGTGATGCGCTACAGCCCACTTGACTCCACTTGACTTGACTTGATAAATCAGATATATGTACAATAACAATATTAGGAAAATAAATCAGATATATGTACAATAACAATATTAGGAAAAAATAACATTACAATGTCTAGAAATCCATTTCAATAGTAACGTAACGTTGGGTTTAATTAGTCTTTTAATGAGATCTGTTGTATATTTTTCGATATTTTTTCCAATATTTTTCACGTGAATAAATCCATAGATCAGCAGACTTTGCTTGTGTACCATAATGTTCTTGTGTTTAGATCTTTTGCCAAGCGTGCCAGAAGTTCTGGGTTCTAATCCGCGCTTGTATCTTTTTTTTTTTTTTTTTTTTTCTCAGTGGTTACAGTATATATTAAGCAGGGACACGTTTGTGTGCGTTTTGTGATTTCACTGGAACGAATAGAGAGTCTCCGCAACGGCGTTAAGCAATAGATTGACGATAGATAGATTGAAGGCGCGAGCAACAAGAGAATACTTTATCCGCGCCACTGATAGCAGCGGCAACGAGCACTCTGCATGATTTCAAAAACAAAACATTTTAGCGCTAGATCGTCTCTTATTTAATAACAAACTAAATTAATACTCTGCTAGTTAACTGGAGATGTTTTATTTATTTGTATTAGGTATATCCGTGCCTCAAAATGTTTAAAAAAGTGGTGGGGACAATATCGACCCTGAGAAAAAGTGGTGTCCCACCCGCATATTACGCCTATTCTCACTTTAACATCTTAAAACTTGTGACGATGAATATCTGTATTCTCTTGGGAATGTTTGTTTCAGTCTTCGGCACCAGTTGGTTTGGCTCTGCTCGCTCTCCCGCACATCCGCTTTTGAATTTTAAGTGAAGACCTTAAGCTATGATTAGTACAATGCATCTTGTTACATGGGGATAATAATTTGGAAGCCACTTAGTGAGCCAATATGTGATTGTCAGTGTCCGCAATTTTTCCATTTTTTTTTTTTTTTACAGTGCATAAACAACACAGAGCCTCACATATGAAGTATTTTTTCATAGAAAATAATTACTCTAAATACATTTTTAAGTTTTGAATAACATTGTTTACAGAAGTGCAACTTTTGACAAGTTATTATTATTTTTTTAACCTTGCAATTTGTATGATCCTGATCCTGGTACAAAGAAGTCTATTGACTAGCACAGGAGACAATTTGAGGATCTCTATAATTTTTTTGTAATACTTTTATTTGGCAATGAGCCAAACATCTAGAAATTCCATTATACTTAACAGATGATTTGTAAATATCTGTATCCAGACACACAGATTCACATTTATTTATTTATTTTTACAATACAGATTGTTTCAAAGCAGCTTTACAGAGATAACAGGAAAATAATGCAAAAAATTTTGCTTCCAGAAGAAAAATAGCGTCACTGTCCAGCTTAAGTTCAGTGATGTTTCATTTTTGTTGTAAAAAAGTTATTTAGTTCATTTATATATAAAGCCGCTCTGGAGAAAACTGTGACGTCATAGTCCAGTTCAGTTCTCATATAATGGTGTCAATGCAGGCAGATCAATATTGTTGTTGAATATTAAATTAAATGTAAAATTTAATGTCCCCAACTAAGCAAGCCAATGGCAACAAAGGTGAAAAAAGGCGAAAAAGGCGACTAAAAAGGCGAAATGGCTAGGAACCAAAACTCCATCAGGTGGCAGAATGGAGAAAAAAAACCTTGGGAGAAACCAGGCTCACTCGGGGGGCCAGTTCTCCTCTGGCCAATGAACGAACAGTGTGTGATTATGATTCAGGCAGCATTATACTGTAGGTCAGAAGTCAGATTGGATTAGAACAATCAGAATATTATCAAGTTCCGTGAAGATCGGAGTAATCACGCCGGTATGGAGACGGGTTTAAGGATCAGTGCCGATGGCTGTCGTGTCATTGAGGCCTTACAGGGGAGAGTCTAGTTGACACAATCTCTGCTGACACTTCAGGGATGCGTTGTGGTTGTGTCTAGGCGCAGGTCCTCCATCTGATCTGGATACGGCCCGGATCCGGCTGATTACACCATGCGTTGTGGTCGTGTCCAGGGATAGGTCCACCATCTGATCTTGTTACAGCCCAGATCCAGTTGATTACAGTAAACCTCGGAATAAGCAGAAAGACTAACATTAGCGTAGATGCCATTCTTCTTATGATGTAACGAGTACATTGGGTGTTATAGGACCAGCTGTAGTTTGTTTATTATGCATGCAGGGCAACCACCCAAAAGAGCATTACAATAATCTAACCTTGAGGTCATGAACGCATGAACTAACTGTTCCGCATTTTTCTTTGAAAGCATATGTTGTAATTTAGATTTTTTTTTTTAAGACGGAATAATGGCTAGAAGGTGAAGGGCCTCTATAGAGCCCTCATCTCCATCACAGTATGTATTTATGTATGTATTAATGTATGTGTATGTGACAGTGTCGAGTTATTTATAACATCTCTGCATCTAATATATTGGCAGTCCACTTCACACACACACACACACACACATAGCCTGACAGATGTGAGACCTACCTTTAAGGTAAATTAGTCCTTTTCTCTACATTTCCACCCCTTGAAGGGAAATGACAGTGGCACCTGCTTTGCTTCAATAAGTATAAACATTTCTGCCACAGAAATCACTTCACCGTCTCTCAGATAAATCACACGTCTCCCCCTGCTCTTCTGTTTAATGGCATCTCTGCTTTGACACTGTAAAAGCGAACATTAACTTGTTTCGTGTGGTCTGAAAGCGCATGAAATGGAGCTGAGCTGTAACCAATCGGGCTTTTGGAGCTGTTGCATCGGCGTTGGTTTCATGAAGACGTGCTTTAGGGCCCAAAGCCGCCCCCGTGTTCTTCAGACACGTTCATGACCAATGGGATTGACGCTTTATAAGATGGTAATGAAACACACATTTCCACACTTTATGGTGTGTATTCACAATCCCATAAGACATTACAGCCAAATGCATCAAATCACAGAGATAGGAAATGATTGGGGGTTTCTGTCTTTTGGCTAAGCACTCATATATATATATATATATATATATATATATATATATATATATATATATATATATATATATATATATATATATATATATATATATATATATATATATATATATATATATATATATATATATATATATATATATATATATATATATATATATATATATATTCGCTTGCATTCAATTCCATGGTAATATACACTGTAAAACTTTTCACTGTAAATTTACAGTAAAATACTGGCAGCTGGGTTGCCAGCCACATACTGTATTTTTACAGAACTAGTACTGTAAACAGCATTTACAGTATTGTACTGTAAAACGTTGTACTGTAAATTTACAGTAAAATACTGGCAGCTGGGTTGCCAGCCACATACTGTATTTTTACAGCACTAGTACAGTAAACAGCATTTACAGTACTCCACTGTAATTACCAAATACAGTATATACCACATAATTTTACAATATTAAACTTGTCTACAGCAATAAATTGTATAGTAGTCACACTATGAAAAAGAAAACAACATTTTCTGGGTTTTAAAACATTTATTTTGGTTAAAAACAAAGATCAGAAAATTGCCTTCTGTGAACATGTTGGCTGAATTTTTTTAAACATAAAATGCAATTTTAACACTTAACAACAAACAGGTAACACTTAGCACTTAATTAAAGGGATAATTCACCCAAAAATTTTAATTAGCTCATGATTTACTCACCCTCAAGTCATCCTAGGTCTACATGACATTCTTCTTTCAGACGAATACAATCGGAGTTCTATTAAAAAATGTCCTGGCTCTTCCAAGCTTTATAATGGCAGTGAATTGCTGTTTCTGTTTTGAAGTCCATACAAGTGCAAACAAAATCCCATTCAAAGTCTTCAAGTTTTCGCAGAAGTGAGGACACCTGTAGGCTTACAGTGTTCTTTTTTTGCACAACTTGGCCAGTTTTCTTTGAAGTTACTTGTCCTTTCTTTGTTTTTGATCCACGTTCAGGATTGATGTCAGGAAATCGTCTAAAAGGCAGAAAAGAAAGGAAAAAAAAAACAATGAAATATTATGGACTGAGTTTATATATTTTGACAAAGAGAGACAGCACAAAAGATGTGTAAATAAAAACCAGATATCGGTTTTAACGACTAAACTGTTTGGATAAAACTGAACAACATGAAAAAAAAAAATGCAATGTTGGATGTTGTGATCAATAACTGATATTTTTTCTGCCCTGGTTAAAATACATCAACTCAATGTGTCTGATTACATGTGCACTGTCAACTAACTAAACTTTTGGAAGTGGGGTTGCCAGATTTAAAGTTTTATTCTACAACTTTTAATATCATCCCCTCATCAGGTCCCATCAGAGTATCAGTGGAAAGGCAGCCATAGACTCTGTTTATATAGAGCACACATTGCCAGAATCCAGCCCAAACCTTTGTGACAGAAATAATTTAACTTTAATTGCAAGCCTTGCAATGTTTATTGCATACATGACTACATGATAATGTTAAACATGACATTTACCAGACTAAAATGCATGTTTGCACCCAAAAATGAAAATTCTGTCATTATTGCTCATCCTTAAGACTTTCGTTCATCTTCGGAACACAAATTAAGATATTTTTGATGAAATCTGGGAGGTTTCTGTCCCTCCATTGACATCAATGTCATTGCAACTGTCAAAGCCCAGAAAGGTGGTAAAAACATTGGTAAATAGTACATATAACTACAGTGGTTCAACCTTAATATTATGAAGTGACGAGAATACTTTTTGTGTGCAAAATAACCCCAAAATAACGACATTGTTGAATAATCTCTTCTTTTACATGTCATTCTCCTACACTGTTTTTTGAGGATGAGTGGGCCGGAGTGTATTAAAGGATAACTCTTGCCAAAATGCAACCTAGGGTCTTTTTGTTAATCTACCCGAGGCAAACCTTCATTTAAAAGCATAATTAGGATGGAAACGCCACTTAAGTTTGACCGTATTTTCGTTTTCGGTCAAATTGCCTTTTGAATGGGAGTGCTTGTGGCACGACTATGATAGCATCAAAAATCGCTATTTTTAAAACACTAAGAAGGCTCGACACAACATGAAACTGTGCTCTCAGTATCACCAGAGGCTCTACACATGAACTCCAGCATTGAGAACATTGTTTGTGTACACAGAGTTTACTAAAAAGAAAGATTTTGAACAACTCACGGAAACTGTGTCCGCCTGCATTTTGACAGTCAAAAATAGTCGATCTAATAACTTTATTCTAGAGCTGCTGTAAAGCCAAAACAATCTATGTTACTGTAATTTCCTATAATCACTGTAAAGCTGCTTTGAAACAATCTATATTGTTAAAAGCGCTATATAAATGAAGGTGACTTGACACTGTTTACACTACGTCAACAGCGTAGGAGAATGACGTGAAAGAGTAGAGATTGTTGAATAATGTCGTTATTTTGGGGGGTTTTGTGCACAAAAGGTATTCTCATCGCTTCATAATATTAAGGTTGCACCACTGTAGTTACATGGATTATTTAAACAATGTTTTTACTAGCTTTCTGGGCCTTGAAAGTTACAAAGACGTTTCCGTCTATGGCTGGTTCAGAAACCTCTCAGATTTCATCAAAAATATCTTCATTTGTGTTCTGAAGATGAATGAAGGTCTTACAGGTTTGGAACGACATGAGGGTGAGTAATTAATGACAGAATTTTCACTAATCCTTCAACTGAAAACAACTTGCACTGACATATCTGAAATATGTGACTGTCACTGTTTTGTCTCAAGATGCACACCAGTAATGTTTTTTTTTTTATTATTAGACATTTTTATAAAAGCTGCTTAAATACCCTAATTTTATTAAGGCCTAGACCTGTCTTAAGCTAAGCCCAGTATGGAAACCAGGGCCATATTGTTCATACCAGTAGTCAACATAATAAATACTGTCAAGACAAGTCACAATTCAGTCTAATATTTATATGAATGGCAAATATGCTAATGACTAACCTCTGAACAAACTCAAGGTGCTGCCTCTTTCTGGTACTGCAAGCTGAAGTTATAGGAGGAGGCAAACAGCGCTGCCAGGCCATGATGAAGTTAGGCTGTGATCCTTTCCACACACACCTTGACCTTCCAAACGTAATGTCCAGCACTGGTTGCTTAGAGATTGACCTGTAATTGAAAAAATAATAATAAAATGAATTAATAAATAATATTAATAATTAAAATAACTATTGTGGGTTCCACTGTGGTTCGATTTTGTTGTCTATCTATTCATAGTTCTATAAATTAAAATTTTCACCTAAAAATGTAAATTGATTAGGGTTAGAACGTTAAAACGCACTGCCATATTATTTTGCTTGTTTTAAGCATAAACTCACTAAATTTTGACATATTCTTTCAGAAAACAAGACAATTTTTACTTGACTATTAAATGCTTCTTCATGTAAGAATTTTATATATCTGGACTGGAAACAAGAAAAAAACACTAATTAAGAAAAATATATTTTGCAGTGGAGTGAGTAAATGATGGCAAGTGTAGATTGCTGGACATCAGCGATGCAAATTCCTGAAACAATTTTTAAAAAGGACAGCACAGCCATGATCAACAGAACCAAAACATAAAAAATATTACAGATTAATGAGATTTGTTGAATAATCTCTACTTATCTGCTTGAAGGATAACACCGTCTAACTTCTCTTTGAATTGTTAGTTGTAGGACCATGGCATGGCAATCAGGAATACTACATTTGAAAACAGCATTAGGAACATGGATTTTCTTGTGCTAGCAAAATTATGACAACGATTCAAAAGCACGATCACAGAACTGACAGCATTTGATAGCAGTTTTATTTTTTTTTACCACATAGACTATAACTGTAACACTACTTAAAAGTACTTACATTAGCACTGGACCGTCATCAGATTACAAAGCCTGAAACGAAAAATATATATATCAAAAGCAGGTCATGCAAATAACATGGTAGCCTATATGCTGCCTATTATGTGAAATATCGAAGTTATAACGTTAACGTTACTTGGTAAACAGGTGGAACAGAGTGAATTGTTTGCGCGGCCGCGGCAGAAAACCGCGTTCGCAAAATCAAACCAAATAAGCATTCGTGAAATCAACGTATGTTAGAAATGCGAACGCAAAAAAAAAAATATATATGTATTGGCTTACCGTATCACTCAGTTGAACAATTTTCCATCTTCTCAAACTCTAAATCCCACTAATCGTCACAGGCGCAGGTTATTCAGATGACAAATTCTTCCATCCGTCTTCATGTAAAGTTAATGTCTCCCATTTTCTGCTGCGTCACAGGCAACTAATGTTTGAAACACGAACCGAAGCTCACAAAAGCTTAAAAATTGCTCACAGATTCGCAGACACTGTTTATCTTGATAACAGGAATGATTATTCTGTTCAGTTGAATCCCGCTGACAAATCAAGTTTGCCTGTAGTAGCTACTGTCTGCTCGCGTCACATTTGAACTGAATTGAGCGCGAAAGAAATCAATCCCACAATGCAGTGCTTTTACAGTATGATACTGTATTACGAATTTATCGGGTTGAAAACAGAAATGTGCTGTATATTTACAGCTGTTCTGTAAAAGATACAGCCAAATACTGTATTATGGAAATACAGTACAATTCTGTAGGAAATTCGCTGTAAATTTACAGTAAAGTTTTACAGTGTACACCAACCTATGCTGGTAATTCAGGGCAGTCTATTCTGTTTGCTGTAAAACTTGATTTCATATTTATTCGTTTAGAGCTCAGGATCAGAGTTGTCTGTGTGTGTGTATGATATGTCCCCATAAAGATGGCAACTTGCTTCCATAAGATGCTACAAGCACTTTTCTTTTAAGTTCCAGTGATGCTGTAAGGAGAACCTTTTTTTAATTTAAAATGTCATAGGACAAGTTCCATTTATGTGCTTTTAAGACTCCAAAATGGCTTTACCCTTGTTTAAGCGAGAAACCTAAAACCAATGCGCCCAATAACATAATGATATTATATCAATACATTTATAATCTTCAAGGAACCATTTTAGCAAACTCAAGAGTCCTATACAGCCAAAATGGTTCTTGATGAGAAGTGTTCATCTAAAGAACCTTTATTTTCGAGAGTGTGTGCTGTTGTGTCTGTATATGAATGTGCCTTCTTGTTTTCCATGTTCTCTCTCTGTGTGTGTGTGTGTGTGTGTGTGTGTGTGTGTGTGTGTGTGTGTGTGTGTGTGTGCTTTGTAAATGTGCCTACTGGTGCCATCAACGGGCTCATAATGTGACCTGACAGCCTACATCCCCCAGCATGCCGAGCTCAGAGGGGGCGCATACGGGCAGCTGTCATGGGCGTCACTCACAGTAACCACAGGGGTACAGAGCCATGGCTTCATAACTCCTTTATTTTGGGAAAAGAGGGCATGGGGGGAGAAATGAAAGGAGTTTGATTGACAGTCAGGGTTGGGGGGGATGTGTAAGGTGAATGCCAGGTTGTTCTTTCACTTTGTCTGGAGAGACTCAGAATGTAAACAATAATATGATGTCTAGGCAAGTTTAATCAATAGCAGAGCAAACAGATTCTGATTAAAGAGCTCTCTGCACAAAGACCAATGTCGGAATGCCTGGGAAATATTTGCCAATAAACATCAGCTTGCTTTCAATTGCCATTCAGCTCTCTCCCTTAACTCCCATGATTTTACCCTTTTCTTTCAGTATACCTGCCTGCCTTCTCTTTCATCTTCACTCCCCCCTCCCCCCCCCTGGCAGATTCCACTTAGCACCCATCGGCTCAATTATGGATGTGAATTACGTGTGGCGGAGAGCCTTTTAAGAGTAAAATATGAAAATGATTGTGCTCACTTGTAATTAGATGAGGAATGGCTACCCAGAATGTACAGTAATTCCTACTGCTGTCTCTCTCTCTCTCTCTCTCTCTCTCTCTCTCTCTCTCTCTCTCTCTCTCTCTCTCTCTCTCTCTCTCTCTCTCTCTCTCTCTCTCTCTCTCTCTCTCTCTCTCTCTCTCTCTCTCTCTGATGGCACTTTTAGGATGTGCAAGTCTCAGTCTACATGTCTGGTTTGCTTTTTGGAGCGTCTCAGTGGTCTAATTGCCATCAACAGGGGGCAAAATTAAAGTCTAAGCTAATTCAAAGAGTGGGAGGGAGGGAGAGAATTTTGCCCATTTAGAAATAAATGAGAAAAAAATGAATATATATATATATATATTTAAGGAATGACAAGATGTATCATCTGTATCATTTAGCCTTGTGTTCAATGTATTTAATTTGGGGACAATGGACTAAAATAATTAGTGACAATTATTACTTGTTTTTCTAATAGTTAACCATGATTAAATATAATAATGTAATAGTCCATCCATCCATCCATCCATCCTTTTTTTTCAGCAGCATTTCAGCTGGCTGATTTCAGAATGATCCAAATAACATTTGACCTTTTGTACAAAGAAGTTCATATGCAAATGTGCTGATTTTTATTTATTTATAAATGATATTATAATTTAATATTTATTTATTAATTTTACATCATAACAAAATCCTACAATTTATTATTATTATTATTATTATTATTATTTAAAAAGTTGGTCACATAAGGTGAGTGTTATTTAATTGCGGGGCACCAGCCAGGAATTTCACCTTGACTGTAAAGAACAATCAAAGATGGTTAAACAAATAAAGATTATATAGTTCTAGTTTAATATACTATAATATAGTTTGTCAGCCGAACAATCTGAAGGATTTATTATATTTTGAATAACTTTTAGGGCCTAATACTGTATTATCAACATAAAGAACACACACAAGTGTAATAAAATAAAATGTATTAACAAAAACATAAATACGCATAATCAACACAACTACTATATAAATACCATGAATGATAAAGGAATAAAGTGCATAAGATGCATGAAATACAAGTTAAGCCTGGTTTCACACTACAGGATTTTAAGCCCGATTTAAGCCCAATTTGCAGGTTAACGAGCTCGCCGACAGGTCGGGCTGTAATCACGTGCAAATCTGCGGGTGATCCGCGCTCGCCAATCTTATGATTATTATGTGTGATTATGTGTGAAAATTATGTGTGAAATACTAAACGACGCATCAAAAACGCCTCGCCGATGCCACACAAATATCTAGCATGCTAAATATCTGGAGCTGTTGGCTAACTCGATAGCCTGTGGTGTCGCGACGAGCAACAGCCAGTGAGAGAGCAAGGCATAGGTTGAGGTCACCGAAAGAAAAACAGCAGCAGCACCAGCAATGGCTTCAAGAAAAGTTTGGACCCAAGAAATTTAGCAAAATGTAATTGAACTGTGGCAGGAGCATGAATGCCTATATGATGTTTCCAACGAGATGTACCACAACCGAGCTGACAACTGCCTTTTCATTATAAACATGTTTTATTCACCTCCAACTCTCTTTGTAGCGCAGACAATCCCCGCTGCCCGCGTGTGCTTATCCATCCTTTCACCCAGATTATAATTTTTTCGGGGTTCTGAACAGATCATTGCGCAAACAACTTGCACCGCCAATTTTGTCCCGGCGTCCATTTTCAAATAGACAACTCCTGTTTCGCGTCATTTCCCATTCCACTTCTCGCGTGTGTTTTCGTGACAAAACGTGGTTTGGGGACCGGATAGAGTCGTTGGGTGACAGAGTTGTTGTCAGCTCGTGTAGTGTGTAAACCCCCTGTTGCAGATCATTTACGTAGTGTGAACACCACAACGACTTCAAGACTCCAGAGCAAGTCATGTAGTCTAAACAGAACAGCGATCTACCAACGTTTAAAATTGTGTAGTGTGAACTAGACATTAGATATACTGGGCTAACAAGACACACCTGGGAACAATGAGACTAGTAAAGGACTACAAACATGGCACAGGAAACAGGAACAACATAAGAGTCTGGGGAGCATATAACACTTACCTGATGACGTTGGACATTTAGGGTTAGTTACTAGGGCTGGGTATTGACACAAATTTCACAATTCGATTCGATTTCAATTCACAAGCTTGCAATTCGATTCGATTTCGATTACGATTTTATCCGATTCAATATTGATTATTTTGGATATCAGGAACAATACATGGCATATTTTCTCTTAACTATTATTGTAAACTATGGGAGTCAGTTGTTGCCTATAGGCTTCATTAGCCTACTATAATATGGAAGGTAAAAATGAACTGATTTGTATACAAACCCTTAAAATACACTTTTATTTATTTTTATAATAATAAAGTTATATGAAATTATATAAAAATTTACATTTATTCAAACATGCATTAAGTATTGAAGAACATTAAAAATTCTAATGAATATGTAATATGGTGCATATATTTAACAAAATGCTCCTCTCTAGAGTTAATTTTTCTAGCTGACTAACGAGTTTATAGTCACTGGATATGGTTTTTCTGAGGTAAATGTGACGTTACAAGACATTGTTTACTAACGTCTTTCCACGGTTGAAACACTGATTGAGCGATTCCATGTGACATGATACGGACTTCGATAAGTTGTACTCTCTCTTATAACACACTTTCAGATGCTCATTCATGTTTATTTCGCGCTGTAACTGGTATTATTAAGGCGGAAGAGAAGATCATGTGCTTCTCTTGAGCTGAGCTGCACCAGAGCGATCTCATGCCACAGCGCCAAAACGGTAATTATGTTTTTGAATTTCATAAGAAAATGGACGTAATTTGAAATCTGAGACTTTGTTTCATATCAATAATAACAACGCACAAATATTATTGCGATTTATTGGATGGGATGCGCGCAACAATGTTCCATTCATTCATCAACTGAAAACAGGATGACTAATCGATTCTTGGGATTTAAGTATCAATATCGTTTCGTAAAAACGAGAATCGATTAAAATCGAGAAATCAATATTTTTTACCCTGCCCTATTAGTTACTTGTAATTATGCATAATTTACTGTAATTACTATAGTAAGTGCATGTAGTAACGTGTAACTACGTCACCTTAAAATAAAGTGTTACCTTTATTATTGATTGATTAAGTGTTACCTGTCTTTAATTATCAACAGAACAAAACAAAATAGTCCAATTAGGTAAATGTGTTAATGGCATCACATATTTAATCAATGTTCTGAGTTAACATGCTAACTTCTACAGTTTTAAATCTATTCACAAAGCTTTCATCTTTGTTAAACTCTTATTCTTAAAGTGACTGACCCTGCTGTTAAACACGGCTTCCATTCCTCGGTCTAGGATCATTGCTATAAACAGTCTACATAAGTAAGTAAAATCACAACAAGGCTACATTCATAAATCAAGAATAAGCCGAAAGATACAAAGCAAGATGAAAAAAAAAAGTTCATGGCTCAAGTCTCTATCTGCTGATAAACGTATGTTTTCATAATATGTGAGCATAAGATATTCTAGTACCGCTTCTCAGATATGCATATTAAGTGGGATTGCAATGAATTTCCGCTGTATGACGTGACAAGCCATGCTACATCTCAACTTTTTAACATTAATACTGTGAAGACAGATTATAAGAAGGGCTTTAGTGGAAAGAAGCTGTGAAGGTACTTTTTTGACCTTTAGGAGAGTCATTTTTTGAAAGAGAAATAGTTATGTTTCATTTTGAAACCCTACAAAATGTGACCTCACTCTGTCTGGTGAAAGTGGATCCTGCTTTAGACTGTCTCTACTTCTTATAATGGGCTTTTAGCCTTTAAATGAGTCTTAAAACGACTGTGGGGAATACAAACCTGTTGAACCTCATCCAGCAAGGTTTTCAACTGTGTTTGTTGCAGAAAAAATAAAAATAAAATTAAACCATCAGATCAGAATTAGTCGCTCGCATCAAGTATGTATTTTTTGCAGTCTCTATATTTGAATTACAGCACAGTTATTGCTGTTTGGTATTTACATTAACCACCTACTTTTTTTGCCTAATATAGCAGACTCTTGAGTGCAAGAAGACCTTATGCTGAAGATCAATCTGGGAAATTAATATTCCTTAGTAAATGTCAGTCCTGAGTATATATAACAAATGTATCATTTACAGAAATAGTCACATTTGAATCTTTTCATGATACTTTAATAAGAAGCATGATAGTTTGATGATAAATTCACTTCAAACTTTATTTTATGAAATAAACCAAGATGCAGAAGCAACAATTATTTTATTTTATTAAAAAACACCAATTATTTTATATTCAAAGAAAGTTAGTCAAATAATATTCATTAATTGCAAACTTTAACCATACTCCTCACTAATATATGTAGTAGTAGTGGTATACTTTATTGTCCTCGAAAGGAATTTGTTGTGGACTACATGTTGCTGCATGGACATATAAAAGACAGTTTAAACTTTAAACTTTAAAATGATCAGGATAAACACTTATTCAACATTCGTACAGATACAGGTACAAAGGAATTCTTATACTGGTTTAGTTTGCACATTGGGACTCTGTATCTTCTACCAGAGGGAAGCAGTTCATACTGTGAATACAAGAAGTGAGTTTGGTCCCCCAAATTTTCTGTACCTGATTAACAATGCAGTTCATATAAGTATTGAAGATTAAGATTACATTATTCTTCTTGCCCAACAATTTTCAATGCTGTCAACACCAGGTGTACTCATTTAGATTTAAGCTGTACAGTTATGTTCCCAAACCATACCGTAACACTAAAACAGCATCATAATCTTCTTATTAACCCCATAAAGACGTAATCTGAGTAAGAAGTATAGTCTCTGGTGTAGACGAGTGCAAACCCATTCAGTGTGTGTTTTCCAAGTAAGTGAGCTGTCTATATAAACACCCAAATACTTGTAAGTCTGCGTTTGGGTGATGTTTTGGTCATGTATAACCACTTGACGATGGTCACCAATACATTTTGGGTCAAATATAATCTCCTCTGTTTTCTTTGTATTTATTATTAAATTATTGTTATCATACCAGTCAACAAACCTGCTTATTTCTGGCAGATGGTGCCAATATTATCATCTCCATAAAGTGAACTTAAAATGGCTGTGTCATCTGAATATTTAATATATATATAATATTATATATATATATATATATATATATATATATATTATTATTTTTTTATTTTTTTTTATTTTATTTTTTTTTATTATGAATTAAGAAGCTAAACCTATGAACACAATGCATTCCAATTTGAGCAGAACAAACCACTGAAGTTCACATTGTTTGAAACCATTTCTAAAATATAATTATAAACCATTTAAAATATAAACTATAAACCATTTAAAAATATAAGTTGCTAAATAAGCCACATATAACCACATGTGAGTTTATAGTACACACTTGACAAATTGGACAACCATTGTAAAATCCTTATACTAGTTTGTTAGAAACTTTATTTACCAATTTATGTTATAGAACAAAGCTTGAAAGTCTCTTTAGGTAAATAATGTCAACAAAAGACCATATTTTACTCATACATTGGAAATGACTATACACACACACACACACACACATTCCTATGGCTCAAAAAGCTAATTCGCTTCCACATTTTAGGAAAAACAAAAACAACAAAAAACGGAACATATATTTTGATAAAGCCATTAATCCTCCTTAGTCTCATAAAAAAAAAAAAAAAAAAAAAAATTATATATATATATGACCTTACCACTGGCGTTTGGTGGACTTAGGAAATTAAGAGGCATTCTTTTTTTTCTTTTTTTTTAAACATACAATGGCATAAAGGTCACAAGTATTATGACAGTGTACTATTATTACTGTAAGTGTTTGTGAAGAGGTTGCACTTGAGGTACTGACGGATGAGATCTCTTCCGCATCATAGATACTAAGGGATACGACTGTTTGAGGTGAGTTGTATTTATAGATCACAGAGAACAGGCTACAGCACAGAACTTCCTGTTCCTGGATCTTTTAAGGGTCTTATGTATTATTCAAACAGAAATATGGAACTAGTGTGTGGAAAGGGTTGGGGTTTAGCAGTCATGTCATCCCCAACGTGCTTCAATGAGCCTTGGGTGACCCTGACGCCCAGTAGCCCTTCCTTGCACCAATTTTAACAACTGCATAACAGGAACACCCCACAAGACTTGTCGTTTTGGAGATCGTCTGACCCCGTCATCTCCATCACTATTTGGCCCTTGTCAAATTCACTTGCCTATTTTTCCTGCTTCCATCACATGGAATTCAAGAGCTGACTGTTCACTCTTCACTGCCTAATATTTCCCAGCCCTTGACAGGTGCCATTGTAACAATATAATCAATATGATTCACTTGACATGTCATTTTAATGTTGTGGCTGAAAGGATAGCCATGATGTTGCTCCTCATTTCAACAAAGATCTCCTTTTTCAAGCCCTTGCTCTCTGGTTCAAACTTGGTCATTGGTGATACCTATCAACCATCCCTCTTTGTTCTTGTCAGGGTCAAATATGATTTTTTTTTTTTTTGGTTAGGCACAAAACTGACCATCTGTATAGAAACTATGGTACTACCTCATGGCAGGCCATAAGTTTGAGCTGTGTTAAAGGGATACTCCACTTTTTTCGGAAATATGCTCATTTTACATCTCCCCCAGAGTTAAACAGTTGAGTTTTACCGTTTTAGAATCCATTCAGCCGAACTCCGGGTCTGACGGTACCACTTTTAGCATAGCTTAGCACAGATCATTGATTCTGATGAGTCCAGTAGCATTTCTTTCAAAATGAACAAAGAGTTTCAATATTTTTCCTATTTAAAACTTGACTCTTCTGTAGTTAAACCGTGTACTAAGATCGACGGAAAATGAAAAGTTGCGATTTTCTAAGCCTATATGGCTAGGAACTACTCTCATTCCGGCGTAATAATCAAGGAACTGTGCGGCTGTACCATGGGTGCAGCAGGCGTAGTGATATGACGCAGCGCCTGAAAATAGGTCTAATAGGTTAGACAAACTTAGTCCCGGTCACGTTGGAAGAAGTTACCGAGCTGGGGACTATTTTCAGGCGCAGCGTCATATCATAAAATCATAAAACTCAACTGTTTAACTCTGGGGGAGTTGTAAAATTAGCTTATTTCCCAAAAAAGTGGAGTATCCCTTTAAAGATATCCGTGTAGAGTTAGAGTAGAGGCAGAGAACAATTTTGGCTAAATGTATATACTGTACTTTTGTCTGTGGAGCCCCAGTAGTTTCTATGGCACACACCAACAAACTGAATTTAATTTAAAATACAGTATGTCTGAGAAAACATCCCAAGGGCAAAATGCAACATGTAAATCACAATTCTTGATTTTCAGTGGATTTGCTTTGGACATTTCATTTGTTAACATAATAAGTAACACATGCTAATTATCTGTTCTGGAATCATTATATACTAGTGTAAATGTTCAGAATAGCTCTTTTAGTAAATGAATGCAAGCTGCAAGGGACTCTGGGAATTGTAGTGTTTGAATGGCACATCGTTATATTGAGTTCATCTGTCCATATGCAGAGCTGTGGAGGAGTTTAAGAGGATAAGAGGAATAAACAAGAACAAAACCCTACGGCTTGAATATGCCATGATGCTTTATTCTGATGTTTGTTATGCAACTGGAGTTTTGCCGCAGGTTTTTGCAAGTGTGATTTCGTTTTTGGAGACCTGTCTGCATGTCTGAGTGTATTTGAATGAGGTGTCTTTGACAGTGAAATCTACTTATGACTACCAGCATATTAAGGACTAGCCTCACATAGCTGAACGTTTGACTATCGGTCTAAAGTCTAGGTCATTTTGCAGTTTATTCTCGCCCAAAATGTATTACCCACAATACCCACATGGAGTGTGTGATGACTCTTTGCATCAACTAGTCTATTTGTTCGTTTTGCCTCCAGACTTTAGTGTACGGTGAGTCATTTATATGGCAAACATTGACCTGCTGAATAGTAAACTGCTTTTTCTAGTTGAAGAGGGAACATGAATAGCTGGGTAAAAAAAATGCTTCTTTTATATGTATATATGTATATGTATATGACTATATATATATATATATATATATATATATATATATATATATATATATATATATATATATTATGTATTATATATATATATATATATATTCATTCAAGAATATTACCTTTTTTTGAAAGAAGTTTCATCACATGACAATTTATCACGTTATTTAAAAAAAATGCTCAGAAAAATCATTTGATGAAACTTCTTTAAAAAAAAAAGTCATATTCTTGAATGAATAATTAATGATATTTGTCCAAATAATTGTACCTTATTTTATTTTATTTTATTTTATTTTATTTTATTTTATTTTATTTTATTTTATTTTATTTTATTTTATTTTATTTTATTTTATTTTATTTTATTTTATTTTATTTTATTTGTTTTGTTTTGTTTTGTTTTTTGTTTTGTTTTGCTTTGTTTTGTTTTACCTTTTCTTTTCACCCTAATACTACTAAATATTACTTTTAACTTGATGGTTGCACTATATAACATTTGTAGGGTCATTAAATTTAAACATTTGTTGGAAATGGTATAAAATGTTTTTATAAAAACTTATGAAACTAACATGAATATAAAGAGTTATTTTCTAATAACTTTTTATGTTTTTCATACTAGTTTTCACTTTCTTAAAAATGGCATGCAATAAAATAAAAATATTTTTTAAATGAAGAGTTTGGGAGATGGTTCCTTCGTTAATAAGTCTCATTGACTTCCATAGTAGGGAAAAAAAAATAGTCAGTGAGACCAGAAACTGTCTGGTTACTGATATTCTTCTAAATATCTTCCTTTCTGTTCAGCAGAAGAAAGCAATTCATACAGGTTTGCAACAACATGAGGGTGAGTATATGATGACAGAATTTTCATTTTAAAGTGGAGTATCCCTTTAATGTGTGTTAATCTTAGTTGAACAAACAATGAACGGCTGTATTTTTATTATGTTACTTCACACAGTGCATTAGGCTAACTAATGTTAACAAATACAATGTTTGATTTAAATAATGTAGGCTACTAGTAAATGGTGAAATTAACATTAATAAAGATTAATAAATGCTGTAGAAGTGCAGTTTATTAATAGTTAATGTTAACTAATGTAGTTAACTAGAGTTTAATAAATGGAACCTTATTGTAAAGTGTTACCGATTTGTTGGACAGATTAGTTCTTTTAACCATTCATTAAATGGAATCGGTTCAAAGGAGTCATTAGTTTGCGAATCGGACGTATCATTAGCGTTGTGTGATTATCCCGGCAGTTAGGATATCGCACAAGATTTGTCAACACAGAAAACATTTCATCATTGGATAGGTTTTGTTTTGTTTATTGAAAGTGTTTTTTTATGTCAGCTGAATGGGCGGAACGCTTTTCAGAGAAGATAAGGCAACGTAAAAAAGTTTTTATTTTATATTTTTTTTTAGCACAATTCACACCCAGCAGTAATTCAGGAAAAAAATATCAGAATGCTCCAGGTGAAACTTCGGTCTTCCGATCTTTTACCATCGCGACCGACCGACCGACCGGGCCTCTCTCTCTGCTCGTTCTTTCAGTAATATGCGCCCTATCGCAAGCACAGCAATCATCTACATCACTCACCGATCAAATAAGGCTTTGGCGAGACAAAAATTTGCTTGTGAGAGAGACGCGTGAGTGACAGAGAGACGGAGGGAGAGCAGGGAAAGGAAATGCTGCTGAAAGAATACGCTGCGTGTTTTAAATAGTAATTAAAAAAATAATAATTAACGAAACGCAATATGTGGTGGCCGGTGTTAATTCTGTGGCGCACCGCCACAAATTAGTCTATGTGTGGGGAAACACTGTATAAACAGGGGTTATTTTTCAAAACCTTTGAAACCAACATGTAAATTAAAATAGTAATTTTCTAAGAGCTTTTTTTTTTATGTTTTCACAAAATAGTTTTATTTCTTATGTGTCATTGACCCTTCAACATTTCTGAAGAGATCTTGTGAATCTGCACTGTTTGAGAAAAATGCTGGTTCTGAATAAATAACAAGAGAGCAAAATAAAGATCAGGAGACCTGTGAACTGTTAAGACCACATTTATAATCTTTGGTTTGACCAAAGATTATTTGTAAGACACGGGTTAAGATGTACATTATGCATGATATATACCTCTTGACAGACAACATATCATAATCATTTAATGATTAGCAAGGTTATGACCTAAACTCACATTGGGTTTGGATTAGAATGTGGTGGCCAGGGACAAGAGTTAAGGAAAACTGAGTCTATTGACCTAGCCTGCCTCAGATCTTATATAACTTATATATTTGTGAGAATTGCTGCAGGAGATTTGTGAAATACTGCAACCAGTTTAGACTAGTTTTGTGAAATTTTGTGAGACTAGTTAATGGCATTGAATAAAAGCATTTCATCTTATGGCAATGGTATATCATGTGATCAAAAACCTGACATGGTTGCTCTACTTTTCACCTTGTCTCTATTAATGACTTTCTTGTTTATGGATTATGTAGTCAGTCTGGAACCTGACTGGTGAGTGTGATGATGTGTTTACAGGTAGAACAGATTTAATCTAATTGGATTGAAGGCTGACACAATGATTAATATAGTTGATGAATGCCAACAGCAGGTGTAGTCTGAACACACACACACACACACACACAAACAAAATCAGGATTTTCTTGCTTTTTGCACCTTACAGTTTAATTTAGACCAATGTACAAAGCACGTTTTTCACACTGTTAATGATTTTTTTAATTATTATTATTTAGTAATTGTTAGTTTTTACTGTAAGTAGAGCATCGTTTAATAAAATGTTATTAAAACCAATCCTGTATATGTGTTGCAAACTGTCATGGCAACTTTCATTCAAGTATGTTTTTGCCTGGATACTTTTAATGACATTAAATCTTTGACAAATTGCCATTTTGTTAACTAAAATGCCTCTGTACCTGTTGAAACAAATTATTCAGTTTTTGTTTTCAAATGAAAAAAAACAAGTCAACAGTATTGTTATTGCTTGACTGACTGCTTATTATTATAGACATAGTTTGACTTATAACATTGTTATTAATTATTTATTACAATGTAATAATGATTACAATCATATAGATGGCTTCATTTAGGCAGGCTTTATTTGGCGTCATTTCTGAGAGGGTCTGTTTATGTAGTGCTTTATCTCCTAATTAAGTGGCATTACATAGACCCCACCACTAGTCTTTCAACCCTTGAGAACAGAACAAGAAAGGCTTACATTATGTAATCGGTTGAAGTGTCAGTGTATTTTAGCTTTGTGTTGCTCTAATAAGATTTCTGTTTTTATATTCCAGATTTCATTAAACCGTGCAATCCGAGGTGAGAGAATTAAGCAAATATTGGAAAAGAGATTGTACAGGTTTATTTTTTTTATTTTGTATTGCCAATAAAAACATTATGAGGGAATCATTTCAGCTGGTTGAAGGTAAATATTCACACACTCCAACCGTGCAAATATAGATGGGGGATAAGATGATAGGCAGATCGATAGAGAGAATGCATAGACAGAGCAGACGAAAGCAGCAGCGAATATGTACAATTGGAGACGATGTGGGAGTCATGGATTAGGGATGGAGAGATGAGAGGAGAAGAGAATGATAAATGATGAATGTAGGAGGAAAAAGCCTGGACTGTGAAATGGAAGAATGATTTAATGTTGGGCAATTTTAAGTTCCAGCAATTTCCAGAGGTTTTAATAGTTTATATGGAAATATTACAGGTTTTGTTCTGCGTTGAAAGACAAGAGAAAATTTGAATTCATTGAATTTAATCAACTTCCTTAACATTCTTGAGATGGAATTAGAATTAAACCCCCTCTTTATTGTTTAGCTTCTCTCAGTATAAGGAATCTTGTACTTGTTCCATTGAAGTCGACTAAAATGTTTTAGTATATCTCAATACAAATCATTTCAGAGCTGCATTACAGAGGGCCTGTTATACATAACTATGCATACCAATACAGTTATGTAACGCCTTAATGCTTTAACATTAGGAAATTTGGGCGATATTATGATATATGTTCCCACTGGCAGAGATCAAGCTATACTGCAATTATTATTTTATCTAGCAGTGCCAATTTTTAGTTGTTACAAAATAAACTGCAAAAGAGAAATCAATTTGGTCTTGTGTGTGGTCCGATAGAATTCAAGGCCTTTTGATTCATGAGTACGTAAGTGATGCAAATTGTGCATTTATTCTAATAGAGTGCAAGGAGTTCTTAAAAAGTATTAACATAAACACAGTCATTATTTTTTTTTTTTGTTTACTGGTGATTTGTATTTATCATTGTACCCTCCTGAGTGTATCCTAAAACATGGTGGCGACTACTTTTTTTCCTGACTTTAGCTGTCTTATATGACACAATGGCAGCCCTTCACCCACACCAAAGGAGAAAGATCCATCTGTGGT
The DNA here is from genome assembly GCF_951802725.1 of Rutilus rutilus. Classification (NCBI taxonomy): domain Eukaryota; kingdom Metazoa; phylum Chordata; class Actinopteri; order Cypriniformes; family Leuciscidae; genus Rutilus; species Rutilus rutilus. The sequence goes on along the minus strand of NC_140212.1, from coordinate 18,316,871 downwards.
CTGAGACTATCTATTTCTCTGTCTCTCACTCTCACTTTCTGTCTCTCACTCTCGTTTTCTGGCTTTATATATTGAGTTTGAGTACAGGTTTGAAGTTTTAATAAGCTCTTTCATACAGCTGCTTGTTTTAATATAAGTAATACTTCTGAGGCAGTGATGAACACACACACACAGTGCAGTCATTATTGCTGTTGCTCTCGACTGTCACTCTGTGCAAAAACTCTTTTTTACAAAAAACAACAACAATGCTTGTTTGAGGCTTAGAAATGTAACTGATGAAAAATGTCAACTCTTTTCCTTCAAAATACACTGTCTCATTTCTATCAGTTCAACAATTGACACAACTAAAATTGAATTGTGTTGGATTTCATACATCTTGGCTAGAACAAATCTGTTGTCGAAATAAAAAAAGGTGTATAACATTCATTTGGATTTTTTTCTGTGTGTGGTAGGCCTATTTTATCATAGTGTTGTCATATATTGGGGTATTATCTTGTTAAAGTGTTTGATTTAGTATACAGTATTCTGTATCTAAAATCAGAGCAACAGTAGTCTGAGCATGTAGAGAACTAATGATACTAATGCGTAAAGCTTGTGGTTCATGGACACCTATTACACACTCGGAACACATAAACACACGGCCGTTGATTGTTTAGGTCATGGCTTCAAGTGCACAACAGGTCAGCTGCCTTCCACTTCAAAGCTTTTCACGATCAAACTTTAATTTGGGAAATTTTAATCACACTTTAATTACACATTGCTGCTGATGAATAAAATTATGCAGATATAATGAAATGAGGGGAGACAAAAAACAAAAACAAGAAATAAATTCACATACTGCTTGTCTGCAGTTCCTATTTCGGTTTCAGCCAAATCTGATATCAAAAGATTATAGCCAAATTAGGTCATAACACAATCAAACCCAGAGCTAAAAGTCATCAAATTATCAATAAAGCAAAATCATGTTATTCTGGGCTCTTTTTTTAATTAGTGGGATCTGATGTAAATTGCCATTACTCCGGAATTCCATCATGTAAACATTCTTAATTGCATACATAATTGCTAAGAGTAGAAGAGCATTTTAAGAGACATTAACTCAAGAGCCCAAATTATTGCAATATTACAAAGTTGCATGAAATTAATTGTAGGGTGGGAGGGTGGGGTGGGGGGCTTCTGGAAATCTCTGAAATATTAAATCTTAAGATGTCAACCATGAAGATGTTAGCTTTATTTTATTGCTGGAATAAAATTAATTGGACTTGAAAAGAATGAGGCAACATTTCAAAAGCGCCTCTCTATAAGATTCTAGTTTTCACACAATTGGATTAGGGGCCTTTGCAATTGGCACTTATGAGGGAATAAACAGCATGGTGCACTATTGAGAAAGCATATTAGAGAAGGATTGCTCTCCGGGTCAGTTTTGCTCTTCGGTTTATTAGATTAGAGCAGTAGATCAGAGTGAGTAGACGTTAATCTGACCCTGGATCAGTGTGGATGGGGATTATTGTTATCCTGGGTCAGTTTGGGGACGCAATCATATTTCCGAATGACATATCTACTATTGGCAGACGCAGACAGACAACAATAAAATGATGAAACGAGAAGCAGGTGTAGATTCTGTTGTTACCAACAACAACTTATTTCAGTGATTCAGTGTTTCTCGAAACCATAGTTCTAACGAACATTCGCAAGCAGCTTTAATAGATGACAGACTTAAATAGGTCATGCTCTAACATCCAATTCTATCAACATCTTTCATTCCTCATATACAATGTCATTCTATATCTTTTGGTTTGTCAAGAGAATGAACGCACCGTTTTTTGAAGAGTGTGCATGTGCGTCTATGCATTAATACCCCAAGGAACCCATAAATCAGTCAAACATCAGGAAATTAAGTAAATCAACGGTGAACAAACAATAGTGTAGAAGCCAGCCATGTTTGTTATTTACTGCAATAATCTGACGTGAAATCTCGATTTATTACTTCACTGCCTGCATGACGTCATTAACGACAGTTCTATATTGTTGAACCAACAGGGTCAGTGCGGTTTCCGGAAACAGTCAATGTGATCTCATGAGTATTCATATATGTTTCACGTAAAGGGTGTTTCTGCAACATGCCACATTTACTTGTGTTTGCATATACAATAAAACATATAATACTGACAAAATCTAAAACACAAATTATTTACGTATGAATGGCGGTAGGGTTAAGGGATCTAAACTATTTCTATAAAAGGGTAAAAATGTAACTATACAAATATATTTCTGATATAAAAAAATTGTTCAGTATACTACATCAAATAATTGTTTTGTGGTTTGGTACCATTAACTTTTTTCCCCAGCATGCACTGGGCCATGAATAAATAATATGGTTGGTTAAATATTTGTTAGTTTACATTCTTGTCTTCTACTTTCTTTTTTTTCTCATGAGTGTTCATGATTTGAAGGTGAGCACTTTTGGTCTCCATGACGTATATTTCTCCTGGAAAACATGGATTAAAGCTTCTAATATTGAATCATTTTAAACGAAGAGAAGGAAACGGAACAATTTGCATAGAATCTCTACTTCTACGGGCCATATTCTCAATATTTGTGTGTGTGTGTGTGTTAGGTCAGTGTCTTCATGATAAAGAGAGGTCCTGTAACTCTTTAATAATTACCTCATTTGTTTTTCTCTGCAGGTTATAAAAAATAAAGTGTTTTGTGAGGAATGTAGGATTCAATTCATCCCCCACTCGGAAAGAATAATATGTTTTGACGTTTGTTATTTATTCTCTCTGCTTCTCTCCCTCTCTCTTTCCAATTCTGTCTCAGTGTATGTGTCTGTCATGGCTTTCTTTCTTCAGAGAAATGCCTGTTTATTCCTTTGTTAATATGACAAATATAATGAGTTTCCTGATTCACCACAAGGCGCAAATTAAGACTCTCTTTTGAGTTTATACAGTCAAAATCCATTTTTTTACCTCCCTCGGTTTTAATCTTGTCTGTAGTTTTTTTTCTTTCTTCACAAATTTTTTTTTCTTTTTTTTTTTTTCTTGGTTCAGTTGTGTGAGGAGATAATCACATCGCCAAACACACTCGACCATCTCGCACAACTCATTCTCTCCTCAATACACACTCACAGACAGCCACATATTGTGATTGATGGCAAATTTCTCATGAATTACTTTTTTATTTTTTATTTTTATTGCTTGTGTTTATGATTTATTTCGAAAGACATTTGTCATCCTTGGCATATAGAGAGGAGGACTGTGTGAGTGAAACACACCAGAATATGTAAGAGTTGCGCGATTTTGCCTTAAGGGGAAACGATTTGTTGTTGTTGTTGTTGTTGTTGTTGTTTGTTTTAGTTTTTTAGTTTGTTTGTTACCTTTGCAGAAATGAATCCATGTTTCAGAAATCATTTCAGGAAATATATATTTTTTGCTGTTTTGTCATTTTCACAAATATGGTTCCTCTTCGTTCCTCTTTCTTAATGAAAAAATATATATATTTATCTTGATGTTTCTTACACAACTGGATATTTAAGGTACCTGCACTTTTTATAGTTTTTTAAATACTTTCTTCTGTCCGATTTGTATGCAGAGTGATTTTGGGGTGGAACCGTTTGGTTGACCAATGGGAGACTAATGTGATTTTGCAATTCCGGTTAGTGGTGCAGGAACTGCACACTTTAAATGATGTGACTTGTGTTCATTGAATTGTGAATCGTGCTGCAAACATCATTGTTGTTTTTTTTTTCTGGCTTTCTTGGTCTCTACACATTTCTCCATCTTTCTCTCCTCATTTAGTTTTTTATCTCATGGGCTGTAGCGTGAGACTGACAATGTGTGTAAAATGATGGTTTAACCTCCGGGACGGAGGAGCAGCGGTAAACAGAAGGAAAGATTAAAGAACAATGCTCCCTCGCCTCACAGGACCACTGCCAGAGTTGTGTGCGTGTGTGTTTGATGTGTGTGATAAAACGTACAGCAGATTATAAGAAAAGGAGAAGACGAGCTCATTAGAAGCTCGCACCCTCAAAAGCGCAGAACGAAGGATCAGAGAGAAGCCACCAACCTCTGCGAACTCCTCCCTCTCATCCCTCCGTTCTTTTGTAGTCCTGTCCCCATCACTTGGCTCTGATCTCCTGCTTCATTCGGTCTTCTTTGCTTCCTTTGGGATGACATGATCTCTTCTCTTCTCTCTCTTCTCTTCTCTTCTCTTCTCTTCTCTTCTCTTCTCTTCTCTTCTCTTCTCTTCTCTTCTCTTCTCTTCTCTTCTCTTCTCTCCTCTTCTCTTCTCTTCTCTTCTCTTCTCTTCTCTCTTCTCTTCTCTTCTCTTCTCTTCTCTTCTCTTCTCTTCTCTTCTCTTCTCTTCTCTTCTCTTCTCTTCTCTTCTCTTCTCTTCTCTTCTCCCTCATATCCCCTCTCTTTCTTAGGAATGGGTATTATTTTTTTCTGTTTTTTTTTTTATTTTCTGAATGAGTCAGATTCCAACACAATACTGATAAGACAGATTGTCATTTGAACATACAGTAACAAAAAAAGTGAAATGCTTGAAAAGCAATGAACAAATACATTTTACCAGGGTTTTGGCTTCATTTTTGTATGTAGTTTACGCCACCCAAAGACTTTCTCATATTCCTATTCAATTCATTAAACACTTGAAAAGATTCTATATTTTTAAAAATGATATTTTGTAAAAAATGATATATTTTTATCCCATCACTCTCGAGAAAACACGTACATTCCTTGTTCTTTCCTCATCTTCCCGCTTTTAAAATGTCATTGTTCACAGTCTCATTTGTGAGGAAGGTCCGAATCGCTGAAAATGAATCCCTGCTCTATGAGATTAAACCTGGCTATAAATACTTCTAGCGTGGTCTGATGCAGGTGTATTTAATGAATCTGAGGGAATGTGTTCAGAAAGACACCCTGCTGCTTGCTCTAGAAATCTACATCTTTCTGAAAACACCTCCATTGGCTCCACACCTTTTATATAAAACATGTTTTCTGTGTTTCAGGATAGCAAGCCATAAAGAAAACCACAATGTTCAAGCACATGGGAACACGGCAACATAAACCCAAATACAAACCGTTGGTAAATGTGGACATGCTTTGAATAAGGTCAGCACAAAACAGCTCAAAACCTTGCGGTCAATTCTACAGTTCACCCAGGCTACTTTGTAGAAGCTGTTGCTGACCAAGCATCTAGCCTAGTGGTTCTCAACAGGGGCGTTCAGAGAACAATGGTTGGAAGCAAGATTTTTGAAAGGGGGGTGTTCAGGTGTTCATGGGGGGCGTTCAATAGTTTACACCAAAGATCCAGGCAAGACAAGATTAATTACTTGCAAAATAATTGCCTATAACATTCTAAAATCTGCCAGTTTAATGCGACATGTAAGCTATGTATCGTTTCTTTTGCAACGACTCTATTATTTTTCCAATCATAGACCAGCGCTCAAGCACTGACTAGAATTCAGCGCTGACAAGAATCAGCATTCACGTGCTCAAAATTGTGTTTCACGCTGACAGCAATCTGGTGTGGCTAGAATCCAGCGCTGACTAGAATCACACAGCAGAGGAATGGAAAGTTGACAAGCCATTAAAAAAGTATTGACTTAAGAACCACTAATATATTTTCAATAAATCATGTTCCCATTCACGATTTTAAAATTAATTAAACTAAATTCTATTTATAAGGTAAAACTTTAAATTTTTTTGATTTTTGATTACATTCAATGCCTAATGCCAAAAATGTTTTCTTTGTTCACCAAGTAATTTACTGGTCAGGCATTATTGTTAACTCGCAAGACTGTAAGGAGAAAATGACAATTTGATGGATAATTTAAATATATTCTGCAATCACATTTTGGTAATGTATTAATTATGCTGTCACATCTGAGTGCAAAACTCTGCTTGGATAGTTTCAAGATAGTTAAAAATAATGAATAATACAATAATAATTTAATTGGTCATGTGTTTATTCTTGTTAGAAGACAAATTAATTTATATTAATTATACCATTGATGAAAACAAGCTGATACCAAGGTATTTTAGGCCTACAATTCGTACATAATTTTTCATTTAAAATCATGATTGTATATATATATATATATATATATTTATTTATTTATTTATTTATTTATTTATTTATTTATTTATTATTATTATTATTATTATTTTTTTTTTTTTTTATTATTATTTTTTAAGTAATGTTAATGTAAGCAGCTTCTTGCAATACTCTCCTAAATGTGTAATAAAACCTAAGTGCAAACATTCTGGTTGTTTTTACTGTCCAATGACAGCCCATCTTATATCTACTTTGAGTGGCATGGTAGAGAGTCGGAAGTTCATTTGTTGCCCCTATGAGTTTATAATAGCATATTTTAACAAGATTTTCAAATGGATAAAGAGAAAGGAAAAAAAAAACTGCCAAAATGTTTTTAAATGTTGGCTTTATTAAAATATGTTTTAAACGTGAATAAACAGTCTCATATGTCTTTTTATTTATTTTTAATATAGGCCTACTATTTATTAATGTATTGTTCTATTTTATTTAACATTTTTACATTTAACATGAATAATCAAACATTTAACATAAAACAAGAATTGCACAACAATTTTAAATGTCTACTCATTTGTCCATTTTAAAATTATTTATTAATTTACATTTTATGTTTTAATTAAATTGATTTATGTTATTCCTTATTCTTTCGGTTTATAAGGTGTCACAACAAATCCTGCATTCCTAGTCTTCCATACATAATAGCCTCTGTGACATTTAGTCACTTATCAGTTCAAAACCACAGTCCACAAACAGTGCATTTAAAAACATTAAAAAAAAACATTTAGCATCGCCAAATACACTATAATAACACCAATTGAGCAAAATGGCGCTGCTGACCAAGAAAAAATGCAGACAGTATTCCATTGAATACTTTAATTATGGTTTCATACCTTCTCCCACCAATGCACAGCTTCCAATGTGTTTACTATGTGAACAAGTTTTTTTTTTTTTTTTTTAAATGAAGCCATGAAAACTTCACGTCTGAAGGAGCACCTTATGGAGATCCAGCCAGACAAGGCAGATAAGGACCGTCCGTTCTTCCAGGCCTTAAAAGATCAACACGTTAGAAGAACCATCAGCAGTCTCTTCGCTAAGAATACCAGCCAAAATGATAGTGGGCTAATAGCGTCATATAAAATCTCCCCGCTGATCGCCAAATGTGGACAGCCGTTTTTCACACTTTCTGCTTATCCACTGGAGAAATCAATTCCCATCTCTAACATCCTCGCATGTGCCACTGATGGTGCCCCCGCTATGGTTGGCAGGTACCATGGATTCACCGCTCTGCTGAAGGAGCAGGTGCCGCATATCCTCACAGTCCACTGTGTTTTGCACCACCAAATGCAACAATCCAGTTCTCCACGAGTCTCTCCATATTGCAGTCAAAGCAATAAACAAAATAAAAGCCCATGCACTGAATGACAGACTGTTCTGACAGCTGTGTCAGGAAAACGATGAGACTTTTGAGCGGCTTCTTCTCCATACTGATGTCCGCTGGCTCTCAATGGGAAACTGCCTTGCTCGTTTTGACAGCATCATTGAGTTCCTGGAGGAGGTTGATGGAGCTCTCGGGGAAAAGGTGTCATCCAGCCGCTGCAACATCATGTACCTCGCAGACTTTTTTTGAGAAAATGAATGAAGTCATGTTAAAGCTCCAAGGAAATGACATCACTCTGGTCAAATCCAAGGCGGTTATCCATAGTCTCACCTCCAGGCCAGATCTCCACAGGCAGAGTATACATTTCCCACAGCTGGCCAAGCTGATCTTTTTTTTTTTAGAAACAACACTAAATAGATATAACAGGCCCACTATTATTATAATTAGCCTGATATATTTTATTTCCATGAATACCATTGTAATGTTTATTATTTTGAGTGTTTATATTGAGTCTGAAAAAACAGACCTATAACTCACATTACACATTAATATAAATATAAATGCACATTTTAGTAGAATAATAAGCAATAAAACAACTACTTCAAATTCAGATTGTCTAAAAAATATTCATGGAGATAAGAGAACAATACTCATTACAGGTGTCTGAAGCTCTTACCGATGACCTCCTCCTAGTTTACACTGACCACCTGAGGATGGTTAAGGCTGACATGGAGATCCGCTTCAGGGACCTCCTTAACCTTGATGTTCCCAGTTGGGTTGTGCAGCCCTTTCAAACGGATGTGATCGAATGCAAGCCCGCTATTCAGGAGCATCTTGTCGACATCCAGTGCCCAGGCTATTTTTCGCACCTCTGGCTGGTGCAGCATGTGGGTCAAATATGCCCAGCGGTATCCGGCTCTCTGGCAAAAGATCAGGCTGCTGATTTTTGCTTTTCCAACAACATATCTCGTTGAGCAGGGATTCAGCCAGGTCATCCGCATGCCGTCAAAGTACCGCAATCGCTTGGACTTGCATGCTTCAGGCGAACTATGGCTGAAACTAACATCTCTGCAACCCGCAGTAAAGAAATTAGCACAGGGCTAACTAATTTTCAGATCAATTTTGAACGTTCGAATTCGAAAGTTCAAATAAATCATTCTGCCTTTTTCCTGTTAATGTTCCCCGTTGAAAATAATTTAGAATGCATCTTTTTTGCTGACTGGCTGTTGTGGTACAGCTTGCTGTTAATTAAATTTTTAATGTCAGATTTGTAACCGTTGCATTTTTTGGCTGCTCCTTGCTGATTGGCTGCTATTTGCGATGAGCCACATAATTACATTTTGAATGTCAAATTTGTAACTGTTGCATTCCGTTAACAAAGATATACACTGATATATAGGCTAATTTCTACTTCAGATTACTTTTTTGCTCTCTGGGAAACTATGATAATAATATTCCCACTGTTCCGTCAAATCAAATCTGTTTTTTGGCTTTTAGTGACATGCTTTTTAATTAAATATGAAAGCTCCATAACTTTTGGCACTCTAGTGGTAAATAAACAAAATTGCAGGAGTCTTGGTACTGTGCAGGTACTGTGCTACTCCGCAGCGGTTCCGAGTGCCGACTCGAATCAGTCAGGGGCCGTTCACATATTGCGTTTTATGCACGTGCAAATTTGTTATTTCGAATGTAGGCACGTGGCAAGCGCCCTCATAATAGAAGTGACGCGGTCAGTTGAAGACATCTCAACTTTTCAGAATGCCGCAAGCGCCCTGATACATAATGGGGATGCAGCTCACAAGCTTCTGATAAAATTGGCCAAACATAATAAGTTTAAGTACTAAGGCTTTATGCCTTCATTTTTGACTCTACATTATATCAAATGCCACAGCTACTATTTTCTTGCAGTGATGGTTGTTCCCTTCCTTACCAAAGCAGAGGAAGTAGTGGAAAATTTCAAACACGGACACATTATTAATTCACCTTCCTTGCTAAGAATATCTAGCAACCAGCATAAGAGGACCACAGACCGTGGATCAGTTGATCAAAGCCACTGAGCTACGAGAAGCTGCAATAGCTCCCCCAAAGGACTACCCAGGAAAGAGAGTTCTGTCAGCACCATGGAGAGCTCCACACGGCCGGAAGAAATCTGTGGGTGCACACACCAGTGTAACACAACAAAGGGTCTTTTTAAAATGAAGTCTCCAGAGGCAGCCCACAGACCCAGACATGGTTGACCTCATGGCATGGCTTTCACTCAGCTTTATTCATAATTCATTGGTGATCAGTGCTGCATCAGGCACGACAACACAATACAGCATAGTTTGGATTGTCTACAGGAAAGTAGTCATTACTACACACATGAATCCTTGGATGCCTGGTGCTAAAACAAGGTCAATAAGGAAAGACCTTTGTCTGGAATTCAATAGCGCTATAAGCCAACTCAGAGAAGACTGCAAAGTGTACGTCTGTTAATCAAAGACGCAAACCCCCTCAACCAGATGATCATCTTGCGTGGATATTGATGTAGTTACATGACTGGAGCTAGTGCCTGCCACCAGCAATACATGGATGACATCAAGCGGTGTTCAGGGAGTGCGAGGAACACTGACTCTGTGATCCACCTGACCTGAATCCACATCAAAGACACTAAGAAAGTGTAAAACCACCCTTTAAAGTTTATCCGCAATGCTGGATAAGACATCAATAAGGACATGGCTTCCATATGGCTTCATGTCAAACTAGAAGAATGGCAAACAGTCAGAACCAGTAGACGTGGCTGTACAACATCAGAAGGATCATGGTGACGCAGCTTATTATGTGCAAGATTCAGACCAGAACATAGCAGGATTCTTTAACTCCAGCCCTGGAGTCCACTGTCCTGGGTTGTTTAACTCTGAAACTAATCAAATTTGTGTGCTCGCAATTTTCAAGTAATCCAGAAGGCATTGATTGGCTTGTTCAGATTAATTTCATTAGAAGCTAAACTCTGCAGGACAGTGGCCATCCAGGACCAGAGTTTAAGTGCCCTGGTGTATAGGACTATCTCCACATCACTAACTCCACATAATCTACAGTACAGTACGTTCCTGTTCCTGGAAGACCACTGTCCTGTTGAGTTTAGCTCTAGCCCCAATTGAATAGACCTTAACCAGCTAATACAGGACTTTAGAATTGCTAAAAAAATCCTAGGCAGATGTGTTGTGGCAAGTTGGAGCTAAACTCTGCAGGAAGCTGGCCCTCTGGGAGCAGGTTTAGATGCCTCTGGGAGTAGGTTTAGATGCCCCTGCTAACAGAAACAGCAGTAGTGATACATTCTGGAATGCTAGAGTATGAGAACCTTGAGCAATGCCAGGAATTTATAGAAGTAGAAGAAAGAATGTGGCAGGTCAAGGCTAAAGTAGTTCCAGGGCTGAACAAGCTTCAGCATGTTGACCCAGTGGAGTGGTATCCTGGGAACAACTAAGATGTGGTGTTGAATACTTTAGCAACCAGGCCTCTTTTAAAAAAAAAAAAAAAAACATGAATTGAAATAATACTGTATGTAAATAAACATGTTTACACACATGGATTACACAGGATTAGAACACCAGCTTGTACCACCAGCTCCAGAGAAATGTGTACAAGAAAACGAGACAAAGTGTGTAGTTCAATTCATGTTGTTGTGGTGGTTCATGCTATCACACAGTTTCTCACACACTAGAGCACAAGGGTCAGTTGTTTTTCCACCACACTGCCCTCATACCGTAGACCTCGACGATCAATAGTAAACAATAACTTTAAAGGGCTCTCAGTGGCCTACCTCTCTGTGTGTGTGGGTTTGTGAGATGGTGAGTGTGAGGGAAAGATTTTTCCTCTGTTCTGCTGTACTGTAACTTGTCCGAGTCACGAACAATATACACTGCATTATCAATAGCCCTCTTTCTCTCTGCTGCTAAAATTAGCACTGTAACTATAGGTGAAATATATATTCTGATACAATTTTACATGACGACAATTCACAGATTTTGGCAAAAAAAATGTTTTTTTTTAATAATTAGCATTGTATAGGTACTGCCGTAGTATTGTGTTTTAGTCTAGTATAGTATTGTAGATTTGTGACATTATGCTAGAACATCAGCAAGAAACACCCTTTGAGCACATTTACATAAAAACGTGGCTGTGCTATGGCACTATCATGGTATCAAATGGCAATGCCATGGTACTATGATATATTCAATACCATAGTATTAAATGATTACCAAAGCTGCTTTAAATAACACAAATGTACTTCAATGGCACTTTTACAAACATTTTTTTTTTTTTTTTTTTTTTTTTTTTTATATACAAGACCTTAGCAGTGCATTCCAAGTCTTATGAATCCCATGTTGTCACTTTCTATTTTACAACACTAATGTTACCGAGGGCACTAAATGTAGGATATGAGATTTTTCTTGACGTTCTCTTTAAGAGATTAATGAATATGTGGAATATAAACATTATTTATGTGCCCTCATTGATGTAGATCACGTTGCCTACTTAATCATTCACCCAGGCCGCAATGCATGTCATTTCCATATATCTTAATTATTAACAAGACTAATGAATTTTTTAAAGACTTCCCACTATCCAAGGCCTCTGTGATGTTGTGTCCTGGTGACAGTCTCTGAGCTTCCGTGTCATCAACCTGCGCCAGCAAACAGGAGTATGAGCCAACGCTCTTCAAAGAGATGCTTTATTAAAGAGTAATCATCAAAAAGGGAGCAGTAGCGAGGGAATGGGGGGGACGAGGGCAGTCATAACAAAGCAATCAAAGGCAGTCGCGGAAGTGAGTTGTCGACAGCCCTGTCAGTAAGAAAGGTGCGAGTGATGTGTTTGGAGCTTGTGAATGGATGTGTGTGTGGGTTTGTGATCTTTGAGGACCTCACACCCTCACGTTCGTTTGATTCTTCGGTACCAGAGCAGGTGACCTGGCATTTCCGTGACTTTTAGAGGTGAGAGCAGCGTGACACGTTGCTCTCCGCCTCAAACCGCTTTCAGCCCTCAAACACACTCTCGCTCTCTCTCTCTCTCCCTCCCACATGCACTTTAGGGTATGAATAATTTCATCTCATAGTAATGGTATACTTCACAATATACTGTTTTATATAATGATATTAATTGAATAATCATGCAGTAAATTAAATACAATAGCAGATGAAAAGTACTGGATTATTTTCTCTTTTTATTTGAAACTTTTTTGGCAAAAACCTAAAGATAAGTCTGTCATCGCATTCGCAAAATGCTACTCTTCACTGTATGCTAACCCAAAAAATACTAGATTTTTACATTTGAAGAAAAGGTAACACTTTATATTAAGGTGACATAGTTACACGTTACTACATGTACTTGATATAGTAATAAGAGTAAATTATGCATAATTACAAGCGTCTAACACTAAACCAAACCGTAACTCTATAGTAAGTACATGTAGTTAATTAATATTACTCAATACTCATTTGAGTAAGTACAATGTAACTATGTCACCTTAAAATAAAGTGTAACCGAAGGTAAGGTCTAAGGTCTTTCAGTGTAAAGTTATGCAGCTGCTAGGATGTAATGGGTGTTTGCTGGTTTTGATAAGTGGTTAGCAACTGGGTTAGTCAAGTCAGTTTGGATTTCTCTTAATAAAAAGTTATTCCTTGTCTCAGTTTGTTTGGGAGACGCTTTGTGGTTTTCACAATACTCAGTGTTTCTTGATCACTTTCATTTGTAAATAACATACTGTGCTTCCTCCCGCTGATAGCCATGCAGATATATCCAAACTTCTGGAAGGTCCTGTGCCACCTTAAGCATCTGTCTTCAAGATGAATGAGAATGCTACCATAGTCCTCATCGGACACCCGATAGATGGCATAGCAAAATCTCTACGGCACTGTCATGCAGTACAATCGTTTGTACTGCTTAGCCCCAAGCACTCATTCATTTTCCCTCCTGGTCTCTTTTACCATTTTTTTCTCTCTCACACACCCAACTTGTTCCCTTAACAGGTTGGATTTGAGACCCAGACAGTGAAGTGTGCAGAGGCAGGATGTGATTGTCTGGCCCTCTCTCCCTTACATTTCTCTAAAAATAAATGCTTGCTTAAAAAAAAATAAAAGAAAGAAAAGTCTCCGTCCCTCTCCCAGGCATTCTCAGAGGCAGACAACGCTCTGTCCACTGGCATTTTGATCATGCACGGAAAAAAGAAGCCAGCCCAATTATCAGCTCCGCCGCTCTTTATGGAGCTATTGACCTCCATCCTCTGTGTATCTCTGCAATTTAATTTAACCCGCACGACGAGCCCCGCGCTAATTAGATGCATTTCAAAAGAAATGCTTCTGGAACACACAGAGGAAGTGATGGAAAGGAGACGAAGGCAGATAGAGAGAATGAGTTTGTGGTGCACTGACAAAGACAAGGCGAGAATACCTGAAAGGGAGATCGACAGATGGAGAGAAAGTCAGAGTCACAGACTGAGGCCATGACAGAAACAGATACAAAGAGACAAGCATTATCTTAACGGCTGGAGACTCGACCCTGTCGACACGTTTTAAAAGGATAAAAAATTATGGTGTTTTCTCCCACAGCGCGAGGGCGAGAGAGCAGACTGCTGTTTCCTGATCTACGATACAGCATGTTAGAGTATGTCTTAAAAAAAAGTTCCACGCCTCCCTGTTTAAAACTTTCAGATCTGAATTAGCCACTAATACTAAGTATTAAACGTTGGCATACAGTATGCTTGTACTATGAGGATCAAATAAAGCGTCTTGTTGAGGATTGATGTGCTTTTACTTCAAAGTTTCCAGAGATTTGATTCCTGCTTAGGGAGCAATGAAAGCAACTGCATAGCAATACAGGGGTGTCCCATCTTGCTCCTGGGACACTGTCCTGCAGAGATTAGCTCAAACCCTGCATCAAGGTAATCAAGGTCTTCAGGACTACTAGAACTAGGATCAGTTGGAGCTAAACTTTGTAGGACGTTGACCCTCCACCCTCCAGGATTGGACACCTTTGCTCTAGTATCATGCCGTCGAGTTTTGAACAAGCCAGCACCACTCATATTTTCAGAACATGTAAATATTGAGAGATTTCTTGTTAGTATATTTTTCTCTTGTTTTTCCTCTCTGTTTTTCATCTCTTGACATAAACAAAGCTCTGGGGTACAGGAAGCCACTCTTCTGTCTCTCTGAATGTGTATTTGCATATGTGTGTGTGAGAGTCCACACTAGTGAAGGTTGATGAAACTGGTGAACTTACACAGAAGACTTGGTGGCATTATCTGGGTATAATCATGGGAGACAGAACATCAAAGCAGAGTACACAACCCTAACACACACACACGCACACACCTACAAAAAGTGTTACTGATGCAGTAGCAGCTGATGTGAGACCTGATCCAGTGAGAAGCTTACAAACAATTCACCACGGGACACGCCGCTAAGGGTCTGGAGAGTCATACTGAGCGAAAGAGAAGGGAGAGGAGAAAAACAGTTCGAAACAAGAAGTGTGAAAAAAGGATGATGGTTGCCCATACAGAAAGCTAGTCATTTTAATCAGTTGGAACATAAAAATTGCGCGTGCGTGTTGTTGTTAGGATTGACGCCGCAACATTCGCACACTTAAATAAACTCTCACTGTCCAGTCAAGTGCTGCCATTTTATACAGACCCAATTATGATTGAAAATACTTCAGGATTCTCCACATGCCGACACACCCACTCTCTCTCTCTCTCTCTCTCTCTCACACACACACACTTACACTGACGTGTGTGACACTTTTCCTGTAAGCCTCTTAGTTCAATTCTGTTTCAATACACTGTGTTTTGGAGTGTGTGTAATTTGCTCTCTCTAAGCAGGATTAACAGGGTCAGGCCTTTTATATAGTTCACACACGGAAGCGACTGTTCAATACCATCAACAAAACAATACTCTCATTTTGTTTTTAGGTATTATGCAACTTAGGAAAATAAATGAAGACTAGACCATTGATCTAGTGTTTTATGTACTTTATAGAAATATGCAAACATTCATAAGGACAAGCTCATCCTCAGTCCATCCAGACAATACTCCAAAAACTGGCCAATCAAAAATCGCCATAATTATGACATCCCAAGAAGCTCATTAACATATGACCCCACACATTTACAAATCACCATCTATTTAAAGGGTGATGAAACCCTAAACTAGCTATAACAGAGTTAAAATCTCAGAAAATTTTGTTTAGGGTTTCAATAGATGGTGATTTGTAAATGTGTGGGGTCATATGTTAATGAGATATCATGGATATTTTTGATGTAGAGTACAAATGGGAATTGCTGTGCATTAAATTAGGTGTCACATGATATGTACGTATTTGTGTAATTTATAGTGAGCTTACAAAACTAACTGGTGCTGAAATGGGGTTTGATGACCCTTTGGAAACCAGTAATTGGCACTGTTAATTTTAAATACAAAGAAGTTAGCCAATCACAAGAGATGAGATTTTAAATGTAGAAATGTTAAAGGTACTGTAGCAAAAAAAAAGGAAAAAAAAAAGCCTGTTTAGCTCTAAGGCTTACACAAGTATGCAAATGGAGAACATTAATGTAACAATGTGCTAATGCCTGCTGTGGTAACACCGATAATGCAGTTCCTTCTTGCTCATTTTAGAACTCAGTGACATGGAAACGAGCTATCGTACCTCGACGCATGCTTGAGTAGAGTACGTCTCAAGGATAATGGTGCAAAATAATTATGATAAACTATTGCAAAAAAATAAATAAGTAATGCTAAACAGCTACAAAAGTGTGGAATATGGTCCCTTAATTATTCAAAACATGGACAATTCCTGCTTGATTTTGACTTTTTTTTTTTTCTTTACTTGCAGGTTTTTATCAATGTAAAGGTAAATTAAGGCTACAACCCCTGCAAATAAAACTTCCGGAAACACTCTGAAAGTTTAAATACAATATAAGAGATGACCGATACAGTTCATAGAGCAAAAAAAAAAAAGTCATGGATACAATATTCAAGAAACATGAAAGGAGAACAAATCACAAACAGTCAGAGCTGATTGTATGTGTGTATGTTTGATTGAGTTGTCAGCGCTGTAAGGGTTTGTTATCTGACTGAAAGCATGTGTTCTGCGCTGATGTGTGCATGTGTTTTCTCCCTAATGGTCCTGAGGCAGTCTGAGATAATAATGTGATCTAATCACTTGTGCTTTCTCCACTCCACAAGACGAGTCAACAAAATGGCTCCCACTGGAATTTCTTTGCAGCCTTTTGTATTCGTATGTCAAGCAGTCTTTTGGATTTGTGTGTCTATGTGTGTGAATTACTTCCTTAGTATAACTAGGTTTTATTTATTTATTTGTTTGTTTTGTGTATTTCGTTGTAGATTGTTTAAATTGAGGAGAATTCAAGATGTCTCTGTCCTTATTCCTTTCTCTTTCTCTCTCTCTCTCTGTGTTTCGTAAAAAGTGTGAGATGTGGAGTGCATTACCACTGTTGTTACTAACAAGACCATTAGTGCAAATATATTGCTGTTGCTTTTCCTGCTATATTGAAAAAAAAAAAAGCCTGCTTATTACCTGCCCACGCACATCTTTCTTTCTCTGTCTGTCTCTCTCTTTTACACAAGACTGATTCCTTATTTTTTTTCCTCAAAGTTTATCACATATCACCTAAAGCTGTGGTTGCAGAGCATCAATTATATGATTATAAGAGCATTTCATCTGACAGATTTGCCAGAGATTAAAATGAATCGCTCACCCGAATTTTTTTATTCAGGCACTATCTACTCACTGTTGTGTGATTACAAACCTGTATGATTTTACTTCTTCATTGGAAAACTAAAGGAGATGCATACAACATACAAGGTGCTTTCAAACTAAAAAAATTACAAACATATAAGTCACTATAAATCACCTTTTTCACATGCAAAAAGTAATATTTCAAATGTTATTATTTTATGTATTTTGTTTTACATTTTTGATAGACCTTTTTTTTGTGTGTCTGAATTAAAAATAAAAATAAAAATTAGGTAGACGCATTTTTTTTCCAATGACCTTATGTTGGTAAATTCTGTTTGGTACCTCTAAAAATGGTACATAAATTACAGTTTCAACTTTAAATTGTGGTCTGTTTCTCAAACTTTTGTTTGAGAAGCCACTTCAGAAGACTTGGACTATAGGATATGGACTTCCGTTATTGTATTGCGTGGTGTTTTTTTTTTGGAGCTTGACAGTATAAATTAGCTTCCACTTTCATTGAAAGAAAAATAACAGCATGAAATTTCTCCCTTTGCCTTTCACGGAAACAAGTAAATCATATAAACTTGAAGCTGAATTAATGATGGCACAATAAAAAATGTCTGTGTGAACTATCCCTTTAAAGTGTGGTTTGACAAAGTCTGGTGTAGTGTTGCACGGTGTACCGATACTTCAAAAGTATCGCGATACTCGGAAATTAAAAACGTCACGATACCTAAATTTATCAGTATCGATACTTAAAAAAAAAAAAAAAAACGCCTAACCTGCCGCTGTCAGTGTCATGTGACAAAACACTACAGCGAGATGGCTGCATGTGCAAGCACAAGTGGTCCACGACTCGTAGAAAAAGATGACGCGAGGAGTGACATATGGAAGTACGTTGCCTACCTTGCCTACCCTTTAAAATAAAGCACAGCAATGATATTTGAGAGTGTTTCTCCCTTTTCAGGAAAAGTATCGAAAAAGTATCGAAATCGCAATACTTGACTTGGTATCGGTATCGAAACAATAATTTTGGTATCGTGACAACACTAGTCTGGTGTTTGTTTGTTAGTTGGTTGTCTATCAGGATGGCACTTCAGTTCAACTTGAGAATCTCTTCAGGTGTCGCATGACTGGAACTGTTTCTGACAGTGAAATGTGTGTTTACAGTGGGTACGAAAAGTATTCAGACCCCCTTACATTTTTCACTCTTTGTTATATTGCAGCCATTTGCTAAAATCATTTAAGTTCATTTTTTTCCTCATTATTGTACACACAGCACCCCATATTGACAGAAAAACACAGAATTGTTGACATTTTTGCACATTTATTAAAAAAGAAAAACTGAAATATCACATGGTCCTAAGTATTCAGACCCTTTGCTGTGACACTCATATATTTAACTCAGGTGCTGTCTATTTCTTCTGATCATCCTTGAGATGGTTCTACACCTTCATTTGAGTCCAGCTGTGTTTGATTATACTGATTGGACTTGATTAGGAAAGCCACACACCTGTCTATATAAGACCTTACAGCTCACAGTGCATGTCAGAGCAAATATGAATCATGAGGTCAAAGGAACTGCCTGAAGAGCTCAGAGACAGAATTGTGGCAAGGCACAGATCTGGCCAAGGTTACAAAAAAATGTCTGCTGCACTTAAGGTTCCTAAGAGCACAGTGGCCTCCATAATCCTTAAATGGAAGACGTTTGGGACGACCAGAACCCTTCCTAGAGCTGGCCGTCCGGCCAAACTGAGCTATCGGGGGAGAAGAGCCTGGTGAGAGAGGTAAAGAAGAACCCAAAGATCACTGTGGCTGAGCTCCAGTGATGCAGTCGGGAGATGGGAGAAAGTTGTAGTAAGTCAACCATCACTGCAGCCATCCACCAGTCTGGGCTTTATGGCGGCAAAGTGGCCCGACGGAAGCCTCTCCTCAGTGCAAGACACATGAAAGCACACCTGAAGGACTCCAAGATGGTGATAAATAAGATTCTCTGGTCTGATGAGACCAAGATAGAACTTTTTGGCCTTACTTCTAAGCGGTATGTGTGGAGAAAACCAGGCACTGCTCATCACCTGTCCAATACAGTCTCAACAGTGAAGCATGGTGGTGGCAGCATCATGCTGTGGGGGTGTTTTTCAGCTGCAGGGACAGGACGACTGGTTGCAATCGAGGGAAAGATGAATGCGGCCAAGCACAGGGATATCCTGGACGAAAACCTTCTCCAGAGTGCTCTGGACCTCAGACTGGGCCGAAGGTTTACCTTCCAACAAGACAATGACCCTAAGCACACAGCTAAAATAACGAAGGAGTGGCTACACAACAACTCCGTGACTGTTCTTGAATGGCCCAGCCAGAGCCCTGACTTAAACCCAATTGAGCATCTCTGGAGAGACCTGAAAATGGCTGTCCACCAACATTTACCATCCAACCTGACAGAACTGGAGAGGATCTGCAAGGAGGAATGGCAGAGGATACCCAAATCCAGGTGTGAAAAACTTGTTGCATCTTTCCCAAAAAGACTCATGGCTGTATTAGATCAAAAGGGTGCTTCTACTAAATACTGAGCAAAGGGTCTGAATACTTAGGACCATGTGATATTTCAGTTTTTCTTTTTTAATAAATGTGCAAAAATGTCAACAATTCTGTGTTTTTCTGTCAATATGGGGTGCTGTGTGTACAATAATGAGAAAAAAAAAAAAAGAACTTAAATGATTTTAGCAAATGGCTGCAATATAACAAAGAGTGAAAAATTTAGGGAGTCTGAATACTTTCCGTACCCACTGTATGTTTACTGGCTATCTAATTGTCCTTCTCTTAATGCCTTGCTCTATATTTACTTGCATTGATTGATTAACAAGTAGATATTGAGCGCTGGCGAGCTGTGGAGATTGCTGTGTATGTGAGAGACAGAGAAAGTGAATGTTGAAACATGCTGCCAGTCAAAGCGGGCTTGTAATGAAATCTTCAAGCAGTCCTGACAGTCTGTCTCAAGCACAAGCACATTCACTCAGGGGTCCACTCTCTCTTATTCATAGTATACATCCATCTACCCATCTATCTCTTATTTTCCCTCCTTTTGCACTCATATACCTACATTCCGTCAGCCAGCTCTTCTCCTTCTACATCTGATAGTGTTGGGTGTGTTTAATTTAAGTTTACTCTCAGCCTGTCTGGTTCAATATCTCTCTCCCCTCTCTCCTGCCTCTTTTTGTCCCGTTCTTCTGTCATTCATTCCTCCGTTACATTCTGGATAAACTTGCGTGTAGAAATGGAGGCCAGTCGCTGTTAGACTTCAAAGCGTATCAACAGAAAACTATTCAGTTAGGCCCCACTGGTGTTTACAAAATGGCTGACAGACTCTCAGCAGCAACCGAGGTGGTGAAAGTTTCAAAACGTTGTTCCTTTAAACATGTTTTCTCAAAGCTTTTCTGAAAACTGAAAGTCTTGCACTTGATCAAATTGTTCTTGTTTTATGTGACTATAGTTCATTCACAACTCATTCATATTTGGGATTGATTTCAGCAGGACTTTGTTGTGTGTGCTTGTGTTGGTTTGGAGCTACAGGCATCCATCCATCCATCCATCCATCCATAATGATCTCAATATAGTGACAGCATAATAGGTTAGATTTGTACACTAAGTACTTTCATTTATTTATTTATTCATTTTTTATTTTTAAAATACTGAAACAAGCTAATGTGTATGCTACTTAAAAGTGCCGTAGAATTTGAATTTATCTTGGCACAGTTAAATAACAAGAGTTCAGTACATGGACATGACATACAGTGAGTCTCAAACATCATTGTTTTCTCCTTCTTATTTAAATCTCGTTTTTGAAAAACACCCCTGAAAAATAGGTGAATCTACACATAACACCGACTGTGACGCAACAGTCGGGATCATTAATATGTACGCCTCCAAAAATTTGCATATGCCAGCCCCTGTTCAAGGCCAGGCGGAACTGCGCAGCCGAATCATCATCCGAATCATTTTTCCTCGAGAAACATCATGGCTTGCAAACGAGCGAAGCATGGCAGTTGCTCAGTGTTTGGATGTACAAATGAACACAAAGGTATTTTTTTAGTTCCTTCATCCGAGCCTCTGAAGAACCAGTGGGTTATATGAATTTCTGTAATTGTTCAAGTTCAGACTTTCTCTCAAAGTCGTTCAATACTGTTTATGCATCAGTAAATCAAGCCAGTGACTAAACGATCAACTTAACGTCGTTTCTCTTAGTAGGATGAAAAAAATCTTACTTAAACTGTGATTAATATACAGATATACGATCAAAGAACAATCCCTTTCCAGTCGCCCAAGCTGTCAATCACACAGCGCGAGTTTATCTGGACACTTGCCAAAACTCGTTATGAAATCAATGATGCTGTTACACTGCACAACGAAGCTCTTACTGTACTTACCTCATGTTTGCATTGGTGAAATCATTAGTGAGAGTGCAGAAACTGCGTTGCAATGATACGATCTTCATTCACGCGATCAACAGGCTCACACTGAAGTCTCACAGCAGCCAATCACAGCAGTGGGCGTTTCTCACAGCAGACACGCCCCTTCAAACAGAGCGTTCAAATCAGAGGCTAAAATCAGGCTAGGAAAAATGCCTTTTATTTCTAAATTCTAACAACTTTTGATCTAAAAAAACATACTAACATTATAAGGGCACCCCAGGAAACATTCTAAAATAATAAAATAATCCATGCAAGGGCACCTTTAAAGATTTAGTTAGCACTGCACATTTGAGCTATTCCTTAAGACTGGTTAAGAGAAAGACCAGAGATAAGCATATTTATACAGGAGAGCAAATCTAAAAGATCTGATTGTTTATATATTAGCTTTCATGGGAAAATCTCACTGGCTAAGATTCGATTTCATGTAGAACATTCATGTTCCATTTTTATACACAGGGCTTCAGATTTGAGTATCACTGATTGCAAAGACTTTTCTAAATACATGGTTTACTCAATACTTTCTTCAATCACCGACAGTTTCGCCACTCTTCAATTGAAAATGTCTCGCACATAAAAAGCAATTTTTTTCTCATAAAAATACAGTAATGAAAACAGTAATGGCAGTGCTTTATTGTCACTTTGGGCTCAAACATTTTCGAATGCGTGTATTTGTAGGAGAAGAGTGTGTGTGTGTGTGTGTACTCTGCTTAATATACACACTTAATGCATCCTCCGCTTTGATGGCTATAACCGTCTTTTCTTTTTAAAGGTGTCTGCGCGTGTGCATGTGTGTAGATATGTTCTCGGAAGTCTTTCAGTGAGAGCCAGCAGTCTTTGAATGTCGCTCAGTCAAAAGAGTCGAGTCCTGATTGCGGTTATAAGGAGACTCGGAGAGCCCTCTCTGCAAGGCAAGATAAGCTGAGTGTTTGTGGCTGAGTGACAATCCTGCTCTGTTAATCATATTAAAGGCAAATAAATGTGAGCTCTGCACACTCACACCTTACTGCAAAAAAAAAAAAAAAAAGAAAAGAAAAAAAATGGATTATAGATGCCTCAAGGGTTGATTATTTCCTTTTGAGTGTCTTATTATAGGCACATTTACATTTTCAAATATATATGCTATTTTTTATGTTTTCAATTAGCAGAACTTTTCACTTGATAAATATAAGTAACTATATATTGTATACAAAATTATAATAAAGTTCATATAACTATTATATAAAAAAAATAAAAATTAAAATGTAATAAACAAAATAAAACAAATTAATAAAATAAAACAAAACATAATGGATAGTTGTTCAGAAAATATACTTTTTATCCAGCAGATAAACAAATAATGTGTGAGTTTTGTAGATTCATTCAAACACTTGACTCAGTAAAGGCTTTAACACATTTAATGTGAAACTTCAGAGATTTGAATCAAAGAAGGGAAGGGATGCATATTAAATAAATAAATAAAATAAAATAAAACAGTTTGTATATTTCACCAATTATTTGTTTTTATTTTCCACAGAGTAAAGAAAGACATACGGGTTGGAACAACATGAGAGTGAGTAAATAATGAGACATTTATTTATTTATTTATTTATTTATTTATTTTACCTGTTAATTGAAGCTCTCATATTTCTAAAGGAATTCACAGGGTCACATGGCCCTTTTACATTGAGAGGTCATGGAAGTTTTAGGCTCAGGTGTTTTTGAGTGCTAAAGCTTGTTATTTCGGCAACTGTCTCTCCCAACCCCAACCCCAACACACACACACACACACTCACACACACACGGAAACACACCCAGAGATTCTCATTAAGTAAGCTTCAGCAGTATATCCGCTCATCAAAACACTGTCTGCACTAATTATTGCCTGTGACGAGACACACTCCAGCATTTTCATAAGCACGCACACATACAAACACTTGTCCCCACACTATAATTCATATGCATATAGCTCTTTCACAGACACACACACACCTACACTTTTTTCGTTTCTTTTTTTTTTT
The DNA here is from genome assembly GCF_951802725.1 of Rutilus rutilus. Taxonomy (NCBI): domain Eukaryota; kingdom Metazoa; phylum Chordata; class Actinopteri; order Cypriniformes; family Leuciscidae; genus Rutilus; species Rutilus rutilus. The sequence goes on along the minus strand of NC_140212.1, from coordinate 18,293,244 downwards.
TTCTGAGCTGTATGCAAATGTATTTAATTGGTCTGTCTGCTGATGCCACCCATACTGTCAATCAAAACCATTCAAAGCTCTGTCAGGGAAATAGAGGTAGGACTGTCTCCAAGATCTCTCTGTGGTGCATTTTATACATGCAAAAATATTGGAAGAACCGCCCAAAAAGACATGCAATTGCATTTTTTTTTAATTTTTTTTTAATTTTTTTTTATTATACTATTATACTAAACTATTATACTAAGCAAGCATGATTATGCAAAATACAGAATTTAAGAATTGGCTCTCTTTAAATCCATGGGATTTATAAACTACTGCTCAAAGATAAGATTTTTATTTTTATTTTATGTTTTTGATAGAATTCTTTTTGTACATGTATTTGTTTGTACATCAAATGTATTTTATCAAAATACAATGAAACATTAGTATTGTGAAATATTTTTACCATTTAACATCACTGTTTTCTATTTTTAATATATTTTGAAATGTAATTTATCCCTGTGATGCAAAGCTGAATTTTCAGCTTCAATATCACAGGAACCTTCAGAAATCATTCTAAGAAAAAAAATATTTTTAATATTTAATATTTTTGTGGAAACTGTGCAGGATCGTTTCCTCCAAGAAGGCAATAGAGGCAGCGCCACCTCAAAAAAATTGGATGAGAAAATAATCCATATTACAAAAATAAAACTACTACTAGAGAGAAGGAAATAAATAGTGGAATAAAGTCGTTATTTTTGTTTGTTTTTGCGCACAAAAAGTATTCTCGTCGTTTTATAAACTTAAGATTGAGCCACTGGAGTCACTTGGACTATATTAACGATGTCTTTAATACATTTTCTGGGCCAGCAAGTTTCGGTTCCTTAGAAGCCTATGGAGGAGTGAGCCAGCTCTCAGATTTAATAAAAAATATCTCAATTTGTGTTCCGAAGATGAACGAAGGTCTTACGGGGTTGGAACAACATGAGGGTGAGTAATTACTGACAGAATTTTCATTTTTGGGTGAACTAACCCTTTAATGTTTACGTAAACAAACAATTTGTTATTTGCTGTTTTTCGACATAAAACTTGTTGAATTGACTTCATTCTGTAGTATTAGTACTTTTTGAACAGGATTCTGTGATAACCGTGATAATTTTGGTCACTTTAATCATCTCATCATTTCCTCTCTAGTTATGATCTACTATGATCAACTAAAATCAACAATAATTGTGTTTTTACAGTATAATATGCAAAAGTACAATTTTCTATAATATCTACCTCTCTCTCACACACACACATCAGATAATCCTAGATAGATAGAAAGATAGATACTCTAATGATCCCGAGGTAACTATTTATCTAACTTGGATAATGCAATTTCAATCGTTATGGTCTTAAAATGTCTTAAAAAGGTCTTAAATTTGACTTGAGAAACCTGCAGAAACTCTGAGTTAACAAATAAGATAGTGTTTAAATTGTTATTGCCTTTAGTTACTATTTTGGAATAAATGCAATAATGCTTAAAACAACTTGGTGAGATATCTCTAAAAAACAAATCTTACTGATTTTGAAAGGTAGTGTATGTTAGAATTGTATTTTCTTGTAAATACAAATATCTAAAGGAGACATTTCAAACATGAATTATTAATAAGTGTGTAGTTCACGTTAAGACAATATGTTTGTGCAATTCATACTGAAAAATAAAATGCACTATTAAAAATGAATAACTTACAGTAGTTACAGTAAATCAACTTTAATTTGACTTCCCATTCTGTTTCCTAATTGCCATCTCAACTCAAATTCAGTTGGATTGAATTGTAATTTAAACATCATTCTTAATTCAGTTTTGGTGCCCGACTCTGTAAACAAGAGTGGAGAAGCAAAGGAAAGCTATCTTTCAATCACTTGTACAGTACATCCTGTGCATTCCTAATGAAAGCCTATTTAGGATTTCTTTTGGTCAGAGCACTATAAAACGAGTTGTTGTCGGCAAACTAAGCATGAAATGGTGGTGATGCTAGATTTCCTCAAGAGAGTGTGTGTGCGTTTGTGTGTGTAGTCTTGATGAGAATGTGTTTTGTTATGTGTGGGAGGGACCTTCTGGATTGGATTGAACTTCCTCTCTCTCTTTCTTTCTGTCTTTTTCTTTCCTCTTCTCACAAATTCAGTGCGAATCTCTCCTCCTCCGGTTCTCTCACACCTCCTACACACACACACACACACACACACGTTCTTTTCCAGTCTTCCTTGTTCTCCTTTCACATCATCGGCGTCGTTCAGCTGCTCTGCCTGTTTCTTCTTTCCTACTCCTCTGTTAGCGCCCGCACATTTCTTTTTGCATTTTTTTTTTCCTTCTTGTTTTCATTTAGTTCTCACTCCATTCTTTCTATAGTGTTTCATGCATGTCTATCTTTGGCCTGGGTTTTTTTTTTGTGTGTGTGTATGATTGTGTGTGTGTGTCTAGGCATTTTGAAAATGGAATACTGAATGCTACGCTGCTTGTACATTGTTTACTGCTAAGTGTTGTTTTAAATAGAATGTAAAAGAAAATGGATTGTGTAACTATAAAGGTTTCACACAGTAGTTTGCCATGTTATTGTCATGTGACATCACCTGGCTAGTCAACAGAACTTACCTTGCAGACATATTTAGGACAGAATATGCAGTTTGTAATTATTTGTAGTAAATTTCTGATCTCCAGATACATCACAGACGTTGCAACACGCTAAACGAACCAAGGGGAACAAAAACCTACGACCCCCCCAACTGACCACTTCCAACTAACCACCCAATGTATATCCGCATGCTCCCTGTCCAGTCGATGTGTGAGTGAATGTTTGAAAATAAATCCATGTTACTGATTAAAGAGCTTCACCTGCTGACCCTGCTCTCCACCGCCGTGTGTGTGTGTGTGTGTGTGAGGCAGCGGTGTGTAACGTATGTGCTGCACGCTGTCAGTTTGATAGGGGTTGTGGGATTGGCTGAGCACTGATCCGTAAGCCCCCTTATTATACAGCCTAGATCAGCACTGCAGCGACTCCAGTCCTGCTCTGAGCATCTCCATATATCTGTCTCCTCTTTTCTCTTCCTGCTCATCCTTCTTTCTCTTAATTGACTGCTCAATGCACTTACATTCCTTTTATTCTCATAGGCCTGTGGCTAAAAAAAGTTTATAAAAAAAAACTAAATTTTTCCCCATAATGTGTTGTATTTCCACGTGAAACTAGATATTTAAAAACTGATTGGATTATGGAAAGGGTCTTAATATGAAGGAGAGGGGCTTGATGATGTCACTCGAAACAGTCATTTTAAGTGCGGAGTAAGTGATTACATAAAATATTTGTTCCTTTTATTATATTTTTAAATTAACATTAACTGTGATGCATTGATTTATTGATTGAATGACATCTGGACATCTTCAGATACATGGCATCATGAATTCTATCAAATATCAACAGATAAAAAAAATAAAAATAAAAAAAACTGACAGCTTCTGCTAGAAATCTTATAATGGGTCGTGGTTGGATCTTCCATCAGGACAACGATCCAAAACAAACATCAAAATTAACATAAAAATGTGTTACGGAGCACAAAATGAAGCTTCTGCCATGGCCATCCCAGTTCCCTGACCTGATGAGTGGAGTGATCTGAAGAGAAGCAGCGCCAACATGGATCTGGGAATCTGAAGGATCTGGAGAGATTCTGTATGGATGAATGGTCTCTGATCTTTTGTCAGGTGTTCTCTAAACTCATCAGGCATTATAGGAGAAGACTCAGAGCTGTTATCTTGGCAAAAGTATTTAATAAAAGGGTGCCAATAATTGTGGCCAACATGTTTTGGAGAAAAACATTTATTTCACAATGTGATTTCCCTCACACTTTCAATTTGTTTACTTCAATGACAGGTTAGATTTTTGCACAAAAAAAAAATATATATATAATAAAAAGATCAAAATGATAAACAATGCAGGTATATATTTTTATAGCCATATTTTTAATCATACTAGGGGTGCCATTAATTGTGACCACAACTATATAAATACAGTATAGACTGGTCTATATTAATATAATATGGAAATATTATATTCCTCTTTTTTTACACATTTTTCTCCACTCTTCCCCGTCTTTTCTTTTCTCTTTTTTTTGTACATACAGTTCGTCGTGCACCTGCCCGAAAGTCTCTCCTTCTCAAATTCATTTCAATTCACTCCTCTGATTCAAGTTCCCTTCATTCTCCGCATCACCCGCCACAACTTGCCACTTTATTGCCCATTTCTCTATCACTCCTCCTCTCTCAATCCTTCCATTTTTCCTGTCACTCACACAGTGGCATCTAACTGTGCCTGCACACTTTGGCAACGGTGGTCACACCACACGACATGGCAAAGTTCAAGGTATTCTGGTATAAAATGACAGGCTGCGTTGACACTGCAAAAAAAATAAAAAATAAAAAAATCTGGCCCAGCAAAATCACAAGTACGTTTTGATTTAATTTTATTTAATTTTTTTATAAAAAACGTATTACAATACATTTACATAATAATATAAAATGTAATTAAATGTTGCTAGCCAAACTATTTTTTCAAATGTATGTTTGATGTCAGAAACCATCATGATTTTGACATCACAATCATACCCCCATTAACATACACATTTCCATATCGATACCCTTGAAATATCTTGACCCATCCTGATAAACAACAGTGTGAACTGTATGTATTCCATTGCACAGAGTTTACCCAATCATATCATATATTATTACATTAAGAGGTCTTGAAGGTGCAGCAAAAAAAAAAAAAAAGAAAAGAAAAAATAGTCAGTTTAATTTGTAAAATACGTCACTATTAAGATTAACATATTTGTACATTAACCTATTCTATACTTTACTTAATGTATCAAACACAACATTAGAAATTGAAACCATAGTTATTCCACATAATTAAAGTATATGCTTTCTTGATTGAACAAATGTAATGATTACCAAACACTTAGGTTGGTGATTAGCGTGTGCTCTGTAGGTGGTTTAAGATGATTAATAAGGGAAATTGTGTTACAGTGTAAATTAATGAATTAAATAGAATATATTAAAGGGGATCTATTATGCTCCTTTTAACAAGATGTAAAATAAGTCTCTAATGTCCCCAGAGTGTGTATGTGAAATTTTAGCTCAAAATACCCAACAGATAATTTTTTACAGCATGTTTAAATTATCACTTTTTGGGGCTCAGAAAAACATGCCGTTTTAGTGTGTGCCCTTTAAATGCAAATGAGCTGCTGCTGCACGGCACAGGGGGCGGAGCCTCACGAGCTCGCGCTCAGTGTCAGAACAATCTCATCTCACGGAATGATGATAATATCAAAACAGAAACTCTCAGTAACGGTGCTAATTTCGACGTGGAGTCGGACAATAATGTACCCTGGAAATCCGGAGTTCTCGCGAGAGCACAAGTTGAATTTGCTCAGCGAGTTTACTCTTGCGTCGAGTAATGATGCTCATTAAATATGCCGAGCTAAACAGATGACGACAGCGCTGTGACGTCGAAGTCATTAGTAAACATTGCAAGATGGCTATGGATGAACACCAGTTGTTTGAAACAGCTTTGGCCGCTATAATGAACGAGTTAGACATGGCTTTTTATCTAAAAGAGGAACAGAAGACGGCGCTCGAATCGTTCCATTGCAAAGAAGGCCGTTTTTGCTGTTTTGCCGACCGGTTACGGCAAGAGTCTAATCTACCAGTTAGCTCCGCTGGTAGCTGAGCGTATGGGGCTTGTTGTGATTGGTCGTAGTGTTATCCAATTGCTTGCAGTGAGATTTTCAAATGCATGCTCGATGCCGCACCTCGAGTTGGGCGATTTCATTAGTCGATGCCAGACCATTAATCTTTCAGATTTAGGTCTGGATTATTTCCAGGCTAACAATAATGCCTACAGAGTCAGAGAATATATGCTGTATGGAGATGGAACAGGTATAGTTTAGTTTAATTACGATTATAACGTATGTGTCATTGCTTGTATCCGCTATTAAGCCTGCTGTAGGACCCCGTCCGAAAGATGGCCAAAAATATAGTGATGAGTTTAATAAAGTTTATTGTACATCACACAAAAGATGAAGCGTCAGTTTTACTCCAGAAAATCACCGTGAGAGCTGAGTTAACACAGCATAAGAAGTGCGTAAGTACAAAAACGAATTTCGGTGGAGTTGAGGGAGCATTTTCTTAGAAAACAAAGTTAATCCACCTCGTCTTAAAGGAGAACTCCGGTCAATTTTAACATTGAGCTCATTTTTTTGTACATTTGGAGTGCTGTCAATACAGAGAACAACGACAAAAATCGGTGTTGCCTACACCGAGTTATTCTATTTTTAAAATTTGCACCCTATTGACTTCAATGGGGCAAGTAGTAAGCCTGCTTTTTAGCCTCTTAACATCCTTTAAGTGTCATTACAAGTGCACAGAAAATGTGAGTGATTCCTTCCGAGTGAACACGAGTGGATCTGACTGCAGTAGATGTTAGAGATATTAATAAAAATAGTAATCGATTGACGAGTTCACGCGCGTGATCATAGGTACTAAACCTATGCGCGTGAACTCGACAATCGATTACTATGGCCTTCCACCGAAAACAGGATGTAAACAAAGGTATGAGCGCTGGCTGAATTAACTTCATTTTTATTAAGGAATCACTCACATTTTCTGTGCACTTGTAATGACACTTAAAGGATGTTAAGAGGCTAAAAAGCAGGCTTACTACTTGCCCCATTGAAGTCAATAGGGTGCAAATTTTAAAAATAGAATAACTCGGTGTAGGCAACACCGATTTTTGTCGTTGTTCTCTGTATTGACAGCACTCCAAATGTACAAAAAAATGAGCTCAATGTTAAAATTGACCGGAGTTCTCCTTTAAGCGGCTGGCTCAGATTTCAGGAGTAAATAGAGAGAGAGCTATGTGGATTAATACATCCAGCCACACAACACCTACATTTTCGTCAGTGCAACAATGGCGGATGTGTACAACTCGCTGTGAACTCGATCAGGGCGGTTCTATGTTAAAACGGCAGCTCTGTCAACATTCGTGGACGGGGCCTGTGGCTGTTGTGATGTCACACCTGCCCCATGGCTGAAAACAGGTCGTTGGGAGACACTGCTTATAATTTATGAGGATTAAAACAAAAGGAGTGAGTGGATTTTTATCACTATAGGATGGTTGTGTACACACATTGCCAACACACATTTTTGTCCAAACACCATGCAAAAGTGAATTTTGTATAATAGGTCCCCTTTAAAGCTAATTAATGTATTCAATTTATTTTTCAGTCTTTTTTATTAAGTGCTGCTGGTCTTACCATACTATACTATACTATACTATACTATACTATACTATACTATACTATACTATAGTACAAATAAATAAGTTAATGTAATAGTGTTTTTAAATTACTAGAATGACTTTGATAACTGAAAACTTTTGCTTTATGCAGTGCTGCATCCACACAAATATGTGTCAGTATTAAGTCCAAGACTACTGCTGCATTAACCAGTTAAACCATAAAAAAAAAATATATATATATATATATATATATATACCTAGTAGTTTTTCTGTTCAAATGTTTTTGTTTTTTTTTAAAGTTTTTTTTTTTTCTTTTTTTTGCCCATTGATTGGGAAACAGATAGACCTTCTCCCAAACTCACACCATTGGTTAAATCATTAGCCCCTTTCACACAGCGCATTGAACCCGGGAAATTGCCGGCAAATTGCCGGAACGCCTTCTGTGTGAACGCAAACACGACCCGGGATTGATGCCGGCATCGATGCCGGGTTGGGGACCTAGTAACATTGCCGTGTTCAGTCCCGGAACGCGCGCTGTGTGAACAAAAGCCGTAATAATGCCGTGTCGCAGTGATGACGCTGAAGCGCGGGATCGTTCGCCAGCTGTGAAGCGGTACGTAATGCGCAAGTTTATGATCGAATCAGAGAAATAAATGCACAAGCGTGGTTTCCCGAGAGAGAAATCGCAGCTCATAAGCAAACTGAAGACACTGCTGAGACATTACAAGTCACATCGATGTCACGTGTCTTTCCGGGACATACACGGGTTGTGTGTGAACGCGCTCTCTGATTCCGGAAAATCACTGGCAGTGTGAATGAACCAAAATCAAACGAACCCGGGTCAAATCCCGGGTCAAATCCCGTGTATTTTCCGGAATCTCGGTGTGAAAGGGGCTATTGTTGCTATGTTGGGCTTTTAGCTGTGTTCAGCATTTTTAGCTATATATGGCTGCTAGTTCTATCGTTACCAACATAGTTCAAATATTAATTGTTTCCCGAAACCATAGTTCCAAAGAACATTTGCTAACAGTATCGGATAGTTGTGTATTCATAGTTCCACCATGTATAGCACTCAACCTCTGGTTAGAGGCAACGGCACGGCAGATGCGCGACAAATTTCCTATGTTTTTGGCAAACAGTTTGTGACAAACTATAGTTTTTCCTTGACGATGCATCATCGCAGCTTTGCAATAAGTGAAGTCATTGTACGGGAAACACACCCCTGGTCAGGATGCTAAAAAAAAAAAACAGAGCAATGTTTTGAAAATGCCACAGTGCTTACAACCAATGAATGGCTTTCAAATAGTTATATAGGTATATTTAACTAAGATACAAGAAACAATTTTTCACATAAAAAAACACTTTCCCTTTAAGAGTAAAGTTTTAAAATCTCCTTCATCAAATAGTCAAATGAAAATGTGTCTGAATTGTGATTGGTCCATCTTCATGCAGTCATTTGCATACTGAATTGCGATTGGTCTTTATTGGTCTTACATTTGTACATCATAGACAAGGACATTTGCTGATGCTGAACGTTTCATCAGGACAGCAGTTATCGTGCACTTTGGGCTTTCTTCCACACTGCTTTAATTTAATCATCCTCCTTTTCTTTTTATTAAATTCTATATTTCTCTCTCTTTCTGCGATGGTGTGGGATTAGTCAAGGGGATTTGGGGTTCTTGGGCTGTCATCTCTCTCGTGTATGTGTGCGCGAGTGCAATAGTTTCCTTGTGGCATGAAAGTGTTGCATCATTCGCCTGCGTGTCACTGGCAGTTCTGTGGAATATGTTCTAACCAGCTCTGCAGGATGATGCCCGTGCTTGCATGTACAATCTGCTTAGCTATCACTCTGTGTCATCAATACTCCAGGGTTATGTTGCCACGCACATGCTGTCATTTAAAAAAAATGTGACCTATGGGGTGGGCATTTTGGTTATTTCGTGCACGCACCTGTTATATCACACCTGCCGATTGTAGCAACGGTAGAATTATTTACTCGCCCCTCATGTCGTTCTAAATCTATATGACTTTCCTTCTTCTGTGGAACACAAAAGAACATGTTAGACAGAATGACTGCCTCAATCACTGTTCACTACTATTGTATGGGAGGGTAAAAAAGATGCATTGAAAGCGAATGGTGACTGAGGCTGTCAGTCCCTGACATTCTGCCTAACATCTCCTTGTGTGTTCCACAGAAGAAAGAAAGCCATACAGGATTAGAAGAATATGATGGTGAATAAAAATTGACAGAATTTTCATCTTTGAAGCTTTTTCTTTAAAAGTATACAAAATTTAAATAGGCCTAAGAGTGTCTTAGTCTAGCATTGATGTTGAGTCAGAGCCAATACAAATGACTGAAAAAACTGAGCGGCCACAGCTACAAAAAACTTTATACCTTGTAAATTGATGTAAATGTAACACAGTGCTCTCACTGCCTGCCTTACTGGTTTTTATTGATAATATAATGTGGAATAGCTATAATTACTCATTTTATACCCATAGCTATAGAGATTTCAATCTTGGAATCAGTGATACATGGCCTTCATTCATAGTACTAAGTAAAAAATAAATTATTATAATGTCTTTATGTGTGACACAGATAAACTTGAAGTTGTGTTGGTCAGAATTCAGAACTCTACAAATAATGCAATATCATATAGTCACTAAAATGTAGAAAATGAATAACAGTCTCTAAAATATGTTGCATATGTTAATATTTAGAGCAGTTTTAACACATTGATATTATGTTGATAAATGTGTTATATACCTGATATACTTAAATGTAATGTTTGAAAATATGATTTTTATAATTTTGCACAATGCTGTCCATGTTGATATTGAATAAAAAATTCATCATTGAAGTCATTAGGCCCTATCATACACCCAGAGCAATGCAGCGCCAGGAGCGACGCAAGCGTTTTTTGCTAGTTTCGCAGTTATCATTTTCACATCCTGCACCACGTTGTTTAAATAGCAAATGCATTTGCACCCATTTGTGCGCCCATGGGCGTGCTGGTCTGAAAACGAGCTGTGTTCAGGTGCATTGTTGGTGCGTTGCTATTTTGAGGCAACTGAAATAGACTGCCATTGACCAACTAAAGTCAATGGCGCAATCTTTTTTTTTTTTGTTATTGAAAGAGCGCGTTAGTAATGTGACACGTTTTCTCGCTAGAGAAGCGTTCAGTTTTTCCACTTGCAAATTCCGCCATGCAAATAGCGAATCCGCCATGGCGCGAGCGCAACTGGCTTTTAAAGGGAATGGGAGATGATACTCTTATTGGTTTATTGTACGTTACGCCCAAAACACATCCATTACTCATTAAGAGAATAGGCACAAAACTTTTAGATCATGCGACGGGTGCGCCGACCATTTTTCCCGTCATTTAAACTAGCAAAAGTGGATTTGGACACGACCTAAGTCCACTTGTGCCATGTACTTTAGACCATGCGCTTAGATCGTTAAAATAGGGTCCATTGAGGGCAGTGTTGATACATAGTGGATGATTTGGACCATGAAGTACACCGAAACATGAAGCCCCTCTTTACAACCCAGATGACCCATTATACAGCTGCAGGTGCCTTTGTGTTTTTTGCACAGTCCCGTATAGTCATTACTGGATTTCACTGTGTAAAATGTTTCAATTTCAAATGTTAAAATTACAAAAGAGGTCAACTAGCACAGATATTATTGAAGATCAATCATGCTGTCATTTCAGAGTACTCTTGTCCATCCAGCAAATACAGTATAGGCAGCTGTAATGCTTTCTATTTCAATCTTTCTCTCTGGTTTGATCGGCTGATACAGATCTGTATTGTTTAGTTTGAAGTAAAAAAAAAAAAAAGGTATTTTAGTGGGACTTCTAAGCACGTCTAAGCCTCCCGCCAGCGAGAGAATGCTTATATCGACCACAGACAGAGAGATGACAGACCACTGTTCAATAATCACACACACACTCATACAGAGAAACAGGCAGACCGAATATTGTATATGTTCTACTGAGAAGCGACCAGACCCCCCCCCCCCCAACACACACACACACACACACACACACACACACACACAAACACACAAACACTCACAAACACACTACTGACCTACTCTCCATGCTAAACACATCCATCACACACACACGCACAGGTGAATTGATAGGCCAGTGCTCTGTGTCAAATACGATCCTGTCTTTAAGTGTGTGTGTGTGTGTGTGTGTGTGTGTGTGTGTGTGTGTGTGTGTGTGTGTGTGTGTGTGTGTGTGTGTGGGTGGCATCAGCTCATCAGATCCAGTACTGGAGGTGGCAGCTATTTTTCGCCTGATCGCTCTCCACATATCCATTTCGGAGCTGGGTAGATACACGCGCACACACACACACACACACACACACACACACACACACACACACACACACACACACACACACACACACACATCTATATAAAATTGAGAAGGTTGATGAGAAGATGCTGTCTGATAGAAGGACAGAGCAAAGGATGAAGTTTGGACTTCCCTTAAAGTGTCACAGTGTGTGCCGTGTATACTGCAACACTGTGATTTATTTTACCAGTACCGTATGTGTGCAAAATAGACATGTTTAGATCATTCTCTTATAAACTCTTCTCATAAATCCTTATCATAGACCATAACCTCAGTTTAATTTGACATAAATGAAATTGAGGCTTTAGGGGATAGATTTACAGGCTGTTCAGTTGGCTTTCAAACATTCTGAAAAAAACCCACAAAAACACTTTCTGAGGCCTTGAGGCAGCATGAGATATTCAATGAATATGTTTTCTATCGCTTACAGCCTCATTTTAGCCTCATCCTGGCCTGAACATGAACATTTATACTAATAGTACTACTACAAAAAAACACACACACAAAAAAACACAGCCATTCTAACCAATCAGCCAAGCTGTGTGTTACACATGCAGAGACAAATTTATATGTACATACATTTTTACAAGTTTTATTTTTTTTATATTTCTTTTTACAATTATTTGTCCCTCCTTCAGTTTAAGTCTATGAGATTTTTTTCACTCATTTTATTGTATACCAGACAAAAACTATTCAGTTTGTCTGTTCACTTAAAAAAGTATAATAACATACTTCTCCTCAATAAACCACATTTGAGGTATAATTTATGTCTGTAGCACAGAATGTGGAATGTGTTGTATGCTGTTAAATACTGAAGGCTAATGGTTTTGAAAAGCCTTAGCAAAACAACTTGTTATAATAATTTTACAAAGATTGCCACTTTTAAAGCTGTCCCACACTGAGGTAATTGAGTTTATTCTCTTACACACAGCATTACTTTGCATATGAAAACAAAACACATTAGCGTTATCAGAAGCGCTGACGAGAGCAGAAGGTCTGAGCGAGCGGCTATTAGCTTATTAGCCCTTTTGTGTGAAAATCGTTTCCTTTGAAGCGATCATGGCCTAGTACACGTCGCTTTGTAATTCTGTTGTTGCAGTGCTGTGCTAGCATTACAGCTAAAACGCAACACTGTTCTTTATGACTACACAAAACCCTCCACAACCGTCCTCCCGCAGGCTGCTGTTTCTGCTTGTGTTTAAGACAGCTGTAAGCAAAGCACTTTATTGATTTGTCATTTAGAAAACCTTACCCGCTTTCATTTGTCTCATAAGCAACTCACAAAGAGAACCAATTATAGCAGCACCCTCTCAGTGGAGGCAGAGTAGCTGCAGAAGAATGAGGAAATCTATCTGAACCAAAATCAATGTCTGTCTAACTGTCAGTCTGTCTCTATCTATCTATCTATCTATCTATCTATCTATCTATCTATCTATCTATCTATCTATCTATCTATCTATCTATCTATCTATCTATCTATCTATCTATCTATCTACAGTGGGGAGAACAAGTATTTGATACACTGCCGATTGTAGAGCATGTAGAGGTCTGTCATTTTTATCATAGGTACACTTCAACTGTGAGAGACGGAATCTAAAACAAAAATCCAGAAAATCACATTGTATGATTTTTAAATAATTAATTTGCATTTTATTGCATGACATAAGTATTTGATCACCTACCAACCAGTAAGAATTCCGGCTCTCACAGACCTGTTAGTTTTTCTTTAAGAAGCCCTCCTGTTCTCCACTCATTACCTGTATTAACTGCACCTGTTTGAACTCGTTACCTGTATAAAAGACACCTGTCCACACACTCCAACCTCTCCACAATGACCAAGACCAGAGAGCTGTGTAAGGACATCAGGGATAAAATTGTAGACCTGCACAAGGCTGGGATGGGCTACAGGACAATAGGCAAGCAGCTTGGTGAGAAGGCAACAACTGTTGGCGCAATTATTAGAATATGGAAGAAGTTCAAGATGACGGTCAATCTCCCTCGGTCTGGGGCACCATGCAAGATCTCACCTCGTTGGGGCATCAATGATCATGAGGAAGGTGAGGGATCAGCCCAGAACTACACGGCAGGACCTGGTCAATGACCTGAAGAGAGCTGGGACCACAGTCTCAAAGAAAACCATTAGTAACACACTACGCCGTCATGGATTAAAGCTGCATTCAGTAACTTCGGGATTTCTTCGCTGTATTCTCGCTTTTTGCTCGCAGGTTTCTCTCTAGAGCTCCCCCCACAGCTTCGGAATAGATATTTGACAACACTGTTGTAAAAACTTGTTGGCGATTCTCAGACACCAGAGGCTATAGATCAACGACATCAAAGCAGATGGGATATTCTTTAAAACGTCTTCTTCATTCGGGTTCGAACAGCGTGAGGGAGCGCAATAATGACGGCATTTTAGCAGATTTCTTTTGGCCGTAAAGCAATTGTTTACATCGCGAGACCTGATATCACGCGAGACTTTCCGCCGGCCGCCCCAAAGTTGCAAGTGTGAATTTTCCGCTCATGGGCACCAGGGGGGTGCGAAACGACCACCATTCAACCCGAAATAAGTAATATAACCATTCCAATGACTCTGAAGCTGTTCAGTTAAGGTAAAAAAAGTTACTTAGTTCATCTTTAAAATACTGCAGCTCACGCAAGGTCCCCCTGCTCAAACCAGCGCATGTCCAGGCCCATCTGAAGTTTGCCAATGATCATCTGGATGATCCAGAGGAGGAATGGGAGAAGGTCATGTGGTCTGATGAGACAAAAATAGAGCTTTTTGGTCTAAACTCCACTCGCCGTGTTTGGCGGAAGAAGGATGAGTACAACCCCAAGAACACCATCCTAACCGTGAAGCATGGAGGTGGAAACATCATTCTTTGGGGATGCTTTTCTGCAAAGGGGACAGGGCGACTGCACCGTATTGAGGGGAGGATGGATGGGGCCATGTATCGCAAGATCTTGGCCAACAACCTCCTTCCCTCAGTAAGAGCATTGAAGATGGGTCGTGGCTGGGTCTTCCAGCATGACAACGACCCGAAACACACAGCCAGGGCAACTAAGGAGTGGCTCCGTAAGAAGCATCTCAAAGTCCTGGAGTGGCCTAGCCAGGCTCCAGACCTGAACCCAATAGAAAATCTTTGGAGGGAGCTGAAAGTCCGTATTGCTCAGCGACAGCCCAGAAACCTGAAGGATCTGGAGAAGGTCTGTATGGAGGAGTAGCCCAAAATCCCTGCTACAGTGTGTGCAATCCTGGTCAAGAACTACAGGAAACGTATGATCTCTGTAATTGCAAACAAAGGTTTCTGTACCAAATATTAAGTTCTGCTTTTCTGATGTATCAAATGCTTATGTCATGCAATAAAATGCAAATTAATTACTTAAAAATCATACAATGTGATTTTCTGGATTTTTGTTTTAGATTCCGTCACTCACAGTTGAAGTGTACCTATGATCAAAATTACAGACTTCTACATGCTTTGATACACAAAATCGGCAGTGTATCAAATACTTGTTCTCCCCACTCTATCTATCTATCTATCTATCTATCTATCTATCTATCTATCTATCTATCTATCTATCTATCTATCTATCTATCTATCTATCTATCTATCTATCTATCTATCTATCTATCTATCTATCTATCTATCTATCCATAGATAGCATCTATCTATCTATCTATCTATCTATCTATCTATCTATCTATCTATCTATCTATCTATCTATCTATCTATCTATCTATCTATCTATCTATCTATCTATCTATCTATCTATCTATCTATCTATCTATCTATCCATAGATAACATCTATCTATCTATCCATCTATCTATATCTGGGGTAGTAGTGGTATTTTGGGGTAGTAGTGGTCTCTGATGTTTATATATTTTAGGCGTTCCGTGTGGAAGTGCAGCTCGGTCTCCGTCACTCCCAGGCTGCAGTGCGAACAGAGTCTGTCCTCATGGGAGAGCCAGGTCTGTCTGCACCGGCCCGTCTCTATGGCCAGACTGTGCTCGTTGAGTCTGAGTTTTACATCAGTCACTGTGCTCAGGTTGTTTGCAACAGTGTATTCTCAATGTAGGGCTGAATAACATTCCAGTTTGTGTTGGTTTTTAATAGTGTTTGTCCAATGGGTGATGTACTTGTCTTTTTCTGTGTTTAAAATGACACAGATTTTATCTGTGGTTAAAATGAGTGTGTGTGTGTTTGTCCTGAGGCTGGTTGATCTCTTCAGGTGTGAGGTCAGTCAGTCTCAGCACCAGCTGGCAGAGGGTAGTCTTCGTTAGGTTCAGCTCTTGGTGTTTTAGGGCTTTGTAATGGTATGTGCTAGGGTCATTTGTTTTTAGATATTTCCAGATTTTGATGGCTCTTTTTTGGATGTTTAGATGGAGAGGGTATTGGCCTAATTATGCTCTTCATCCGTTGTTTGGTGTTTTTCTTTGTACTTTGAGTATCCTTTTACAGAATTCTAAATGAAGAGTTTCATTTAGTTTTTCCCAATTTAAAATATCTAATTTTATAGGAGGACCCCACACTTAACTGCCATATAAAACAATTATTAATTTGAAAAGTTTGAGCTGGATTGGGATGTACATTTTAATTGATATTTTCATAGCATAGGAAGCCCTTTGAGTTTTCTCTTTGAGTTCCATCACATCCAAAGTAAATGTACCTGTTGAATTTATTTTTAGGCCAAGGTAATTGTATGTTTTTGTGGTTTCAATGGTTCTGTGTGGTAGTGTGAATGTCTGTCTATCTCTCTATCTGCCTATTATGGTTTGAATACTTGAGCAGTTTGAAGTTCTGGGATGATAATTGAATAATAACATCATATTTGTGCTTCCTACGTTGTTGCCATGCAATTGCTATAGTGCTGTTAATGGTTTATTTTGTGTGTGAGAGGAGGTCTTATGACATAGAGAGAAAGATGCACATCAAATTAGACAGTTGGATTGATAGTTTTATACATAAACTAGGTGTATACATAAACATAGGTGACTAGATAGAGAGATAAAGATTTAATGGGTTGTTACAAGCTTGGAGAGTCAGACAGAAAGATGCCTACATGCGTTTACTCTGATGACATGAGAAACAATGTACAATTCCACACAAACCCCAACCCCCCAACAGTGACATGATCTATTTCCTTTAAAGATCACACATACACACCTACACACATGCGTATATGCCACCGGGTGAGTTGAGTATTGGTGGGTGTAATCTGAGACGGCCTTAAAGGAAGAAAGAAGGGAAGAAATCAATAAACAACACAAATACACACTTATCTCCCAGCACCACCTCCAGCCCACAAACACACCCACACTCTGCCATGTGCTTGATAGAAGCTTTTATTTGCACACAAATTGTGTTGATATATGTGTTCACTAACAAGGCTGAGCTTTTTAAATACCCCAGACAGCTTGGCCAAGACTGGACACACAAACACACACATACAGTCATGACTGGTAACTCTGGTGATAGACACACAGGTGCTCTGTCTCTTGGCTTGCGGTTTGATGTCTGATTCAGTTGACATGAGGTTGTAATTAATTGCCCACGCACTTTCTGCTCAGTTGTGATTGGCCATTTTGCTAAAATGGTGCAAGAGCCGCCGCCCACAAGTGCACTCGGCTGTCACCGTGGTTACTTGTCCTCCATGCCTTGTCAGCTACCTCTCACCTGAGATATAACTAATTACAGTCACACACACACACACATCGGCGCCCAACGTGAGAAAGGCTCAAGACACCTGTCAAGGCCTTTCTCACTTTCTTTTTCTTTTTCTGTTGTGTTTTTTTTTTTTTTTTACCATTTCTCTCCTTCTGTCATTTTTCCTTGTTCTATTTGTTACTCGGTGAGGACAACAAATAAGAGACAGCCATCGCCCCCCTTCCCTCCTCCTCTTTTATAGTCTCGCCTTGTCTCTTTTCTTTCTCTCTCTGATGTGTTTTGACAGTGAGGGAAGCAACATAGATATGAATTGTCAGAACAAACTCAGGCAAACTAAATGCTAGTTAAAGTGTATGCGAATTAGTATTCGCAAGCCGTTTACTTTGTAAAATAATGCACTTGTGCAATTAAAAAGCACAGGAATAATGTGCTCTGAAGTATGTTAAAAAAAAACACAAAAAAACATGCATTATAAGGAGGATGAATTTTGATTTCAGATTGACTTTGTACATTTTGAGGCAAGCAGCGTGATAAAAACGTGTACTTAGGCTACATTCAGACTGTAGGTAAATGTGTCTCAAACCTGATGTTTTTGCTCACATGTGACTCAAATCTGTGTTTGTCATGACAGTGTGAACACCACAAATCATATGGAATCTGATCTTTTCAATCAGTTCTAAATCAATACTAAATCTGATATCAGATCTGATAAATCTGATACCCATTTGCAATGCGACCTCAGTCTGAACATTCATATCGGAATTCATGTGACTTTTATATTACTCTAGGTCGACATTGAGTAATACAAGGACAGTGATGAGTCAGAACTCACAAGTATTACAGTGACAAGCAAAACATGAGGGCTCGTATCATAAATGTTTAAGAACTCTGCTCTCTTTTTTCATATCATCGTCTTTGTTTTTTATATTGCTTGCGCTTAAATTCGCTGGCTTCGGCAGCAGATCACGCAATAAGTAAGGAAAAAAACGTAATCTCTTAATTTAATGTCCTCCATGTTTACTTCCGTATGTCTTTATATCGTTATTTTGGGCATGCGGGTCAGTGGAGGACCATGTTCTGTTTGCACTGGAATCTGATATTGGTCACATTTAAAACAATGTGAACACAAACAAAATCGGATCTGAGCAATAATTCAAAATTGAGCACTTAAGGTCATGCTACACAGGGCAACTTTTAGAGCAATGTTGCCGAGCGATTGTTGCTTGGGCACTTTCCCATTGTGAATGGGCAACAAATTTCTATCTGGATAATTTAGATCGGTTGTGGGCCCTGTGTCTCACCAGGTTCCCCGTTGATGGCAACATTGCCCAGCAACATTGCTCAAAAAGTTGCCAAGTGTATCGTCACCTTTAGGCTCACAGTGTGAATGTAGCCTTAGGCCCTGTGTCCACCGAAGCGTTTTTTTCCTATTGTTTTCAATGGGACCGCGACATTTTTTAAACGCAACGAGCGTAACGAGGCGCTGAGCATTTTTTCCCGGTCGCCGAGAGTTAAAGAATGTTCAACTTTGGGTAAAACATTGCGTTCTTTATTATAATAATAATAATAATAATAATAATAATAATTCATTACATTTATATAGCCCTTTTCTGGGTACTCAAAGTGCTTTACATAGAAGGGGGGATCTCCTCAACCATCACCAATGTGCAGCATCCACCTGGATGATGTGACGGCAGCCATATTGCACCAGAACGCCCACCACACACCAGCTTATTGGTGGAGAGGAGACGGTGATAAAGCCAATCAGTCAATATGGGTGCTTTAATGAAAAGGGGGTAAGCTGCTGTTAGCATCCCATTGACTCCCATTCATTTTGGCGTCACTTTGACAGCGAATAACTTTACATCTGAGGCGTTTAAAGACTCTGTTTGTCCATTATTTATTTCTAAAGAAACACGACCATGTATAAAAGGCTCCATTACCTTGTATCTTACGTTATGGCCCCGTAGAAGCCATTTTTGTAAAAATAGGCTAATGATTGCGTCATAACCACGCGACTCTCTGTCGCACAGTAGATAAATTACCGTATAGACAGGAGGAGAAGCTTGCAGGCAATCGGGGGGACGTGAAGGCAAAATGGCAAAATGCTCATAGTTCATGGACAGCTCCTACTCACGCTCTCTGTCTCTGCAAGATTCGAAAGGGAATGATTCAGATTTCTCTTGACAGCTACTAGAAGACTTACAACTGTCAGACCTATGTCGTCAAGCTCAGTTTGAGGCTGCGCAGTACGCTCAGCCATCAGGAAGAGAGTGCTTCTAATTGACTTCACTGGTCTCTGTCGAAGTCTATGGGGTCGCTGTGTCCATTTCTTTTACTGTCTATGAAATTACCATATACCCTCTTCTTTCATAGTCAGCTTATACTTTCAGTTTAATTATTGTCATGGTGGAGCAACAGTTTGGAGAGAATTATGCTTAGCAAGTTAGCTAAATATGTTTATAGCTAGCTACCTGAATAATAAAGCATCCGGTTTAAAGTCATTCGCATGTACCTTTATCACCCCTTGAGAACAGGGGTTTGTTACAGCTAAAAGATTGCATGCTTTTTCACTTGAAATACATTGGCCTGCACATTATCATCTGCATATGCTTCTTGCCTGACACACACAAACACACACTAACACACAAAAGTTTACTTTGGTTCTCAAATAATTGGGTTATAAAACACATAAAACGATCATTTAAAGTATTTTCTGCCTCTAGTTAAAAGAAATTTACAAAGATTATGAGAGGAATGAAAAATAAATTGAGTTAGCATGAAGTCATAGATGATGACTGGCTTTAAAAAGAGTCATTGAGTGCTTGGTGTGCCTTTAAAGAATAAAGGTTTCTCTGTCCGCTCTATTAGTCATTTAAAATTCATTAACATTCTGATGCCCTCCTTCAGGGGACAAATGTGCAGAGACAGAACGGGAGAGCAGAGAAATAAAGTAAGGAAGAAAGTGGAACAGACATCAGAGTATATGTGTTGGTCCAAATGGGAATCTAAATGCCTTCGAAATGTGTGAGAGAGAGATCTGTACAATTGCATTTGAAATATTAGGATGTGTGTGAAGGATGGTTGTTTCAGTGTGAAATAGACGGAGGTGAGTTAGCAGCTGACAGACATTTGTGTTCTTTGTGAATGCACACACTTATGCTGGAGTGTCTACACTGGAAGCAACTGGCATTGTGTCGTATCGTACCGCAACAGTTTAAATGTCGCTTGCAAGTCACTGTTATTGTGAATATCCAGTGTCTGAAGTCATTATTTTTCAAAAAGTTGGCAACATGCCACCATTAGCAACATAATGTAAGTGTGTCCGGTGACACAACAAAATTGACAAAATTCATATTTATGCAAATGAGCAATGATGTATTTTTTTTTTAACAGCAATTAAACTGCTTTCATTGGTATTGCTTTATTTAGCAAGCCTGTAACCACATAGACTATAGATGGCAGCGACCATATACAGCCAATACTGGCAATTTACTGAGGAAATGTATGGTTTTTAAAGCTTTTTAACAGTTATAGTGCCGATCTGCATAAAAAAAAAAGCCATGCTTCTTTAGAATAATATGTCACGTGTGCTCACCTAAGTTCTGAGTTTTTAGTTTCAGACTGATAGGCTTTTGGGTACTCTTGGCCACAGCAACTCTGTTATACTGTAGCTATCCAAATGCTAAATGCTTAAAAAAATATATATATATATATATATATTAGTGCTGTCAAATGATTAAAATATTTAATCGCGATTAATCGCATTAATGTCATAGTTAACTCGCAGTTAATCGCAATTAATCGCACATTTTTATCTATTCTAAATGTCCCTTGATTTCTTTTTGTCCCATTATTTTTTTCTCATTTTAATGCTCTTATCAACATGGAAAAGTGGATCGGCTTGCTTTGTGCAAATGTTTTTATTTATTGAAAACAACATTGGCATATACTGTAGTGTTCAATTTCACACTAACATTCACACTCGGAGCAAATAATCGCATCAGAGAATTCGCATTCGCGTCAAGTGGTATTTCAGACTGGACGTGCTGCGATGATAGCTCAGTTCACAATGACAAAACACACAGATCACTTTGGTCTTGTCAATGGAACCATTTGGCAACTTTTTAAAAGTAAACTTTCCATTCAGAATCTTATTGGCATCCATTTCGGCGTCTCGCGCTCGCCATCCACTCAAAATGTAGCGTTAAGGGGGTCGCACACCGGACGAGAAGCGCAGCGCGTCTAGGACAACTCGAGGAATCGCACACCGGACGTGCACTTTCTCAGTTTATGGCCAGCAATATTGTTATGTTTAAGGACATCATGGAATTAAGATAATGTCTACCATGTTATGATTCTACTGTACAATTAAATACAATCGTTGCTAAGTCTGCAGTCTGAACACTTTACCTCAGAGCGTCCCTTAACTGAATGAATTGAGAAAATCTCCTGAAAATCCGATAACATCAGCAGTTTTCATCCACGCAGCTGATTTCTGTAAATGAATGTAAAACTAAATGTATATTGCAGCACAGGGTGAAGTATATACATTAACGACGATTTGAGACAAATAAATGTAAATTTAATATTAAACTATGTAAATGGCGCTCTGTGGCGCGGCAGGATTTTGAACAAGGTTCTGAGCCGTTGTTGGGCGCCGCGGACAGACGCAGAGTTTTTCTAACGTTACTAGTTGTTGCAACAGCATGTGAAAAAAAACACAAAGTTTGCTAGGCCAAAAAGAACGTTAATCTCACGATAAAAAAAATTGACGCTGTTAAAATGGGTTTGCGTTAAAGCCGTTAATAACGCGTTTAACTGACAGCACTAATATATATATATATATGTATATATTATTATTTTTTTATTTTTTTTGACCTGGAGAACTAATATTACTATATATACTAATACTATATTATATATTTTGACCTGGAGAATCCAGAGAATTTTCCTGCAGTGTTTTTATCAAGGTTGAATGGAAAACCTTGGACCAGTTCACGAAAGTATAGGTTTTTCAAAGCTCCAATATTTCTCCAAGATTAACACCAGTTGTTTTAGTTTGTTCAGAATTATTGACAGTCAGATTCCAGGGAATCTTTCTGCTCTGGTTTGGTTCTAATTAGATTTAAAAAAATAAAATAAAAATAGGACTAGGGAACTATCACTAGAAACTCAGCAATCGAATTCGACACGTTTGTTTTGTTCATCTTAAGCCAAGGATTCCATTAATATAATACAATATCCACTTTCCACTTCTATTAGTCTGTGACTAATGGTTTAGGAGTTATAAGCGATTTCATAAGTTTGATCGCTGTAGCGCCAGCGTCAGACCGATGATATGAGCGAGTCTCTGTGATGGTGTAGACTACCATCCCTCAGTCTCTACAACTTACTGTTTGGTCTACCCTATCACTTTTAGGGCAAAATGTTGGTCTTTGCAATATTGTAGCAATTACAATAGAGTTTCAGTTATACGCACTTGAACCCCTACTAATAATAGGTTTACAATATGCTTAAAATGTAAATTTACTATTATCATCCACAAATTACAGAGCTAACAGTAGGATACATATATTACAAATATTATAAGGTTAATTGCATTGTCATTATTTTCAGAAACAGTGAGTTCATTCACTAATAATTGCATAGCTTATTTGTATTTATATGCACTGGAGAACTTCTCAAAAAGAATTCCGCTTAATTCACAACACGTGCATACGCACATGAATTTGTCCTTAACCTTGTTCTAATGTTAATGAATTTGGAGTATTCTAATTGAGCGACAGTGTGCATGAGGTTAGCTTAGGAAGTTTTTGATAAAACATGATTTGTTCATGAAAACGCTTGTTTGCAGATTTCACACACTAATGTATTTATATGCGGTTAGTGAATGAGACCCAGTGTTTTTCTTAATTTTTCACTTCACAGAAGAATGTAAAAAAGTGTTTGGAATGGTATGAGGGTGAGTAAATGATGACATTATTTTTATATTTTTTTGTGAACTTTCCCTTTAACAATGCATTTCACTCAATCTGCAGTCTGAGTATCATCAGATATGCTCTACCTTTTCAAACTTTCTGTTTCTTGTTGTACTATCTTTCCTCAATCCCTTTTCTGTTTTCTTTGTTTCGTGCCACTTTTTTTCTCTCTATCGTTCTTTCTCCTTGTTTCATTCAGGTCCTCTCAGGAACTCTTGGATTAGTAGCTAAAACTAATGAAATGTAATTACTGGGTTTGTCGATAAAAATCGATCTTGCGTATATGTGTGTGTGAGCATGTGTGTGTGTCTCAGATAGGCCTTATTTTCTGCTGGCTGTCCGCTGAGATGCCTGATAACATTGACCTGGTGGCTGAGGTCTCCGGGAGGTCTGTCTGACTCTTATCAAATCAGTCAGATTACACACACAAGCATGCCAGCACACACACATACAAAAAGAACTCCATCAGGGCTACTGATAGCGTGATAGATTTTCCTGTATATCTGTGTGTGGGTCAGTGTCGGCTCATGGCTCATATACTGTATTTTAATGGTTGCGTATCATTTCATTATTGCTTTTTTCTTACTGAAGATTTAAAATGAAGTTTGTGAGGTTTGGTTTTAATCCCTTCTGTTCCTGCCAATTCCTCCATGTGACTCTTGTCTTGAAAAGAACTGGCTTGTGCCTGCTTGTTTTTGACAGATTCTATTCGACAGCTCTCACGTTGTTCGATATGCCAGTCTGTTCCAAAAAAAAAAACTTGAATTCAACGCTCTTGCGTCCTCCTCTTATTGTTTATCCAGGCTTTCTTGGCTTGGGTCTGGGTTTGCGTGCATACAGTTATGGACTTCAGACTCATAATTATTAAACTGCATTAACATTAATCAGGTAATTCAAAAGTAAACACTGCATTGCTAAACTACAATTACTAAAATGGTTGGTTGGTTGGTTCATTCATTCATTCAAGCTCAACAATGGCTTCATGATTTATGATGATAATTATTAGACAATTGCCACCAACTGCAATTGATAATCTTATCTATTAATTGATGCTTCACCCACTCTCAATTACCCAACCCAAATACCGGCCACATATCAGTGCTCCACCCTGTCACTTATGCTTTTCACTTGTGTTCCTTTCGCTCACCAAAGCCCTGCCCATTATCCAGCGTTCCTCACACTCATCACTGCTGTGCTTCACTCTTTCACCAGTGCCCTGCCCATTCATCAGTGCTTTTACCACTGTATATCTGTATCCAAATATGCCTACTTCTCTATTATATAGAAAGTGAAAATCAGTATGTGAAATGAGTTGACTGTCAGAATTCCTAGTATTCATAAAACGGTAGGTACTTCTTCCACCGAGAAGGGTTGTGAATGGCAATTAAGTGCCTTACGCAGTTGCTGCCGTATGTCACACAACAATGAAAAGGATGTAGTAGTTCTGAATTTCATTCACACTTCACACATTCATTCTCTATAGACAAGGGCTGTCCAATGCTGCTCCTGGAGGACTACTTACCAGCAGTTCAGCTCCAATTCTAATTAAACTCACCTGAGCAAGTTAATCAAGGTCTTTAGGATCAGTAGAAGCTTCCAGGCGAGTGTGTTGGAGCTAAACTCTGCAGGACATTAGCTCCCCAGGAGCAGGACTGGACACCCCTGCTATAGACCATATTCCTTTAACGGTTGTGAAGTTCGTTCCTAATCAAATGTAGCCTACCTACCCAGACAGTACATGAATTCGGACACACCTTATGTTTTACTCCACTATCACCAATGTCCACTAATTATTATGTGCTCCTCCCACTCTATGCTTTGCCCAAACCACTCACCAGTGTCAAGCCCATTCATAAGGGTCCCTCCCATGCACTTGAGGCGTAAATAATAATTGAATATTGTTACAAAATTGGACATACCATAATTAATGTTTTTATTTTTGGTATTGGCTTGCTAAATCAGAATACAGTATCATTTAGTGTTTGCAAGTGCAAAATAATTATATTTTTTACAATCAACCTGACTTAGGTTGTAAGATTCACAAAAAAAATAAAAAAATAAAAGCAATCTTTCCCGTATAAGCCTTTGGTTTGACATCTCACCATGAAACGTCTCTGTCCATCCATTTTCTCTCTACCACCTGACCATAATTCTCTGAGCTCTGCTCAAATGCCATCTCACTGCTGCGTTCTAGTTTTCTACAAAATGTTATCTCCCATGAGAAATCACAGTAAATTTCTGCCCTTCTGCATCAACCTCTTTTGCTCCCTTATATTTTATTTTTAGTACAAACTGACCTCACCTCTCTTTTTTGTGTCAAATTGTTCTGTACACTGTGCCGGTTACTATTACTCTGAAGAATAAAACCCCTCATTCCTCTCAGTAACTAAAGTCTAATGATTGGTCTATGCCAACTGGTGGTCGTGACCAATTTTTTGAGCACGGAAAGCCAGTGCTAAATGCAAAACTAAATAACTTTGACATACTAAGCACAATAAATCCTCATTCTGTACTTAATCTGTTGACTAATATAAGGCTGACTTTATTTTATGAGGTTTGCCTTTTGCATTCCTATTATCCTTTGCTGATTCTGAAATTTTATGGCATCAGTTTGTTCCATAAGTACACTCAGGGATTCTCAGAGTAGACATCCATGACAGTTCGAAGACAGACCCCACAGATGAACTGCTTCAGGCCCTTTCTCCTTTCTATCTGATGGGAAGACTGTTCTTGTACAGACAGTAATGGAGCAATTCTAGAAACTCTGTGACACACCTGTAGAAATTGGAGAGGATGGGGGTTTGGAGATCAGCTCTCACTTTAAGAATAAGTTAATAAGGAGAGTTTCAGTGCCCATGAGAGGTTGTCACTGTCACTGAATATATACTCATTGAATCTAAAGTTGTGAGTCGGATCCTGTTCGTAAGCAGGTCATCTCTAGACTATTGCGTAGCCTTCCACCAAAATAGATAGAAATTGAGTGGGGGAGGTCATCCCTAGGTGGAAGGTTCAGATTTAGTTAATGAGTAAAGATGTCAAGCGAGCCAACATGTCAGAGAGGAAAGTTGAGATCATTTCTGTGATTGGTGAGGTGAAACCACCAAGACTCTTTAACTAGAACTCTGCAGGCCAAATTGTCAGCATGGGATTGCATGAAATCTACCATCTTACATTATACTATTCTACAATTCTGTTTGGTTCATTAACTGTAATGTCCATTTAGCCATATACAATTAGGCCAGATAGCTTCACAATATAATCAACATATTTTGCTTGTCCTGGCCAATTCTGGTAGAGGCCAGACTAGCAGAAAATGTTGATATCTCCTCCAGTGGACATCTAGATGGTTAACTTTGTTGCAAGAAACTTTTGTGAGATTGCCACAATGCATAATGGGATATTTGAAGGATTAAATACACATCTCATGCCATCTCTGTTAGTTGGTGTACGCAAAATGCTTAGACCAATTGTAGTTCAATTAATGTATATAGTACATGCTGGACGAAGCTGAAATACAATCTTCTACGTCGCAAAATCGACTTTGCAAAAATCGGACTGGCATGATTTCAGTCAGAAGGGGGTTTATATGGCATTTTGAAAAGACAAATTATTATTTTAGTCAGACTTAAATCAAACTGCATGTTAGGGTACCAATGCTTTAACTGAATCTTGTAAAACTTATTTTTTATAAAACGAAGGTCACCAGATGACCTTTTGAAACTAAGTGACTTTCTAACTATCGGTGAAACTTCAGCTCGCCACATTAAATTTGACCTGGATCTTCAATAGCCATGTTCACATCACCCTGGTTTTATTCGCATTTTGAAGTATCGCATCAGAAACTAGTAATGGAAATGGCAAATTTCGAAAAAATCCCTTAACTTGCAAAAAAGTTTTTGCGTTCGCTTGAGGTGGTTTTTGACTTGTGCGAAAAAGAGTTAATGTGAATAATGGGAGATGGAAATGCCTTTTCTGAATAAATTCTAACATTAAACCCACATGACTAATCTGCTGTTTCTGCTGTTGGTTACTAGCTTCCCACTATCACTGTCATCCGCTTGAACAACTTGATGGAAACTTAATTCGCATTTTTGTTTTGCGGTTCACTTCACGTTTAGATGAAACCCAGCTAATGATAACAGTATTTCTGTTTATATTAATGTGCATTTCCTTTATGATGTGTGTAAAATATTACAAATTGCATAATGTTTTGACAAAGGAGGTACCTGAGAATTTATGTAAATTGATTATATTTATCTCTGGATAATTGTCCTAGGACTTCTCTCACTTGCCCTAGCCAGTCTTGCGTTGCCCTCACAATCTCAGTAGTCCACTAGTAAGGTATTAAGAGAAAAGTCTTTGGAGCTTGTCTCCAATTCTTATCTGTTTTCCTTCCGAAACAGTTTTCACCTTCTTCCATCCTTTCCTCTTTTTTGAGACCTGCATGTTTCTGCCTCAATGGCATGCTAAACTCTCCACTTCACAGATAACGTTTTCCCAACATTGTCCTATAAATTCCCCACTGGGATGGCAAAGTTCTATCAATATATCAGTAATAGACTCACACAGAGCAGATAACGTTCACACAACGTTGCAATCAGCATCTCCCACAGAGCTGTTTCTCTTTGCTGAGCCTGTTTCAGAGGTCTACGGTTTACCTTTTGTGCCCACGGGGATGTGCAGACGCACTGCTGCGTTTAGGCATTTGTGTGCCTTTGTGGTGTCATGAACGACTCAGTATTTGAACGAATCGTTTAAGCGAACAAATAATTTTCACGTTAACCAATCAGCCCTGTCATAATGGTGATGAGAGATTTGTCACATGCCATTTACAGCTTAGGTGACTGGATCAAAAGCAGAGTGCCTAAGAACAAAAATGGCGGATTTTAAATTGCATGCTTCCAGGGGTTCCTTCGCCAACTAAGTAGCTACTATTAAGGGTAATCTGTCTACGATATCTTCTATCTACGATAATCTGCTGCTAGGAGACGCGGTTCTTATGCCTGTACCGAACTGTGATGGGCAACATTGCGACTATGACAAGAAAAAACTGGTATGCTTGAGCATTATGTCCTTTTTACGGTTGCGCCTTGGGACATCATGTCCTGTTTTTGATTTGTTTACATGTCTTTGGTCCGTGTTGCGTTCATATTTGTTGAACCGCACCAGAGTTTGTTTGGAAGCGGACCGAGACTTCTTTTCAGGGGTCCGCTTGTTTGGTGCGCACCAGGGTTCGGATGGTAGGGTTCACACTTATTCAAATAAAACACACTAACAGAGCAATGACACCAGAATCACACCTGCCAAGTTTGAACACACCCTAAAATTAATAAGAATGCTATATGCCGGATAACTTTCTCAAGTTATAGCTTGGTCTGACCAAATGAGTTAGTGACGTGGCACTAACTGTTTGTGAGTGAGAATCTGCAGAATGGCAGTGACTCAAACTCACTATTTCTCATCTCTCTTACTAAATCTATTGACATGTCATGCATATTTTAATAAAGGATTGTAATATGTGTTGGTGTAAAGACACTCACTGGTCACCACCTAAAATTGTAATGATGTAGCCTACACTGCATCAGCGATAAATCTTAATGAATCTTTTTGGTGAACTGATTCAAAAGATTTGAGTCACTAGTATGAATCAAATGTGTCTATGTTTGGTTATTTGTCATTATCATGACAATCAGTGTGTCTTGTTTTCAGCTGGCTATGCTTACGAATCAACAAGTGCCTAATATAATGTGCTTATATACAGGGGTGCACATAACTTTTTTGGTCTGGTTCTCAAGGAAGCACCTGGAGATGCTGCTTGGTAATCACACTTTATGTGGCACACTTACCCTACAAGCTGTAGTCATCACTTTCCTCCTGACTGCCCTCCTGACTGCCCTCCTCACTATCTTCCTTTCTCTCGAACGTGGTAGATGTTTTTATTTTTATTTTATTAACATTAATGACACAGACAACAGCAGGAATATTAGGCTGCTGTCACTTTAAGACCGAATATACTGACACACATCCGGTTTCTTTTACTTATGATATAACTGAGAGAATACTTGCCAAGATGGGTATTTTGAAATAATTTTGTGTGCATGTGTCCGTTCAAGTGCAAGGAAACGCGAAAGAGGAATCAATTTGGTGTTCGAGCGCTGTCTGAAATGCCTCTCTCTCTCTCTCTCTCTCTCTCTCTCTCTCTCTCTCTCTCTCTCTCTCTCTCTCTCTCTCTCTCTCTCTCTCTCTCT
The DNA here is from genome assembly GCF_951802725.1 of Rutilus rutilus. Classification (NCBI taxonomy): domain Eukaryota; kingdom Metazoa; phylum Chordata; class Actinopteri; order Cypriniformes; family Leuciscidae; genus Rutilus; species Rutilus rutilus. The sequence continues at coordinate 18,263,667 of NC_140212.1, read as the reverse complement.
CTCTCTCTCTCTCTCTCTCTCTCTCTCTCTCTTCGGGTGTGTGAGTTTAAGGGGACAGTAAAAATCTGTCCTCATTTATTCAAGTTCATGTCATGACTGTTCAAGCTGCCATACAGTGAAATGTGAATTTTTTTGGTCTAATTTATCCTAAAAATGACTAAATACATCTTAAAAGTAGTTAATATGACTCATGGTCTATATTCTATTTGGAAAAGTTCAGTGTGAGCGTTCCTCAAAATATCTTATTTTGTTTTTTTATGCAAGTCATAAAAGTCAAACGGATTTGAAACGATGTGAAATTGAGTAAATGATGACAGAATTGTCATTTTCTGTGAACAGCTTATTTAATAGCAATTCAACTTTATCACATCAAGCAAAAAAAAAGTCCATGAAGTATATTTAGAATGTCTAATCATCCACATGTTCATGCATTTCTCTCTGTCCAGTTCATTTAACCTAATTTTGATATTATTGCTCATCTTTACACTAAAGTAGCATATGTGAATGTGTGTGAGGTTATAGGAGAATGTGCGGGATACAGACGATGTGTGTGTTTGTATGTTAGAGAGCCAAGGCTAAAAGCCTTCCAATTAAGAGACGCTCCACGGGCCTGGCGTCTGGCCCATCTTCACCTATGTTGCTATGGCAACTGTCAGGTGGATTTCCTGGTGGCTCTTGGTTGAAGTTAGTGTCTCTCTCTTTATCTCTATTCATTTGTTTCTTTTTTTCTTTTAACTTCTTATATTGACCCTTCATCTGTTATTCTAATTTGTTCTTTTGAGAGAGAAAAAAACAATAAAAAGAGAATACTTTGTATTAGGTCAGATCGAGTTACAAATTGAGCAAATTGTCTCAGCATGCTCAAGTAAATGACTGTAATAACTGTCTTTTATTGCCGTTATTGTTCTGAAGTCATGCTCCACTGATCTATATTTAATGTGGAGATACGGAGAGCACGCTCTCACATTGTAGCCGTTTTGTCAATTAATGGTTTTCTGATCTTTGCGCATTAGCCTCTATTTGTGTCTTTCCAGTGGAAAATTGTACTGTGAGCCTTCTGTTTTGTAGATCAGTAGCTTTCACAGTTATGTTTGTCCAAGTAGTGACATTCTCTAAGATGTTACTCCTAAAATTCCTTAGGATAAATTAAACTGTCCATTTTTAAACATAAGCAACATGTTGTTCTACCTTGCAAGGAAGTTATAAAGTCCCTCACTGGTGTATATAAGCTCAATCCTTGCTGTACCACTCCAGGAAGGAGGAAGGAGAAACAGAGGCATGAGGGGTGAGGGAGGAGAAACACCGGGAACACATAGACCTGGCACGAATACAACACCTTCTCAAGTATATTTCCTATGCTGACACGTGTGAAGAATAAAGATTTTTCTTGGCAAGATAACTGGTGTCCGGTTACGTGAATCAAAATTACTATGGAAGTCAATTGGGCCGTTGGCCTTTTTAGTTTTTTGGGTGAACTATCCCTTTCAGCAAAATTGTATTTACTCTCAATGCATCTCATTATGGTACAGAAACAATTATAGTTACATTAAAATATATATTAATATATGTGATATTATAGAGATATTAACTAGATTCCATGTAACAATATAAATAGATCTCATTAGTCACAAGTGTTCAGTAATGTGTTTGTTCAATTTAGACTTCCTGTCTTCATGCACTGTAAACTAGAGTTTCAAAAAATACAGGTTATTCAGTGGTTCTTTGCCGCAGGTTCAATGAAATTCTCTCTTCTTATCAAGAATGATTTGAACTCTGTAGGGTTGAATTTACTAAATTATTGTTTTGAAATAAAGAAACAAGTTAGTGAGTCCAAAAAGTAACCATCCCAGTGTGCAAAATGCAAGTATAATTTAGCTTGGGCGAGTACATAAAATACGCTTATTTATAGGAATAAATATTTTAGGAACTGCAATGACTGAGTAAAAACTTTAGTCAGATTTTTTTTTTTTATCTGGTAAAAGTGACATGACATAAATAAAATCAAAGAGATTCAAACTTCTAAAGAAAAGATCAGACGATCAGACAACAAGACCTTTTCTTCTATTGTTTTACTCCATAACATAAAGTTTTAACACATTGCTGGTAATTGTGCCAACTAAACATAAACTGAGGAACAAATTAAGAGTTTCCTGATAAGTATAAACATTGTTTGTTTGAAGATCTCGACCAGTCCGACAGCAGCAACACTGGCTGAACCAATGACGTGCGTTTGGGGTGTGGCTATCTGTTTGACTGACCAATTACAGGGCGTTTTTGAGAATACTGGTTGGTTCTGCTACTGGCACAGAAATTCTACAGTTCGTCTGCATATAGGTGGTTCTTTGAAACAAAATTTCTTAATCGAATTGCTACCTTTAATTTTAAGAATCTCTAGTTCTTTTTTGCTTACCCTTTGGTTCTTTTCTATAGTCTTTATAGTAACCTTTTTTAATGCATACTTTCTTCTAAATGAAAATGTCAGTGTCCATACATTCTGTTTTAATGAATGTTAATCTCTCTCACTTTCCATCTTTCTCTTTCTCGCCCAACCACATGTACATTTCTTGAGTCCTGCTCCCTGCGGTGCTGGCAGCTCTGCTCTGAAGACACATCCTGTCCCTTCACTCCATCTGCCACACACACACACTCACACAACACTCACACAACACCCCCAGAAGGGTCGTCCGTCACCACCTGTCAGATCCAAAGTCCATTGCAGTCTTTCTCTCTGCCTGTCTCATGCCCCTCTCTCTCTCTCTCTCTCACTCTCGCTCTCTCACACACACACACACACGCACACAGACACTGTATTTCTCTGGCGTGTCCCTCTTGACAATGTAATTCTGCTTTGTCAGTAAATGTCCACCTTTCTGCTCTCTTTTGTTGGAACTGTTCTTAAGTGTGTTGGATGCACTCTTTGGAGTGTGTTTTGTGCTGCCTCGAGCGCCAGTTTTTTTTTTTTTTTTTCAGGTTCTCAGCATGCCTGTCTTTGAAAAGTCAACATTTACTTCCATAAAACACATTTGCAGTGCACTGTGACAAGTTATTCGAAATAAAATAAAAAATGTAAGTTTGTAAATGTGAAGTTCCTAAAATGTGAAATATATTTGTCACGATTCGGTGTGGCTTAACAACACGCACGGCACAAGGAGATTCAGGGAAATAGTATTTAATAAACACAACGATCACTTCATAAAAACCACAGGAGATATAATAAGTCTAACCACACTTAAACATCAATGTAAACGTAAACAAACCCGAACAAAGAACTAAATCAAGTTAAATACACAGACTGAGTAATCAACGGAAAACAGAACAGGTGTGTTAATTAATTAACAACTTAGAAAAGTAATGATGACTACTAACTAAGGCAAAACAAGCACAGGAAACAAAACAGATATACATGTTACAATATTAATATGAGAATATTCATCCTCTCCAACCACATACACAAGAGATCACTTTTTACGATCCAATCAATTCAATATAAAATTAAAAGACAGTAATGATGGCTGGTAAATAAAATACAGTAACAGTAACAACATTTTAATCACTCTATATAATCTAAAAATGTAAGCTGTAATAAACTGCTAAACTGGCAAAAATGAACCATTCTTTATTAAAATTCCTAAAATCAGTCACCATCTATTAATGGGTCATTGTCGAATAAGATTTTTAAAAGTGGAAAAAAAATAGAATGGAGATATAACTATATTTGAAACCATTTTTTAGTTTACCTAGGTGTTAACAATAAGATTTTGTGGTTTGTACAATCACTTAACACTGTTTTTTGTCATTTTTTACAAGATGGAAAAAATTTGTCACCAAAAAAGTCATTCGGTTTACCGACTGATTTGAAAGTTAAAAACTGATTTGACATTGACGTTGAGATAGTATATAGTGTGTACCACAGAAGAAATATTAAATAAAATTATCACTGATCTCATAAATGTAATCATTTATTGGACTACTCTAAACACTCCAACATATTCCAGTAAAACATTGCACAGGGAAAGGAGAAAAGGGGAAATGTAAAAAAAAAGAGCCTTATCTGCTTTATATTTGTATTATTGTAGTTCCTTTAGTTATTAAAAACAATATTATTCCATTTAAATATTTACTATATCGGTTTTACCGAATGACCTTTTGACACTTCAAAATCTTTAAAATACCTTTATATGTAGTAAAATATAATTAAAACCTTTTGGATTCAGTAAAAGAGATCAAGTTGTACTACCTTACATACTTTGGATGTTATATATATATATATTTTTTTATTATTATTAAGGCCTTTGGACAAAAAAATGACCCGTCACGTCATTGACCCTAATACAGTACATGCTGGCTTTGATCTATAAAGCATGTCATATTGTCATGCTGTAATGCAGTCAGCTTTACATCAGAGCTTCACTATTCAGTCACTCGGGCAGCCTTGATGCATCGTGGGTCGTGTTGGCATTAGGTTACTTCCTTTTATTGCTTTCTTTTTATTTCCTTATGCTTTCAGTGCTTTTCTCTTTGATTTCTCTGGTACACAAACATAAAAACACATAAATGTCTGCATGTGTTTATTTTCTTTATCAGCTTCCCTTTTTTTGACCATTTGAATTGAAAAATGTACCATTCATTTGAGTTGTTAATTTTAGGTCATAACATTCTTGTCTTAAATGTTTCAGATTCCTAACCTTAAAAAAGTGTTATATTTATTGAGAAATAGCAAGTGAAATAAAGAGCATTTCTTCAGGCTGGCCGAATGCCAACATAACAAACAAAATTAATCTAAAAATAAAAAGGGGAGAGATTAAATAACCTAACCGAATAGTAAATAAACTATATTTAGCTTACCTAACTCCCTAACAAAAAACAGTGCACAAACAAGTTTCCAAAAGAATTGGCAGGATTCCCCTATTCTCCACGATCTTAGAACATGTTAAGTGAACGTGATCAGGTGTTACAATCAGTACAATTTCAGTTGAATTTCACAAATCTGATCCAGACTGAGGGATCCAAGAGCTCTCAACCCGATTGCGACCGAACCAACGAGCTCCCACACTGTAAAAACTGATCAGGTGACTTGACTTAAAAAAAGTGAGGAAACCCATTGCCTTAGAACATTAAAGTTATGTGAAGTTTACAATTCAAGTTTATTTACTTTAACTTAATTTTAAGGCAACGGGTTTCCTCACTTTTTATAAGTCAACTGGTCCGTTTTTATAATGCAGTCGAGTGCTGGCAGCGTCCTTATAAAGACCACGCCCAATAATGATCGTACATCCCATCATTGGACATCCTGTTAGAAATCGAAGCGAACAAGAAAGAAAATGGAAAGAGAACACGGCACAATAGAACAAATACAAGAAACGCCAGTCGTAACAAGTGTAATTTAACTATATATAATGTATTTCATCAAATACAATGCTTTGACATCTGGTTCTAAGTAATCTTTGAATGAAATTGTTCTAAACTCATAATGCACATTCCTGGTTTCCTCCATCACACTTGTGCGGACAGCATGACGCCTCCCCCGGTGCGGTACGGTTGCCTAGCGACCTCAGAGCACATGAAGTATATGCTATATACTATTTTAAGGTTCTGTACAAAAAGTTCACTTTAGTAAGTGTTCAGCCTCTTTCTGCACTCACCTTAGATTATTATATGCTGGCAGACTGTAATTAGATTGAAGATCATTTACCGCAGATGAATTACTTTTGATAATTCTATGGGAGTGTGTGAGGGAGAGAGTTTGCGTGTGGGCAGGTGATGAATAGGACATTTTTAGGTCATCTTGTTAGGTATATTATTACTGTGACCCCAGGTTGGTGCATTTAGATTTGCATTTTGATTGTCACTATATAATAACGCTGACATATTTAAGAGCAGACGCAGAGAGTTCAGCTTTAAGTCGTCCAAAGGGAGCTAGATGGCAACATGCACAACAATCAACACACTTTAGTTATTCATGAGAGACCTGCATATTACAGCGCAGACGGTTAAAAGGCTGCTGGAGGAAAAACAACAACCAGTCGTTTGAAATAAAATACTGTACATGTAATAAGTGGTAATAATAATTGCAATCGTTACTTTAAAGTGTGCATTTAAATCAAAATGGATCATATTTACTTTGTTAGAACACATTATTTGTTTTGTGATTTAAGTTAATCCACAAAAAAAAAAAAAAATCAATAAAGTTTGATCAGTTGCACTGAAAAGAAAATTATATGACCAATAAGTTATGACAGCATATGCTTTTACATTGCTTTAACATATGTTTTAAAAGATTCAACTCCTTTTTCAAGTCAGTTTTTTAAGTTGAAATGACTGAAGCGTTCAAGTTGATTATACTTAAAAATTGAAGGCAGCATCTTTTTTTACAGTGTTGCTAGTTTGATGGCTAAGGTGGAATATCCTTAACCACGAATCTGTCAAACCATCAGTCTGTTGTGCAGTCAGTGCATTTTTCAGTGTAAAAACACTACTTGCAATGCTTGCAATGCTTATTGTACAGAAATATGTAGAATATTCTAAAGGTTTTGTAGTGTTGGCTGTGTATGGAAGCTTGTTTCTGCCACTGAATAAAAAAATAATAGAGGCAATTGCGACTTTTTATCTTATATTTCTGAGATATAAACTCGCGAGTTATCAAGTCAGAATTGCGAGATACCAACGTGCAATTTATATCTCGCAGTTCGGACATTTTAACGTGCAACTGCAAGTTTATATCTCGCAATTCTGAGAAATAAAGTCAATTGCGCGGAAAAAAAAACCCTCAGAATTATGATATAAAAAGTGGCAATTACCTTAAGTATTTTTCTTGTGGTGGAAACAAGCTTCCATAGATGTGTGTATGTGTGTGTTTTCCTATTTAGTACATTCATTCAGTTTCAAAACAGAAAGTTTTTTTTTTATTGTCCTTCTCTGTTTGTTGACAGTTATCAGAGAGGGGTGATTCTCTGATTACAGTTATAAATACATATGACAATTCAACATCAATGGCCTTCGGGGCGGCTAATTCTTTTCTCTTTTCAGATAACATGTTTGGGCATATTTATACCGTGTTTGAATAACATGTTTATTTGGTGGCTCTGAGTGGGTGTCTGTGCGTTCTGGGAGTAACAAGGTCAACAGAAGACTTCTCCATTGTTCAAATCATTTCCCATCTATATTAACTGAAGAGCTATAGCAACAACCTAAATCAAAATAGAAAAGGTGTAATTGTAACCTCAAAAGACCTTCCTGATGTTGTTGTTGTTGTTGTTGTTTTTTTTTTGTTTTTTTTTTTTGTGATGATTAAAGCGATATTGTTGGCTGACCCTGTTGGGGACACATTGATAGCAGATGGAGGCATTTTAATTTAAATGAAACATAACAGAGCAATGAGTAACATTAGCCAATTATCTTAAGCATATTGTAATCAGTAGTTGCACTAATAATCTTTTGATTGATGTTTACAGTCTGTTGCACCGTATATAATATTTTTTTTTTAAATTGATGGATGGATGGATCATTCACTAGAAAAAAACAAGAAAGTAGGAACGTCAACACAATCGATGCATCTTCTTAGTAAAGATTGCAAGTATCTGCCTTCATTTCTCCTGTTTATGATCATTTCATTTTTCTACCCTTTGTACTTCCTGTCTCTTTCTCCCAGCGTCCTTTGCTGGCACCCAAATCCCTGTGCGGGTGGTACTGGCATTTTCTCTGCAGATTCCGTCGGCTTACCTTCCATTCGCACGGAGGGACCGCGGAAACGAATCGCATCATATCTCAAAGCCCCCGAGGCGGAAACAGACTCTCTTCCCATGCTTGTGCAGCATTCAACACCTATTTACCATACTAAAACCTGTCCACACATGCCAACACACCACTCACCGGCTCCAATGTCCCCAAACGCTGCCTGGGAAGAAAAGTCATTTATTATTATTGATGTCAAAATGTGTGTGCGTGTCTCATTTCGGAGGAAGCGGTAAGACACTGGGCGAAACGGGTCCGGGCCACAGGGATTAAGGCAAAGTAGATTAAGCAAACACTGCCATATTCCAACTCAGCCATGAGCAAAAGGTCTATTCACAGAGCAAGCAACATCTGCAGAGGCTTAGGGATGCATGGAAACTGCCGGAAACAGAAAGGGAGAGAGAGAGAGAGAGAGACGGCGATGCTGTGGGAAGTCTATCGGAGAGAGCCGCTGAATGAGAGGCAGAGAAAGAGACCGATAGATTCACAAATGGGTTACGGGGAAAGTGTGGCTGCTGGGATTAAGGAGCGTGTTTAGTAAGCAGTCGCTGTGGGTTCCGACGTTCAGTCGTTAATCCTGTTATGCTTCCTTCTTTTCCTTCGATGACGTCGTTTCAGTCAATACTGGTCCTGATGAACTTGCCAATGGTGTTTGATTTCTAGTTAAGCAAGCCAGCCCATTATTGTCAGGCCTAAATTGGATCTCGGCTGATCCAACAGGCTATTTAATTTGAAGGAAAACACAAATCGCTTTCTCTTCCTCTCTCTCTCTCTCTACTGCTTTTGAAAAACAAAATGGATATAGAGCATGTTTGCGAGGGATGATCCCAATTTAGTATTCTGTAATTTTGATAGGTCTATTTAACTCGTACTGACGTAATTAGGCCGTGTGTTACAGATTGAGAAGAAATTAGATTTGCGCTGCAAATCTGGGAGCTATCTCCCCAAAAACAACGGTTCCACTTTATTTTGATAGTCCACTTTAGACATTCTACTAACTAATAAGTAACTTTGCAACTACATGTCAACTAACTCTCATTAGAGTATGAGTAGACTGTCAGTAGACTGTTAGGTGTTAGGGTTCGGGTTAGTAGAATGAGTTGACTTGTAGTTGCCAAGTTAGTTATAGTCAGTAGAATATCTATCGGGGGAGCAACAAAATAAAGTGTTAGCAGATATTAAGCAGACAGTCTATTACAATGTTGTAACGACTAGTACAACATATTACAATAAACTGGTTTTCATATAGGCTAACTTTTTATCAGCCTTTATTGACTTTATTGACACACTGTAAAAATGTTCCCAAATCAGTGCATCTAAATGCAGGTGTCTTTTAAAAGTTTGAGTTGAATTAATACATGTTGTTGTTGTCGTTTAAATAGACCTACATTAAAAAAAAGCAATATGTAAGGAAGAATTATTGTTACATAGTTGACCGTTGACTCATTTTATTTACATTTTTGTAAATGTCAGAATCACACCAGTTTGTTGAAACTTAGTTGTGTTTTACTCAAGTCTTGATGTCTGTATGTGCCATTTTAAGGTAATTTATGAGTGAGGTGGTTTTTTTTTTTTGGTTTTTTTTTGGTCACATGAGTGTTCTTTTGATGGAATCTTCTGTTACTTAGTCTAAGTGGCTAAATGGGATACATTTAAAGTCATGGCAACCTGACATTTTAGTTCAGTCAAGACATTCACCTAAAGTAATTTACTAAGTGCATGTCAAAAAAAGCAATTGCAAAAGCAATTGTGTAAAGCATTTGTAAATCTCAAGTTATAATTATTAAAAACAAAAAATTGGTTTCTTCCAGTCAGTGACTTAACAAAACATCACCAACATGGATGGTTAGATTTGCTATATTTATATATATTATATAATTTTATATATATATAGATTTTTTTTTTTTACATAGCCAATGTAAAATTTTGCATCAATTTATCAACGATAAGTAAAATAATATATGGCTTCAAAGCTAACCCAACTGGACTAAAAGCCACAAATCTCCCATTTTGATTTTAAGGGCTTCATCACTGATTATAATTGCCAAGTCTTGTCTCCGTAAATGCCTTCACTATGCTTGTTCTCGATGTTAAATCTACCATGCTGACTCTCGATTCTGAAAAAAAGTAAGTCTAGAGATTCTAACATTCTAACAAGTCTAGAGAGTCTAGAAGGTAAGAGTTAGGTTCAAGTTAGGTTCCAATTCTCATTTGTACTCCTGCACATACAGGATATTGGCTGTTTATTAGTATTTATAAAGCACATATTAATGCCTTATTCTGCATGACCATATTCTATATTCCTACCTTACTAACTATTAATAAACAGTAGTTAGGAGTTTATTGAAGCAAAAGTCATAGTTAATAGTAAGTTAATAGTGAGATTTGGACCCTAATATAAAGCGTGACTGTCTAGAAGACATCTTGCCATTGTAAAAGGCGTAATTAAATAAAATTTTGAAGCATGGTGCTTGGCAGAATAGATCTCATAAACTCGTTTTTTTTGTTTTGTTTTTTTTCTCCTGAATTTGCATTTCAGAATGAAATTAACTCTGAAGAAACGTCAGATGAAAGATCATTCATGTAAATATTGGCTAGCACCTTGAGAGATGCCTGTAATGCTTCCTGTATATATCTTCTTCTTTTTTTATTATTTGAACAAAGTAGATTTATAAAAGTGTTACTTCTGAACATGAACTTGTACCACTTTTTTCCCAATAAGTTGTACCTAGAAAGGTAAAAGTTTTGTTTTTTTTCTTTTTTTCTTTTTTTTACAGTGTACATCCCCCCAGCTGCTCTGGCCCTCCTGCAGTGCAAACCCTACGGGCTTCTGGTGAGTCTCTGGTTCTTGTCAAAGTATTTTATGTAAAATATTATATGTTTTAACTAGGTGATTGATAGATAAAACAACCACAAGAAAAAAGGAACTTTTCTTAGGACTGTTTCTTAAATGCAGATGGATTTACTTTACTTTAGTTTTACTGCCTTGATATACTCTCAGTGAAGTTCTTCTTCATATTTCACTCTGGGCTAAACAGAATTTGGAAATAGCTGAGCCATGTAAGTATGTAAATATGTGTTGCACACTATCCTCTATAACACCAAAAGTACAGTACACAACAACAATGACTGTGGTGAGAAAGAGCAGTCAAGAAAACATCTTTTTTTTCCCATGTCAGTCAAATGACCACTTCTAATATGGTGATAGTCAAAAGTTTGTCTCAGAAATATCATCATTGATATAGCATGTGCTTATTTGTTTCCCTCATCCTTTGGTTGATGTTCTTTGGAATCTTCTTGGTTCCCACAATATCAAGAAAATAAGCATCTTTTCAATGGAGTTGAGGAAGGTTTGACAGCACCTGTAGCAGTAGGCTCAGCTTCTTCCTCTTGTGTTTAATTGCGTTTATCTTTCAGACGCGTTGAATGCAATCTGACTGCTTCATGAAACTAATTAATCTCATAAGTGAACTGCCCTGATTATTTCCCATTATTTGGCATTATTGAGTCATTTGAATTAATTTGCATTTTTATTACATTCATTAAAAAAAAAGGAGATCTGACATTGATTAATGATTTTAATGCAGAAAAGCCATACATATAATCATAATACATAGTTGAGTTAAATAAACTAAATAGCATACATTACATTGTGGTATAAATTCATAATATTCAGGTATGCACGTAGTTGACAAATACTGTAAATTATCAGGTTAAAATTTGTTTAACTCTTTACCCACCCGTGTTTAAAAAAAAAAGAAGCTTTTTTGACTATTTTCACAAAATTTTCATGTGCCCCAGAATATTTTCATGCAATATATAAAAAGAACAGACCAGCTGCTGTTAAACCAAAAAAAAAAAAAAAAAAAAAAAAACTGTTTTATTCTAGCTTTATTCTAGCTATTCTAACACTTGAATGTGGGAAAGTTTCATAAAAAAAAAAAAAAAAAAAAACATTTTGAGCAAAAAGCTAAGAAAATCACGTTTTTGTCAAAGACTTCATCTGGATGGGATTCTGACCGATGATCAAAACATAGATGGAATAGATGATCGTGTTATTTTACATATGCATATGATTACATATGAGATCGCCCGTTTTTGCATCTTCTTCGCATGTGTTTTGATCAGGAGATTCAGTACTCTTGCAGAATATCTGTAATAGCGCCCCCTACCGTATAAAAGTGAAAACACAAATTATGGAAATTTCCGTCAGTGGCGTGGAAAGAGTTAAAAGGTTACGATATTTAAAAAAAAATTATACCATTTTTAATCACCTCTTTGTTTGCAGTTCACATAAATGGTCCTGTGGCATGAGAGAAAGTATGATATTTAAAAAAGATTACATTAGAATTACATTACAAGATACATTAAAAAAAAAAGAAGAAAAAATCTGGTATAGCCTAATTATCAAACTCTTGTATAATTTAAAAGAAGTTTTAAAGTATAGCGTGTTACACTGTTACAATCCATTTGCATGGAATTTAATTTAATTGAAAGTGACTGTTTATACTATTACAAAAGATTTCCACTGAAATTTGTTCTGCTTGTGTTTCATACGGTCCAATATGAGCGCCTCAATGGCATTCACTGATTAATGTTTAAAGCATATAGAGTCATTTAGTAACCATTGTCTGGTGATTACATTACACGGACATTGTAGTTGTCCAGCAGGAAGAAATGGACACAAAAACAGATGTACTATATTAAGAGGCTCTTAAGGCTTTATCAATTCTAACATGTCTAATTCCCCATGCCATTAAAATCACACTCATCATCTGCCAAATCTAAAGACAAATGTTCTCCCTTCTATCTCTCTTTCATTAGGATTATCTGGCTCCTTTTTCCTAGATATCAGGCAGGCCCCCAACCCCCTTCTGTGCTCTTAAGTGTGATGGCATTTGGGAGATGACAAACCGACACACAGGCGGTTAATTCCTCTGCAACGCCAGGTCGTTCCCAAAGCGCTGCGCCGTCACAGTGTTTATATGAGAAGAATTCCTCACCCCCTCCCAGCGACCATATCATAACCACGGGGAGCGCAAAGCATCAGCCGGTTGTTAAAGTGAGTGATGTGAGCTCTTAAGACGATAGCTTTGTCTGCGAGACACACGCGTCTGATGCTGTTCGAGTTATGGAGGTGTTAGAGGCTGGTGGATGAATTATGACAGCCTATCAGACGTGCATAAAGACACAATCTGTTCCTATGCCAGCCTTTTCCACGCTGAAGTAGAGCACTGAGTCTGGTGATTTATATAAGCATTTATTCACAATTAGAAAATATGATCATATCAGTGCACAGCTGATCGGTCTTCATTCGCTCTGGGACTTGTCTGTGCGTGTTTCAGAAAGCATATTTCTTTGAATATGAACACAGAGGCTGCATTTGCAACGGCACCCTAACTTACTCTTCTTACAGCATATCCTAACTAGGCCTGATGTGGCAAGCAATTTGTCGGTCCAAACTGAACGCAAAAACTACTGCGCAACATTAGGCTACACATTATTAAAGATACTTGATATACTTAATATACAGTTATATGGAGAGAGATTTTAGACCAATGAGATTGTATGACGGGCGGGGCTACTTATGAGTTAATACATAAAAAAATATATATATCCTTTTATATGATTTGGCCTATGTATTCATTCTTTCTTTTAAACTCATTTGGATTAATGTTTCAGACTTGCATACTATGGTCTCTGTAAACTCCAATCTCCGTCCCCCATTTGTTAATTTACATTACATTTTGCTAACTATATGACGCATTCGTATAATAAGAATCTTCAAGATTCTTTTGTTAAACACCCAATCAAATTACATGTTCAAAGGCCTGCTTGAACAAAAGGTCGTAAAGAAATTCCCTCCAAAGGGAACAACTTCTCATTGGCTCACAACCCTCCAGAGGGTGTGACATCTTCACGCTTTAAAAATCACTGATCACAGGATCACACCTCTTACTCTGTGGATGTGGATCTGCTGAATTTCAAACAATGCTATAACTTCTTGCTTTCCTGTATTCTGCTTCAGCTCTCTTTCCCTCTGTAAACTGTATGCATGTATGTATGTGTATGTTAGAGTAGTTTAAATGTTAAGTCTAGTTAATAAAGTCTTGTTCATGTCACACGTAAAGTTGTCCGTGTCTCAAGCTCATATACTAGAGTCCCTAATCATAGATTTTGACTACAGGATCTGAATAGTACTGTACACTAATAAATAAATTTCCTATGCCCCGGAAATGTAAATTTCTTAGAATTAATAAACAATTAACACTGAGTGTTCACGGCACAAACAGGTCAATTGATTGTAATATTAATTTTACTACATTAGTTAATTATATTAACTGATCCAAATATTCATAATCAATTATAACAAGTTATTATTGATTAGTAATATTTCTTATGGTGCGTTCACACCGGACGCGAATAGCGCGTCAGGCGCGAGTGATTTCAATGTTAAGTCAATGCAAAGACGCGTGACGCGCAAAAAATTCTTGCGGCGCGAATGAGGCGTAGAGTGCGGCGCGGTAGACGCGAATACGCCTCATTTGCGCGTCAAGTTCGCGCGAATGCCGCGAATTGAGCGTCTGGCGCGTCAAGCGCGTTACGCGCGAATGATTTTATTAGTGCTTTTTGTGCATTCACGCGTTTGAGGCGAATTCGCGTCAGCCGCCCGAGTTGAAAAATCTGAACTTCTGCGTCAATTCGCGCCGCGTTAACCAATCAGGAGCCTGCTTGCTGCTGTCACGTGGTGAAGTGACAGTTTATAATGTTATTTTATGTTTGGCCTCAATAAATTATTTTGTAATATGACTAAAATGCACAAAGCAAATCTTTCACATAAAAACTCGATTTCTATATATGAGAGATACTCATTTTGTATTGAATGCTATTTATTCCATATCTATTCTAGATATATGAAACATTATTAATCTAATGTAAAGACAACAAACACAATTTAGTGTATATAAAAAAAATAATAATAATAAATAAAAAAATCACAGGACAGGTTTCACTTTTGGAGGCTGGCTCCATTTATTCTCAAAACAAAAATAAATGACAGATTAGGTGGGTGCGGGCGAGGGTGAACCTCGCGCCGGGCTGTACAGCGCGGGCTTGTCAGGTAGCGACCACTCGAGGCCGAGGCCTTATACGGCCTACGCTGTCCTCGTCAGCGTCCTCACCGTTAGGTCCACCAAACCTAGCTCCTGGAGCAAATTGTGAAACTCCTGAAACCCTCCGGAGGGTCTGGTGGACCCGAGTACAGCGACGATGTCCCCTACGCAGCTGTTTCTGCTCTCCAGAGCATATACGAGCGGTGACTCTCTCGAATAATGCTAATGCTAATGCTCGATAAACATCTAAAAAAGATGGCCGCCAACGGGTTTCGAAACTTTCGCCTCCGGATTTCGCCTCTGTAAAGGTGAAAAGTGAAATTTCGCTTCAAACTTTTGTTTTTACGCGCGTCAATTTCGCTCTTGAAGCGCGAATTAACACAAATTGGTCAAGAATATAACTAGACGCGGCAGGCGCGAATTTGACGCGCTATTCGCGTCCGGTGTGAACGCACAGTTAGAGTTAATTTGTACACATTGCACAGACATGCATTTCTGTATGTATTTAATACCCAGATGGTCTACATTTGTCGAAATGTGTAGTATACAACCAGAGCACACTATAAAATGCTCTATCCCATGATGCAATGTGCTAAACTCCATTATTTCCATGACCTGGAAGCAATAATATCAGCCACAGTTTGCCACATCTCTTTCTTGACTGCCAAAAAAAGTTATCAATTTGAAATAAATAAATGACATTTTACAAATTTGCATTTAAAATGTAAAATTACCATATTTATGACCTTTTGATGACCTTTTGAAGCAGCTCTATTAATTAAACATGCAATGTATTGCGGTCATGTGACAACAATGTAGCGCACTACTGCATAGTGCTTACTGTTCCACTTATTAGCAAAAACTATTGTATACTGAATGGTTTTCAGTAAGTAGTGCACTACAATTCCATGAACATAGCCACTGTTGGAACCTTCATTAATGTGCAAGCCTGAAGTGTACTTTGATTATGCGATTCATCATTGGTCTAAATCAGTAGTTAAGTGTCACACGATGAACCCTCTAGAACAGATCTCTAACATATGATCATTACGGAGAATCACCTCCAATAATCTAGACAGACAGAGATCATTAAAGCCTGATTATACTGCTAACACCTGACAGAGAGAGAAAGAAAGAGGAAAGTAGGGTTGGGAATCGAAAGGATGTGGATGAGTTTGGTGCAGATTCCACTTAACAGTTCTGGTTGCTTTATTCATCTTTTAGTACTTGGAAAATAATTCTAATAATCAATCAATCAATAAATCCATCCATCCATCCATCGAGTCACACCTTCCTTGAGCTCATTGGCTGCAGATTCGACGTGAACCAATCAGATTGTGCCGTGTAGTCAACGATGTAAATATCACCAGGTTGCGTTAAGGACCCGTCAGCCTGCACCATCTAGAGTTTCATGACAGATCTTGGTATTTATTATTTTTGAAACAATGTAAAATGTATAACAGGTCAACTTGATGAGACTTTGAAGTGACTTTGTGGTGATTAGTTTGATTCACCTCAGTGAATCAAAGTCTGTTCCCCAAACGGATTTGTTCAGTTTTATTTACTTATTCCTTCAGTGGTTCTTTCTGCAAGTTACATCATTACCACAGTAGATGATGAAAAATTCATTTTTTTGTGTGTTTTGAATGAGTAATTGAATTATTTCATACTCATTCAGACACTGCCTTATTTTGTAAAGGGCATATTGTTTAATATGTCCAACTGATGAGATGATGTTCGAATGCGGCACTTTTTGTAAATGTTTTTCACTTATGCTATCGTCAGTTTTTGAAAGCAGGAGAAACCAAACACTCGTTATTTCACCAATGAAATTCCATATTGTGATGTTTATCAGAGTAAAAAAAAAAAAGAATAATAATTGTGGGGAGTAAAAGCATAAGACTTGATTTTGTCCATCTGGAATTGATTGAATCAGTGGGTCGTTGAAACGTGACGTAAGGACTACCGTTTCCGGGTCCAAGCATCGACTTGTTTTAAGTGAGAATACTATCTCAACAGCCATTCATGAGTACTGTTTATTCATATTACACATTTAAGGTTAAAAACTCACACTGTACACGACAGTCTCTTGGCTGACGGCATCCCGGACACCAATATTTTAACGATTCATTAAAGATGAATGACTTATAAATTGTGTAACGAATGAAATATTTTAATTAATTCAGTAATTCAATTCAGCTACCTAGCTAACCCAGCTATTTCAGTTGAGGCCTTAGAAAGCACTTACCTATGAAAAACGACAGATCACTGCTCATAAAAGTCAGCATTTAATCAAACTTACTTTCGACTTTTATATTATTCTGATATGCATTTGAATCTCAGTGATAGTTTGGCTCATGACTGTGTGAGTATATAAAAAGAGATACAAATAATTGGGTTCGGCTCTGTTTGGTGGTTCACGCCATTAGTTCTGCTTCTCACTAGACCTGAGATCAAATTAGCTTGAGAGACTGAAAACAATTCACCTTTACCCTGCCGCAGCTGCCACCATACAGTCACATACACACGGTCTACACGCTGGCCTCTTGATAAAGTCAATTTCAAGTCAAGTCAATTTTATTAGTATTTGTATAGCGCTTTTCACATTACACATTGTTTCAAAGCAGCTTCACTGGAAATCATGATGTTAACGCTCATTCAATGTCTCCAATGCACATTCATGTGAATTTTATAAACTATTAAGCAAAAGAGATATGCTATTTAGTATGTGAGCAGATAAAGTTGGATGTACTATCCAATACTATCACTGGGTGATAATATAGTTTACATTTATACAGTACATTGTTTTACATGAGAATAATGTATGTATGCGGATAAAATTGGATATGAAAGGGATAATCCACGGCTAGGTGTGCATTACACGATTTCAATGCACGACTTGGAGGCAAATAACCACCTACCTCTAAGTGCATATAAATCATGTAATGCACACCTAGCCATGGACTGTCCCACTTATACCATGTTTACTTGCCAACACTGACAAGTTAAAGTTGTCATTGATGTTTACAGCTCAAAATTTTACTGCAAGGGATAAAATTACGATTATTTTCATCGTCTATGACTTTTTAGATCTAGTGTTCTGTCCGCTTTAAATCAGACACATAGATAACGTTGTCTGGCATAAAGAGAGAGAGAGAGAGAGAGAGAGAGGGGGGGGGGTGTTTGTGTGTGTGTGTGTGTGTGTGTGTGTGTGTGTGTGTGTGTGTGTGTGTGTGTGTGTGTGTGTGTGTGTGTGTGTGTGTGTGTGTGTGTGTGTGTGTGTGTGTGTGTGTGTGTGTGTGTGTGTGTGTGAATTACCAGGGACTGTGCAGCATCTCTCTACGAAGCTGTGAGTTTAACTACTTCAAAAACAGCTATGTTAACATATCCTAGCATCTCTTTATCATTCAGTAGCAAAGCTAATTTTATTAATAAAAGTCAAAGTCAGCGTTGACAACAAAGTTTCTATGCTCCTAAATGTTTCTGTGTGTTTGCAGCCCGACCACCGACCTCTGTGTGCGAGGGGTGTGTGTGTGTGTGTGTGTGTGTGTGTGTGTGTGTGTGTGTGTGTGTGTGCAACATATTAATAATGATAATTGTGTTATAAAGATTAACAATGAAATATTGATAAATGATGAGACTGGAACTACCTGTGCATTACACAGTTTACACCCACACCTTCCAGCCAGTCAGAATCAAGTATTCAGACAGACCATGGTAATATACAACATCACACTCATGATATATCACAAAAGTGCAATATTGCTTGATATCCAACTTTATCTGCATACATAGTGTAAAAAAAAACACTAATGTAAAAAAATATATAATTAAAACGATATTATGAAGATATTAAGATATTATAAGCATTAACATCTTGATTTTGCGTGAAGCTGCTTTGAAAATGTGTAATGTGACAATTCCTATATTTATTTAAATATATCACTGTGGGATAAAATAGTTTACATTGTGCGACAATATAAACAATCAAGTAGTTTAGCTGTATACTGTAGTATATGTCGCTTTACATAAGTCTACTGTCTGAATGTGGATTAGGTTGGATATGCTGTACTTATATGTCCGACTTTATATAAAGAGCTGTGCGATAATATATTTTACATTCTGTCACGTTATAAACAATCCACAGCCGAGATTTGCTGTACAGAAAATAAATAACGGGCATTGACTCTGTATAACCCTTTAATATCATGCGCTTACGCACACTGTATTGTAACAAAACCATGTGAGTTGAGTGCTAATGCTTGTGACATGTAACTAGCATGCAGGTTGTGTGTGTGTGTGTGTGTGTGTGTGTGTGTGTGTGTGTGTGTGTGTGTGTGTGTGTGTGTGTGTGTTAATTAATGTGTTGCAGAGGTTGACAGGATGTGTCCCCAACTCTCACAGCACCTGTGTCTCCTCGCCCCCTGCCCAGTACATACTAATTAGTCCTTCCAAAGCCCCACGCACAAATCTTTGCCCACCTGGTGTGCGGCAGCGAAATGCTTCCCCCCCGTCGAGTCCACAGAGCTGCAGGTCCTGCGCTATAATCAACATTCCTACCTCATGGCATTTATACCACTGAAAATACAGCATAAAGGCCTTTTCCTGCATCACAAGTGTAATTGGACTCCCGACACGACTTGGATCACATAAGCAAAGGGTAAAGTGGGTTAGATTGTCTCGCATAAGTCTAAAGGGGCTGCAACATAATCACTAAGAAATGTTGAATTGATTGCATTAGTTGCTTTTTGACTTTTTGCAGATGAAATCTGTGCATCCTAATGCCGTCGTTTGGGAGTTTAACAGCTGAACAGTGGGGGATTTTATTTTATTTTTTCTCAATGATGCCGAATAGCTGATATGATCACATTTACAATGAGTTACCTTTTCAGTATGGAACACGGAGCAGAAAATGTCAGATTGTCACATCGTATCGATGAGATGCGCAAAAAGGCGCAGATGCTCTTTCACACTCACACATACCGTAGAGCACCGTTGTTGTGCAGAGTTGTATGTTTTTTGCACAAGAACAATGTGTTGGATGTGACCGGGGGGTCGACAAGGTGAAGATTTCGATGTGAAGATGATAAAGGCCATTAAATTAATTTGCTGGCCAAGATCAATGTGCCTGATGCTGGAGGAAAATAACCCATATCTTAAAGTGTCTCTGCAGAGTGCTTATGCTGGGAAAATGCCTCACAAACCCAGATAAAGTGTAGCAGCTATATCTGTTTCATAGCTGTGACCTCATGTGTGTGCATGTGCATACATTTATAAAGGTGACTGGTTGATTTAACAGGTCGTTTCATTGGTAAAATATGTCTACCGTCTGACATACTCTTCCTTAACAGGACAAGATGTCCTAAATATAACCTGCTGGCATAATCATTGCAGTAAACCGCTGTTAGGTTGGAAATTGTCAACATACAGGAAAGAAACAATTGAATCCCAATTCAACAACAATAAGATTAAATTAGATTGTTAACATTTTATTTTAACTTTCATTAATAAATCATTAACAAACATCATATAATGCTTAACAGATCATTAGTTGAAACTATGCATTATTTGTAAATGTTTATAAACGTTTACTAATCATTTAGTACTTTTATGGACAGTCATCTCAATGGCAAAAAGTGTCTCAAATGACCTGAATTCACCCTATTTACACATCTTTACAAATCATTTATTAATTACTCGTTCATGGTTTTGCAGTACCCAATCTACAGTTGAAACTATTCATTTGTAATCATAATCATTTTTTAAATGCTAATATTTACTATTAATCATTTAGTATGGGCATTGGATTTTTAGCTACTGTAACAATGTTTGTGTAAAGGGTTAAGTTTAGCTAAATGCTTGCTAAAGACATAAAACACCACATAATTGTAATTTGTGTGCAAAAGGTTTTTTTTTTTTTTTTTTTTTTTGACTCAACACTTGGTATACTAAATCCTTAAACAGGATATTCCTTGAATCATACATCAACATGAGAACAATGTGTTCCCGTGTTCCCTTATAGTAATCAAATTGACCCCAGTACACTGTTGACCCCTTTACCAAGCCCTAACCTACCCTTACCACCAAATCTGTCCCTATTAACCTGTATCACACCTCAATAGCAGCAAGAGTGTTTTGCAATAGAACATGTACACAATAAGTGCATTGTACCAAACAAGTATTATTGTTTTATGTATTTACTGATCTATCTATCTATCTATCTATCTATCTATCTATCTATCTATCTATCTATCTATCTATCTATCTATCTATCTATCTATCTATCTATCTATCTATCTATCTATCTATCTATCTATCAGTTTTATTAAGTGAAACAGGAATAAACATAAATAAATAAATAATAGGTGTATGAATGTCCTGTATAACTACTTCTATAATATACAGCTCTCTTCTATGAACTTTGAAAAACATGTGAGTCTAATCTAACTGAGACCTCTTTTAATTCAGCCTTCAAAAATACATGAAAGAGCAGCCTGAAAAATAAAAATCCCTTCATCAAGACTTTTTAATAACATTTAACGCAAATGTTTTGCTTGTGATTGCAAAGTGTCTTGGAGGAACTCAATCATATCTTTGAAATATACTTAGTTTTGTTTAAAGTCCCCCTGTAGTCAATAATTGTATCTCTTAAAACTCATCTTTGATCACCAAAATGACATTTAAAGTTTTTTTCTTGAAAAAAAAAAAAAAAAAATTCTCCATGCCTTAAAATAGCTTGAATGTAACCCTACACTCTTGCTTTTAGTATACGCGGTTCTATGAATATGCAAATTAGCCCCGCCTCCACTCACTCACACCAGCTCAGAGATCCACTCGTTGGCGATCACATGTTGTCGTGATTGGTCACAAGGTAGTTTGTGACGTCAGAAACACCAGCGATTTCAGTCTTTGGTTCTCTGCTGTTTTAAAGAGAAAATACTCAGCAATGGTGTCGACTTATGAATTTGCACATGGTTTGTCTAAAAGCATATTAAAAATACCACATAGACATATAAGCAACATTAAAAGCTTGAATTTTACCACAGGGGGACTTTAAGGCATTCCAAAAATATGCACGTAAATGTCAAATAAAACAAAGTGATCTGTACCTTACTTGTCAGCCAGACAGTCTCTTGATATCTTAGTGTGCAGTTTCTGGCCTAAATGAGCTGCAATATGGACCAGACTTTAAGCTGCTTGCCATGTTAATATTTTTTTTGTTTTTTCTATGGAACAAGAGGTAGAGAAAGAGAGGAAACAGGGGGAGGAGGAGGTGCGGGTGGAAAAGGCGAGGATTGAACACAGAGTGGGAGTCGGCAACTTTGTTTAGAGCGGAAATGATGAAAGGTTAAAGTCTGATAGATCTCGCTCCGTGTGTATTTGTGTGCGTGTACGTGTGTTCCAGTGCTAATAACACGATTCTCTTTTGAAGAGGCACAAAGCGTTCATTCTTCCTACGAGTTCCCAGAACAGAGCCGAGCTGCCTATATCAGCTGTAAAACACAGGAGGGAGAACTTCCAACGAGAGATAGAGAGAGAGAGAGAGATATTGAAACTCCTGACTTGTCTAGATCCCCCTTTTTACAAGTTGCACTTTTTATTTGTTTCCTTTTTAAATAATCATTGTATAACAGGCCATTTTAAACCAATTCCTCCTTTGAATTGTAAATGTTCTTCTTCTTTTTTCCCGTATCTCTGCATTTGTATCGGCTACATTAATATGCATGAACGCACCTTATGTCACAGATTTGCAGTGAGAATTTCTCAGATCCCATCCTAATAAACATTGAATAACATGAATACATTAACAACTGTAATTATTTGTAGAATTGCATCTGAACGTTTTCATACAGTCTTTCTTGAGGGATTGTACTGCCCCGAGACTTGGAGATCCAAACGCAGCTTTGTTGAGGGTAATCCACAATCTTAATCCATATAACAGGCATAGGGTCAAAATCACAGGGAAAACAATCCAGATAATAACAGAGTCAAAGACACAAGCAAACAGGGAAATACAGGGAGACGAGCAGGAGATCAAAACCTTGACACGGAAAATCAAAAATAACGCACCTGAAATGCAGTGTAACGCATACAAGACTTCGCAAAGAGTGAGTGAAAACACAGGGCAGAGCTTAACAGGATAATGATACACAGCTGGAAGTAATCAAACATAGTGAGTCCACGCAATGTGTTATGGGAAATGTAGTTAATAATATGATCAAGGAGACAGGAAGAGTGCCCTCTGGTGGCTATCGACACTCTGGCTGAAAGGCGTGACATGGCTCCATGGCCATAACCGGACAGGCAGGGTGTTCCAGCTTGACCTCTGTGTTCATTTCAGGGCAGACGGTAAATCCAGGGACAACCTCTGTGGTCATGTCAGGGCATACAGGCAGTTCAGGAAAAACCTCCATAGCCGTGTCAGGGCAGACAGAAAGCTCGGGGATGACCTCTGTGGTCGCATGAGGGAAAACAGCAAACTCAGGGATGACCTCCATGGTCATGTCAGGACTGGAGACTCTGGCATGGTGGCCATGATGTGAAGAGGATCTGGCATGGCGGCAATGTCATGAAGAGGCTCTGGACTTGAAGAGACTCTGGACTTGGGACCACCGGACTAGAAAGCGCTGAGAGCACTGGACTTGCAATCCCCAGAAGTGCTGGAATCTGTGATGGGCCAATGCTGTACACATTGTACACAAAGTCCTTAATGTGGTCCTTGAGTGAGCAAGTTCCTTGGCGAAGGATGACTAGGGTGACTGCTGGATCCATAGTGTGGTCTGGATTTCAATCGGCTGCCAGATCTGTATATAGCGAAGTCTTCTGTTAAGTATACTGCCCTCAGACTTGGGTTGGAGATCCAAACACAGCTTTATTGAGGGTAATCCACAATCGTAATCCATATAACAGGCATAAGGTCAAAACCACAGGGCAAACAATCCAGATAACGTTCATTAAAGTGAAGTCAATCAATTGTTGTTTCCACCTTCGTCTTCTGTTGTTTTGTCGTAATTTTCAATCTTTTTCTTTGACTAGCTTTAGAATGCAACGGCCCTAAATGTTGCCACCTATCCACCAATTAGTGCAGTCAACTCACATCCGCAGATAGTAAAAACAAAATGCAATGGAATAATAATGTATGTCAAATTTACTGTGAAATGAAAAACCAGCGGACACTTTTGGCTTAATGTTTATGTTGAGCTGACAGTAATTTTGAAGACCAACTCATTTAAATATTGTTCAATAACGCGTTAAAGGTTAAGTGTGTGTGTGTGTGTGTATGTGTATATGTATGTATATATAAATACTCAATCTATGGCAAATTTTTGTGAAGGAAGACAAGCATGTGAAGTTTATCTGGTTTCACACTGAAGCCAAACACTGTCTGAAGGTTTCCTGAAGAACTGAAAAGCTCTTAAACCTGTTGTTGCACCACCAATAAAGTCATGCAGATAGCAGATTTGAATAAAAAAATCAAGTGCAAATACAAATACAAAAATAAGATGAGTAAAGAAAACGGGGTTCTTAATTTTAATAATCACCCTTTATTAAATATATGAACACAGAAACCCCCTGTTAACAGTTAATGTCACGTTTCCCATTCCATGATGACTAGTAAAATAATAGCCGCGTCGCGTCTATGACAACTCGAGGTATTGCACACCGGACACGCACTTTCTCAGTTTATGGCCAGCAATATCATTATGTTTAAGGACATTATGGAATTGAGATAATGTCTGTACTATGTTATGATTATACTGTACAATTAAATACAATAGTTGCTGAGTCTGTGATCTGAACACTTTTTTCTGCGCTCTGTGTCGCGGCAGGATTTTGAACAAGGTCCTGAGCCGTTGCTGGGCGCCGTGGACAGACGCCGAATAGAGATCGCTAAGACATGTGACCAAATGGGCGGCAACCTCTTCAGAACGCAAAGAATTATGGGTATGTTTGGCCAGGCTGGCATAGCAGGCAAGTGTTCTGGCATGAAAATAATGAAAAATTAGCGTGAAAAACAGAATATAATCCTACAAAATGCAGGCATCTTGAACACTGCGTTCTTCCCTCCATGCAATTAAGTTTGGCGCCTTATGTTTGTGCCGCGGATTCCCAAAATGCTTTGCGTTCACCACTGGGAATATGTCATGATGACGTCACATTAGCAATCCTTATAGAACCGCGCTGTGCTTCTCGTCCGGTGTGTGTGTTACACTCATACAGAATGTGTTCGAATTTTAAAGACGTGGCGCTGCGCTTCTCGTCCGGTGTACGACCACCTCTAAGGTGCTGTTTTCTTTGAAGCCGAAGAACTCTGTTGTTAATACTGGCGAGCTCAGCTTACTTTTTTCGGGTGTGGACAGAGTGTTTCACTCTAGCTGCGCGGGCGCGGACGAGCGCTGCGTCTAGAAAACGCCAATATCGCCAATACCGGTATATTGTATTGCTCTAAATTAACACGATGTCGATATTTCATGCTTTGAATATCACGATTATCGTCAATACCGGTATATTGCGACACCCCTAATATATATATATATATATAAATGGTGGCACCAAATTAATATTAATTATTCTAATGTTTCCGAAAAGGTTTCCAAAACACTGTCACTTCCCCTACCACCCTCCATTGGCGATTAGTCAGATAAACGTATAGCTCCACCCCCAAACTGTGCTGGATTGGTCGGGATTCTCTGATAACATAAAATGCCACAAAACAAATACATAATCAAATAAAAACAATACAAATATACACTTCCCCTTTAAATTTTGTATTTCTGTATTATTTGCACTTTCATAATAGTTTAAGGAAAGAGAGTTGGTATTATCTGTATGTAAGTGTATGTTCTACCAGTGTGTTCATGCCCCAGGTCTGCTGAAATCCTGTCACATGCTGTCTTCCTCGTCCTTTCCGAAGTCTGTTGCATTCGCCCCCTCTCTCCCTCTCTCTATCTCTGTGTCCTATCTCTCTGCCGCTGTGGCAGGACCGATTGTTGCTCAGTGACAAGCACAGCTTTAGCATTTCAGCAGAGAAGAATCAGGTGGAAGTTTCATATCTCTCTCTCTCTCTCTCTGGGATGTGACACATTCAGTTCCTCTATACCTGACACTGATGATATTCGTTCTCCCTCTTTTCTCAATCTCTCCATCTCATTCTGTCTGTCTCTCTGTTTCTCAGCCCTGTCTCACATTTCCTGCCTTAATTGGAAGGGGAAAGTTTTACAGAGTCTGACAACTTGTATGACGAGTGAGAACATATAGATACACTTCAACATTTTTTTTTTCTTCATTAAAAGTATATATTTAAAACAAGCCAAAATAACTTGGGAAGCAAAATTGTGTGCAAACATAAGATTTGATTTTAGAGAATATCTTGTATTAACTTTATTTTTCTAACCTCATTGCTTAACATTTAAATGTATGCTATAATTGCTATTATTATTATTAGCTACTATAACTATTTTATTAATAAACATACATGCGTGCATTTTTTTCTTTTTTCAGTTAACACTTAATATTTTGTATGTACACGGTTGTTGTAAAAGAAAATACACAATTTGTACATGACATTTCTTCAATAAACAAAACTGCTGATATAGTGTTTAATTTAAAAAAAAAAAAAAAAAAAAAAAAAAAACATTTAGACACATACACATACATAAGCTATACATATTATTGCAGTTACCCTGAGGCTAGGTGTTGGGTTTATTCTCAAAGGCCAGATCAAACAAAGTTTGCCTTAAGGCAGGGCCAGGGTTGTTCTCTCATTTTCACTGGTCAGCAATATTCCTGTCATATCAAATGAAGAAAAGCAAAGATCACTGAGAGTGAGACCTTTAATCAACTAAATGTTTATTTGATTACAACTAGCTACCCGATTAATAGCACACACAACATTGTTATTAATAACCTCCTGAGGTTTGGTACCACCACTGTAACACGCTAATGTTCAACATGACTCTTCTGCACGCATGTATAAAATATTTTTGTAGCCCAAAACAATCCAAGAATGCATTGCAATGACCTTGCCATTTTACCCAATTTTAAAAAGGGACTTTTCCATCCAATATCTGTGTGTCTTTTAATGGATTTTGCATTAAGTGCATCAAGAATGGTGTTAGTTTAGGAATATGCAAACATCAAATGCAACACAGGCTCATTGAAAAAACGTACCTGTGGCAACATTTTTGCAAAACGCAAAATACGTACCAATACGTACATATCACTGCAGTTTCCATCAGAAATGGACACTAGAGGCAGTAAAACAGCCGTCACTTTTAATAGTTTTCACATACAATTATGATTACAGGGGCAGATTATGGATTAATAAAGGCTTGTTTTCACACAGCTCCTTGCACAGTTATGTTATGATCTCAAAACACTTTTTACAATAGTGCATGATTTGTAAACGAATATATTTTGGTGTTTGCATCATTAACCAGCTCCATATGTTCGGTTTTACTGACATACCAAGCTTGCTCATTAGCTCAGCTGGTACAGAATTGTACTTATGATGCGGAGAGCTCGGGTAAGAATCCCATGAAAGACGAGTCACGAAACAAGAGCTCAAAGACAAACAAGAGTTCAAAAACAAGCTAAAATGCTGTGGTTAAGATTGCGTTTTTGTGTCACATTTGCTTTTGTTAACACTATTGGACATGTTTAGGCTTTAGTCTAGGCGTACGTTATTTTAAAACGAAGCATTAAGCTTTTGGCGAAACTCACCGGACATTTCAATTCAGAACTGCGGTGAAACTAAACTAACTACAAACTAAAACGTAATAAAACGTTGTCATATTCACGTTCATCTGTTCCGAAAAAAAAAGAAAAAACGCTTTAAGCGCCACTCACTGGACATTTCACTTTGAAACTGGCGCGATTGTGCACGGCGCAACGTATTTTGCGTTTTGTTACCACAGGTACGTTTTTCTAATGAGCCTGGGCTGTCAAATACCATTGGACACAACCGAGAGTTGAGTCTTTTCAAATGATTCTCTTACGAAGTGTCTTTTTGATTATATGCTGCCTTAAGGGATGTTCAGGACAGTGATTTGGCTCAACAAACCACATTCATTTTCAGTGGAAGCTAGCGATTTGATTCAATGTGAGGGACAGAGACTGTCGATGTGACAAAGTTGAGGCGAGTTCAACTGTATGCAAATGCACATCGACAACCATCTGTAGTTTAGACATGTGATCCGTCACATGATACACTTGAATGATGCCTTCTAGCAAACAACAGTACAGCATCCTCCTTTAGATAATAGCTCACTATTGAGAGCTATTGTGCCGTTTTGAATTTCTGATATTTGGCATTATTGCATGAATGAAATTTAGTTCTCATTCTGTCTCTCTTTCTCTCTCTCTTTGTCTCTCGCCCCACATCACACAGAATGATTAATGGGGAGGTGTGTCAGAGGCATTTGATTAATGTCTAGCGTCTTCCTCCACATTGCGAGAGAGACGAGGGGTAGGTTATGGCGGGGTGTGTACAGATAAGGATTATGGCTTGTTTAAAATCTGATGTCTCATTTTGAACAAAGATATTTGATAATATATCAGCCCTATATTAAGACTAGATTAAACCCTGAGATGTTTATCAGATACAGACAGTAGATATGGAGCGCGGAATATTCTTTCACACGCTCAAGTATAAAAATGAATTAGTCTCTCTTTGTGTAATCAACATTCTGTTACTGTTATATTTACATTTTTATTTTAATGTACAATTCAGTGTCTCATTTGTAGCCGCAGGTATTTATAAATTGTAGCTGGATAAACACTGTTCAATACAATCGTTAGTTGCATTGCTCAAATCTTATCTGTCGAGCAGTGTTGTATACAATTGTTATCTGTGATTGCATGTTCCAGATTTTGCGTGGTGTGGGTTTTTTAATGAGTCTTTCCGACACAATCTCATTGCAATTTGTTACTATAGTATTTACAAATTGTTGGCTAATTTGTATGAATTCGTAGAATCTCATTTGTGCATTTTCGTACGATCTGCCTACGCCCCAGTGACGGGTGTGTTTAGGGGTTGGGTTAGGAACTTAATGCTTAATAACATAATCATACGTTTTTGTTCAATCCACGTCATGAGAATTTATAGGAAATCGCCATGGCGTAACATATGTACGTTTTCCTGCGAGATCAGGTTGGTTTTCTGCACATTACATCTATATACCAGTAGGTGGTAACGTTGTCTTTGTGGGTGATGAATTGTTTAGGAAAGAAACAAGTTTAGTGATTTATTGAATTGTTCATTCAACCAATGTAATTGTAAGCTTCAGTATCTATAATAATTAGCAAATTTCACATTGATTGCAGCAGTAGAACAATATCATCAGATACCCCCCTTCATAACAATTGGCTTTCAAAAATAAGAACCATGATAGATAGATAGACAGACAGACAGACAGATTTTTTTTTCTTGAATGATTTAATGAGAGGTCAGATGAAGAGTTTGCGGGATGAATGACTGGAATTCCTGGAAAGGTTCCGGCATTGTCTCACCTCTCTACAGCTGTCAGCGGTTGTTACGGTAACAGTAGGCCATTGAACCGGAGTTAACTAGAACTGAAGGAGCCCTGGTGTGTATGTGTCACATGTAATGCAAGTGCATCACCTTTTATACTATTGAATTTCACCACGTTTAACCCACCCATGATTGCATTTTAATGTGATTAATATCTATTATCCTGATGGTGTAAACCTTTAGTCAGGTCTCTATCTCTCCGCATTTTCCTCGTCTCTGCATCTCCCAGCGAGGGCTCTGAAGCAGCAGTGGGCTGTGTAACGAACTGTAGGCTGAATTGATTGAAAAATTGATTTCCTATTTTCATCCAGTTGAGAAGCAGCTTTAATTTATTTAAAAACGGCATGTAATTACACCTGCGTTCGGAGGACGTGTCGCTGTGTATGTGTGTTTTTTTTGTCCATGTGTGTGTGTGTGAAAGAGGGAGTGTGGACTGACCACAAACATGCTATTGTAATTTCCAATTTTTCAATTGCCTTTTCTCGCTTATTCAAGAGTCTACATCACATAACCACATATAAAAAGCCATTAATGGAAGGAACTGTCTGTCCTGTGACATGACTCATACTTGAATTGGTATTTCACTTTTTTGTAGTATCATTCCCAAATGGACAATGTATTCCGAGCACATGCAGAATCTCACATTCAATAAAAAAAATCTGTTTAACTGGGTGTAGTGAACCCTGTAGAAGCCTGAATTAATAATAATACTAAAAATAGAAATAATTTGATATATAAGAATAATTGTGTCATACTCAGTATTGATGTTATCGACTAATAAATTCCCAATACATACTGAACATTAACACATGACAATAAATAAACACTTTTTTTTAAACATAATTAAGAATATTATTTTATAGAATTAATATATAGGCATATAATTCACAGTTGATTTCAATAATATTATTCTCTCGATTTTTTTTTTTTTTTTTTTTTTTTTTAACTGAGGCTCTGTTACAGCTACATTGATTCTAACCGTGATTTGAGTTTGGGGTGGGATTATCTATTTGTTTGACCAATGGCAGATGAGGTGAGTGTTTTAAAAATGTTTTAATCATCTTTTTTTTTTTTTTGTATGGTGATTCAAGTGTAATTGCAAATTTAGGCTTTTGCTTAGCCCAATAGCATGATAGTTTGACTGACCTCTAATATATATATATATATATATATATATATATATATATATATATATATATATATATATACATACAGTGGGTACGGAAAGTATTCAGACCCCCTTACATTTTTCACTCTTTGTTATATTGCAGCCATTTGCTAAAACCATTTAAGTTTTTTTTTTTTTTTTTTTTTATTATTGTACACACAGCACCCCACATTGACAGAAAAACAGAATTGTTGACATTTTTGCACATTTATTAAAAAAGAAAAACTGAAATATCACATGGTCCTAAGTATTCAGACCCTTTGCTGTGACACTCATATATTTAACTCAGGTGCTGTCCATTTCTTCTGATCATCCTTGAGATGGTTCTACACCTTCATTTGAGTCCAGCTGTGTTTGATTATACTGATTGGACTTGATTAGGAAAGCCACACACCTGTCTATATAAGACCTTACAGCTCACAGTGCATGTCAGAGCAAATGAGAATCATGAGGTCAAAGGAACTGCCTGAAGAGCTCAGAGACAGAATTGTGGCAAGGCACAGATCTGGCCAAGGTTACAAAAAAATTTCTGCTGCACTTAAGGTTCCTAAGAGCACAGTGGCCTCCATAATCCTTAAATGGAAGACGTTTGGGACGACCAGAACCCTTCCTAGAGCTGGCCATCCGGCCAAACTGAGCTATCGGGGGAGAAGAGCCTTGGTGAGAGAGGTAAAGAAGAACCCAAAGATCACTGTGGCTGAGCTCCAGAGATGCAGTCGGGAGATGGGAGAAAGTTGTAGTAAGTCAACCATCACTGCAGCCATCCACCAGTCGGGGCTTTATGGCAGAGTGGCCCGACGGAAGCCTCTCCTCAGTGCAAGACACATGAAAGCACACCTGAAGGACTCCAAGATGGTGATAAATAAGATTCTCTGGTCTGATGAGACCAAGATAGAACTTTTTGGCCTTAATTCTAAGCGGTATGTGTGGAGAAAACCAGGCACTGCTCATCACCTGTCCAATACAGTCTCAACAGTGAAGCATGGTGGTGGCAGCATCATGCTGTGGGGGTGTTTTTCAACTGTAGGGACAGGACGACTGGTTGCAATCGAGGGAAAGATGAATGCGGCCAAGCACAGGGATATCCTGGACGAAAACCTTCTCCAGAGTGCTCTGGACCTCAGACTGGGCCGAAGGTTCACCTTCCAACAAGACAATGACCCTAAGCACACAACAACTCCGTGACTGTTCTTGAATGGCCCAGCTAGAGCCCTGACTTAAACCCAATTGAGCATCTCTGAAGAGACCTGAAAATGGCTGTCCACCAACGTGTACCATCCAACCTGACAGAACTGGAGAGGATCTGCAAGGAGGAATGGCAGAGGATACCCAAATCCAGGTGTGAAAAACTTGTTGCATCTTTCCCAAAAAGACTCATGGCTGTATTAGATCAAAAGGGTGCTTCTACTACTGTAAATACTGAGCAAAGGGTCTGAATACTTAGGACCATGTGATATTTCAGTTTTTCTTTTTGAATAAATGTGCAAAAATGTCAACAATTTCATGTTTTTCTGTCAATATGGGGTGCTGTGTGTACAATAATGAGGAAAAAAAATGAACTTAAAGGGATACTCCACTTTTTTCGGAAATATGCTCATTTTACAACTCCCCCAGAGTTAAACAGATGAGTTTTACCGTTTTAGAATCCATTCAGCCGAACTCCGGGTCTGACGGTACCACTTTTAGCATAGCTTAGCATAGATCATTGATTCAGACGAGTCCAGTAGCATTTCTTTCAAAATGACCAAAGAGTTTCAATATTTTTCCTATTTAAAACTTGACTCTTCTGTAGTTAAACCGTGTACTAAGATCGACAGAAAATGAAAAGTTGCGATTTTCTAGGCTGATATGGCTAGGAACTATACTCTCATTCCGGCGTAATAATCAAGGAACTGTGCGGCCGTACCATGGGTGCAGCAGGCGTAGTGATATGACGCAGCGCCTGAAAATAGGTCTAATAGGTTAGACAAACTTAGTCCCGGTCACGTTGGAAGAAGTTACCGAGCTGGGGACTATTTTTAGGCGCTGCGTCATATCACTACGCCTGCTGCACCCATGGTACAGACACACAGTTCCTTGATTATTACGCCGGAATGAGAGTAGTTCCTAGCCATATCAGCCTAGAAAATCGCAACTTTTCATTTTCCGTCGATCTTAGTACACGGTTTAACTACAGAAGAGTCAAGTTTTAAATAGGAAAAATATTGAAACTCTTTGGTCATTTTGAAAGAAATGCTACTGGACTCGTCTGAATCAATGATCTATGCTAAGCTATGCTAAAAGTGGTACCGTCAGACCCGGAGTTCGGCTGAATGGATTCTAAAACGGTAAAACTCAACTGTTTAACTCTGGGGGAGTTGTAAAATGAGCATATTTCCGAAAAAAGTGGAGTATCCCTTTAAATGATTTTAGCAAATGGCTGCAATATAACAAAGAGTGAAAAATTTAAGGGGGTCTGAATACTCTCCGTACCCACTGTATATATATATATATATATATATATATATATATGTATATGTATATGTATATGTATATATATATGTATATATATATGTATATATATATATATATATATATATATATATATATATATATATATATATGTATATATATTGGATTTACAGTTTGAGTCAACATTGCCATTTTTATTTATCTGCATAGTTTGTTTCTCCTTTTGGTTAGTAGCAAACAATCTCAAATATTAGCCTATTAAGGCATTCTGACTTAATTCCTCACTTGAAGTTTGAAACTTCAAAATCTAGGCCAGCAACGGTTGGATGTATTTCCTGATTTAGGCCTATTTTCCAGCATAAACCACTGCGTTCCAAAGTGTAAGAAGTCAATTTATATTGTGCATGGTATTGACTTGTCATTGACCCGTGTTAAGACCTCTCATTAAGCTGTAATTAAGCTTTTATTGACAAACTCTACGAGATTAAAGTACCACTGTGCTCTGTTGGTGATTGCAGTCATGTGAACAAACAACACCCTGATTGGCCAAACACACAGTTACACAAGTGTGTGTGTGTGTGTGTGTTTAGATAGGCCTGTCCTTACCGATCAATGGAATTTTCTTAACTCGCACACGCTGCCATAATAACCCTAATTAAAATCCAACATCTTTTACATGTAACATTCCCCACAAATACTTCTCCAGCCATGCTCCAAACGAGCTGTTTTCCATTTTAACTTTAGCTTTAATCTCAAACATTAAACTGTCAAGGATTTAGGGTAATTATACATGCTAATTTCGTTTGCTCAATTCTGCTCTGCATGCCGCGGACCCTCTTTAGACATTGCCGTCTGCCTCAAATATTAACTCAAATCTTCCCTGCACTCCTCTAATTGGTGAATATTACCATTGTAAATGCTGTAATACTCTTTTCATACATTTTAATATTTATTAGATTAGTTAGACTCCTTGTTAGAAGGAAAACAGACGCTGTTTTGTTCATGTCGATTTTTTATGCGATTATTTATTACGTTTAAGCAAATCACTTCCTGTGAGTGCCGTGTTTCAAGGTTAAACAAAAAGTGTTGAAAAAATTTAAATTTACACTTTGTGTGTGTGTGTGTGTGTGTGTGTGTGTGTGTGTGTGTGTGTGTGTGTGTGTGTGTGTGTGTGTGTGTGTTTGTGTGTAAAAAGACACACTAATAATAATTAATTTAATATAATTTCACAGTTTTTAAACATGATTTATTAATCAGCGCTTTGAAAGTCAATACTGAGTGCTCTGAAAGTCAAATCCTGCATGTAAATCACCAAGAGTTTGACTGATGAGAATTAGCATTTATGGATTAAATATTTTGCTATCAGAGCCATGATATTACCGTCACATAGCGATCACGAGGAAAAAAAAATCACATATTATCAAAACAAATGTATACATTTTAAATTAAATTATTAGTGTAAATATTCTAGTGGAACGTTAACCTAATAAATTTAATAAAAAGATATCGTAGTAGTGGTCTCAGAATTCTGGACCTTACTGTATGTCAATGTCATACACGCAGTATATTAATCTCTGAACTGATGTCTACAGATAACTGTAGTTTCTGACTCCAAACCAATGTGCAAGCTGCGACCTCTGACCTTTGAGTTTGCACTCGCGTACGTGTGCGTGTGTGTGTGAGTGCGTGTGTGTGTGTGCGCGCGGCGTTCACGCATGCTCACGGGTCCCAAGCGCCTCGTTCAATATTGATTCAGAGACGATTGGTTCAGCTAATGACTATTTACCAAGAGATATTAGTGTCCCTCTTCTCGGCCTACAGCTCTTGCTTCCCCTCTCTGCCTCTTTTCACTTCCATTTGGAGGTGTGTAATTTTTGAGAGTGTAATTAAATATGTGTGCAGATGGGACCTAGAGAGAGAAAGAGAGCAAGGTGTGTTTAATAAGCAGAGAGTGTCTCTGGTTATGTAGTTGGGATCCAGTTCACAATATGCACAGCACACTAATCCAGCTTTTATTACTGAAGAAAAGAATAACAAATATGACAAGATTAAAAATAAAGAACAACAATGAATAAACCAAAGAAACTGCATTGACTTCTGATATTAAACGTTTAATTATCAGATTTAATTTGGAATTTTTTACGTATATAAAACAAATTATGAATCAAATAAACTATACATATTTTTTAAATGAATTCATTATAAATGATAATTTAATGAAGTTATACATTTTTGTTTATAAATTATGATTTAATAAAGTAAAATTATTTAAATCAATATATTATTATTTGTAGATAAATAAATAAATAAAATAAGTTGTACTATACAGTATATATATGTATGTGTGTGTGTGTGTGTATATATATATGCTCCACACAGAGCTCTGATCTCACCATATAAAACAAATAATATGTTATTATACAAATAATTGTAATAAATAATTACATTAATGAATAGCCTATCACACAAATACATGGCAGAATAAGTTTATCCCAACTTTTTTGTTTATAGCGTAGTTCTGCAAAGTCAATTGTTTTGTTTGTGATAACACAATGAAACATGCCAAATTGTGCAAACATAATTTTTAGCCAGACTATCATTCCAAGAAATTATAAACACAAAAATGGCAAAAACAAAAGTGAATCAACAAAATATGAATAACTGAAAATGCTATTATATAACACACACACAGTATACACAATATTTTCCTCATATTTTGATGGTTTCCTACTATTTTGACACTTGGAGGACTGTTAAAAACAAAAATCCCCTGTTGGCCACTACTGTATAAATGTGCCAAAGAGTGTGTTTATATGTGTGTGTCTATAGCACAGAAGCTGTCACAACAACTAGCCTACATGTGAAATGGATTTGAACTCAGGATCCCCCCAGTAAATGTCTCTACATCCTCATGAATATGTTGCATGCTGATGATGCCATGTCCTACTGACCCCTGCCACATTACACCCCTAGGGAAAATATAGTGTGTGCGTGTGTGTGTATGAGGTCGGTGACTCCCTTTAAGTCTGTCTGCATTGAGCTGTGGGCCCAGCGGCAAAGAACCATACCTTATTGAAACACAAATACGCTCTCACATTTAGTTTCTCCTTGTTCTGCAGCAATGCATATTTGTTGAGTGTTTGTTGAGTGGTTGCCTCATGTTGGAGTGTGTCAGATGAGATTGATCATTTCTAAGTGTTTGTGAATGTTGTTTGAATACATTTGTTGGAATCCACCTGACAGCCTAATTTCCCAGAATTCCACTTGGTATTGCAACAGTGCCCGCTCACTTTTTCAGTGGCTTAAGGTTTAAGCCATGAACCAATCCATTCAGAGCACAAACTTTGATTTGAATGAATGAATGAATGAAATAAAGAAAGAAAATTTGACAAAAGACAGAGTTACAAGACTGTGTTCCTAACAGCTATATTGAGGGAAAGAAATACAATAACACCAGTTGTCCGCTTGGTAAACCCAAAATGAATTATACTTCATGTTCAGATATCTACATAAGAGCCAGTGGCAAATTCCCGAAGGACTGGCCGAGATAAAGCTGTTCGCATTGGGTACATTAGCGCTGAGCGGCCGCTGATGGTCTGGAGCTCCGAAAACGTCTAAACAAATTGTCAAATATGCGCCGTTTACATAAATGGTGAATATTTGAGGTCTAAATAACTATTATCGCCTAAAAAACTCTTAAAACTACTTTCCAAACCATTACAAAAGTATATTTTAAATATTATGGTGCTCATCAACCATGACACTCACTGTGAAACGGTTCCCGTGTTGATACTGGTAGAATATCGCATGGCTGGAAAAGTCTCTCAGCCAATCAGAATCGAGAACCAGAAAAACTGTTGTGTAAACATACTGTATATATACACAAATATGTAAGTATTTTGAGAGCATCATCGTAGCTCACAGGTTTATAAGTCATCCTTCAAAATCATTGGATTTTTACTTCCAGAACCAGACTGTTGGACTCTTTTCACCATATGCGAGACTCCACTTTCCAAACTCCTACTTGGAAAAGTGTCATATATTGCATGAAGTCAGAATTCTTACCTGAAATCGTGCAGATATTCACATCTCGGAGTTTGCATGTACACACACACACACACTTCATACAAACATGTTTGCAGAGAAATGCAAAAAAAAATGAACATCTTCATGTTCGGAAGTCAGAGATATCAAATACAGTTGGAATATCCTGTATTCAACTTTTGCTGTAAAGCTGTGTTAGTGCACCGCTTTCAGAAAGCTACACTATTGATCAAACTGATATTTTTATCTCTCTCTTCTCTCTTGACGAGACCTGTCTTTGGGTGGGATTGGATTGACTTTTTCCGAGTGCTAGATATTGTCGATATTGCTGGGAGAAAAAAAAAACCCAACAAACAACCAAATTACAGATGTGCACGTTTTTCACTGCCGAGCTCATAAAGTGCATCACTCGCAGCAGAAATCATTACTTTTTCATAAATGGGATGTAATTTGTCTTATAGTAGCTCCGAGGCCTTAACAGTGCTGGTCATGTGACCACTGAGGGAGCAGCTGATTGGTCGATAGTGGTTATTGAATAAGGACGTATAGATCTGTATTGAATAGAGCGTGGCGATTTGTCACTGTCTCTATGCACCAGAGAATATAAAGTTATAAATATCACACACTCACACATAGAGCTGATATTTTTTCCTTCTGTCTCAATGTGTCTTCATTGAAAGAGATGCATTGCTTGAATTTGAGAAATCAACGATAAAGTTCTTCTCTAGCTGGTTCTGGATGGTTTACTCCTGAGCTGTTTTTGCAGTATAGTCCTCAATGACTTGCTGTGTTGCAGTAAGTTATAAATGATTCATTTAGTTAGATAACTCTCAATTGTTGAATATGACATCCAGTAATTACTATAGTACTACATTGAAATAAGCACTGTTAATCAATTAGATCCGTTTTTTTATCAAAATACATGATATGCTAATTCATTATTTGGATGCATTGGAATCTGTTTTATACATCAACATTTTCTTATGCTTTCGTAACTTGATTGCATGATTATCATTGCAAAATAATTACTACCAGTTATTATTATAATTAGCCACACTAAATTAACATTACATGATCAAATAATAATATTAATTAATAATTCATTATTATTATTATTATTATTATTATTATTCACATAAAAGTTACCATAATGATTCATTATAATGAATCATAGTATAAGTAATCACAATAATACATATAAATTGACAACCCTCATTGTAATCCTTAAGGCTCTTGCACACTGAGTCTGAAATTCTCGTCCGAAATTTTCCCTCGTTAAAAAATAAATACGACCTCACATTGTGTCTATCACGTTTACACACTGCCTCCAAAACTTTTGTCCATCATTAAAAAATTTGGATCATGTAAAATTTTCTGTAGCAAGCATTTTTAGAGGAGTTTTGAAACGCCAAAATCCAGAACTGTTAAGGATCAGTTGGTTCACAGAAATTGGTGGTCTTCTTTTTAATATGTGGCTCCAGTATTGCTAGCAAAGCATCAAACTGAGCCACTGGCATCCTGAAGTAAACTTAGAATCGCTCAGGATAACCCTGCAGCTCCTTGTCCTTGATAGGGAGGTGGAACTCTCATTACTCTCCACGCAATCTTAGGATTGGATGGACCCAAGATTTGTGTTGCCATTTTTTTTTTCGCAACCGATTAATTAATATGCATCGGACTCAGTGTGCAAGGTTTCTGTGCATGACGAATGTTTAGGATGACGCATACAGAAGTTTTGGACACAGTGTGCAAGGACCTTAAGGATGTATAATAATGCAATATGTTCTGCCCTGTATGTTTTGCAAGACACATGATAATAATTTAATCAATCATTCAGTTATTATTGTAATTAATCCCACTATATTAACAGCTTAAATCCTAAAATAGAGTTTTTGTCTTTTGTGTTGCTATATGTTGGCTAAGGTGTTCTGGGTGGTTTTTGCTTGATGGCCTACGACGTAATGAATGAAATCCTTAATATTTACTTAAGATGTTTTGTCAGTTCTTCCCGGGGAAAATTTTGAGAAATAGTGTCTCCAAAAGTGTGGCACAACATGTACCAACTGTAGCATGTGTTCTTATTGTGAACTCCCCCCAAAAGTGTGTTGGTCCGACAGTCTGAAAACAAGTAATTTAAAGCAATTGTGAAGATTTCTATGGGAGCTTTACTGTAGAAGTAGAGCTCACACAAAATGACTTGCTCCATGTCATTTGAAAAGAGGTGGCCTCGGGGAAACAGAAAGTTGAGAGGGAACAGAGAAGCCAAAAACATAATAAAAAGGAAAAGGCACAAAACTCACCCGAGATGAAATGATTTCTTCAAACCTATCAGACTTCACACAGATCAGATACAAAGCATCAAAATGCTTTGCTCAGAGCATGATTTCTGTATGAATGATTCAATGTAATGATACAGATACAGATCCTTTGTGATGATAATAGTCATAACCAGATGTTTGATGGTGACAATTTATGGTTTGTGTCTGGTTTCTTAAGAGATCCATGAAATGTGGTGATGGTAGGTGGGGTCAGTCCGCACATATGAGATATTTATGTCAACGTTAAGCAAATTGAAATTAATTACAAAAATTACTTATCATT
This sequence comes from Rutilus rutilus, assembly GCF_951802725.1. Classification (NCBI taxonomy): domain Eukaryota; kingdom Metazoa; phylum Chordata; class Actinopteri; order Cypriniformes; family Leuciscidae; genus Rutilus; species Rutilus rutilus. Next base: position 18,224,027 of record NC_140212.1, on the reverse strand, counting down.
ACAAAAACGTTTTAACATAATTTACGCTACATCATTGGATGCACATCTTCTCTGGCCACCAAGGGTGAAGGAACGGGGCGGCCTTGACATGATGGGAGGCAGTTGCTCTATGTCAAAGGATATCGGAAAACGTAGACAAGCACAGCTTGAAGTCCACAGTCGGGCTTGAGCCAGAATAAGCCACTAGCTAAAAGGGCACCTGAACCCTGACAGAAGTACAGTGGATTTGAGGAGTTTTTGAAGCCAATGTCTGGTTTCAAGTGGATTATTGTCAATGGAAGACAGTAGATCACTGGAGATTTGCTTTTGAGTGGTATCTTTATCTAGACATCTGTATATGGTGTATAAATAGTGGGGGCTGCATGATTATGGTTAAACTGATAATCATGATTATTTTGCTGAAAAATTATAATTGTCTCAGCGGTCTAACCGCGCTCGTCAACGTCAAAATGATTGAGATGGCCAATCAAGTAAAAGAAGGCGGGCTTTACTGTTCATAGACACAGAACATGAATTCCAGTGCAATGCTTCAGTTTTTAACAGTGAAAGACTGTGAGGTAAGAGTTAAATATTTAATATTTGACAACTGTTTTATGATAGAAGTTAATTTTTTATTATATTTTTTTACGTTTTGTCATTTTAAAATGAAAATGTAGGCTGAATCATTTATGCCATTAATTTAATTAAAAACTGAATGAGACGAGAAGAAACATTTTGTCATTTGTGTTTTTGACATGTTAGGCATACAAATCAGTGTGAATGTGTGCACATTTTTTAATAAAAAAGATCCAGCCCCACCAATGTTCAAGGCATTGAAGTTACTTACAGCCTTGACAGGGTTCATTTTACATCATCTAGTTTCCTGATTTAATATATTTATATACTTTACCTCAATCTCTGCATTTCGAAAATGGGTACAAACCTTAAGAGGTTTCCTTCGAAATTCGAAGAGTGAAATTCCTAGTATTAATTCCAAAAATTCCATATAATGTTAACGTTTTTCTATTAAAACAACAAAATAGACTTTGTATTGTATTGTTGCATAAGTGTGGTTTATTCAGCAACCACAACTGCAAACATTATAGTCTTTTGCATCTCTATACATACTTCAGAGGGATCCCAGCTTCAGAAACAAGTGGATGGTTTATTTTAATGGTGTCCCGGATCACGTCAGAGCATTTTGTTTTTGTAAACGAGGCACAGTGTAACGGAGAGTTCTCAAAGAAACTTTTGTTGAAAGATGAAGCAGCCAACAGTATTGGATCTGACAGCAGCTGCATCACAAACCACAAGTACATGATTTCATAATCATGAGCGAGCAAGTGGGCGTTGATACTATTTCCTATGCAATGACATTAGCCAATCATAACAGTGGCCGTTTACTGACAAGCCTCGAAGGTGTCGCTCCTTAAAAACGGATCATTCCAGACAGAAGGTCAGAATGAGGGTTGACAATAATATATGGAATCCATTTAAAATCACTGCTAGTAAAAGTTAATGTAAGCTATGATTAGCAATGCTAGCTATATATATACATATATATATATATATATATATATATATATATATATATATATATTTTTTTTTTTTTTTTGTGTGTGTGCAAAAAAACGTTATTAACATATTGACTATCATTTTAGATTTTGAATATTTTGGCAGTATTGTTGGAGGATTTGATGTACCTCAAGCAAGTTAGCAGGAGTCAGCACTTTTAAGAAGCCTTGACAAGGGGTTGGTTTGGGAGAACTATGACAGGGCGTAATTATTTCGGTTTGCCAATAATTTTCAGTTCAAAAACTTTATTTTTCTTCCTGGCACTGTCGTACCTTTGGTGGGCAACAATGTAATTAGGTATCTTGAGCACATTCAATCAAATCTTTCTCAATCAACACCCACCCACCCACCCACACACACACACACACAAATGAATCTCATCAGTTAATCAGCACTTCAGTAATCATTGCGACTGTACACACACACACACACACACACACACACACACACACACACACACACACACACACACACACACACGGACGTATCAGGACTCAAACTATATTAAACCAAACAAGCACGCCTCCCTCATCTCCTTTTCAGCTAGTTCCAACAGTGTTTGTTTGCATGTTTGCTAATGAGCGTGTTTGCATTTTCTTTTACTATATTACTAAGTTATACGACTTTTATTCATATTTGAAACACAGTGAAGACGTTTTTAATATTCACTTTTCTTTTTTGTTCATCCATTGAAAATTCACACGACCAAAACATGAATTAGTAACGCTTAATTTTAAGGTGACGTCTAGTTACGTTACATGTACTTAGTAATAACTGTAAATTCTGCATAAGTGCAAGTGTAATTACACTGTAACAACAATGAACAATTTAAATGTTTTTTTTTTTTTTTGTACACATATAAACATTATTTAACATTGTAATATAAACTAGCCTATGTATTCTATATATAAACATTCAACATTGTTACTTTTTCGTGCATGAAAGTTTTGGTTGCATGGACTTTCAGTATGGACAGAAGGGAAGAAAGAATATTAAACATATATCAATTTGTTTCACAGATAAAACAAAGGTCTTATGGGTTTGGAACAGCATGAAGGTGAGTAAATTATTTTGGGGGTGAACCAACCCTTTAATAATTGCCTTTGGTAACACTACATTGTTGCCAATTTGAACTCATTTGTTCATGCAAAACATTTCATTCAGCTAATATATTCTGCTCTAGGCAAATACAGATTCCTTGTTAAGAAAATTATCGATCAACAAAGCAAGATGATCATAATTTTGTTGTTTTGTACCAAAACTAATACAAATATATATGGCTTAATATGATGCAAATTCTGACTTCTTGGCTTCTGAAGAAAATATGTTCAATATTTTTATATAAATGCACATAGACCTCAATAATACCCCACTAATGAGCAGCCTATATAAAAAACAGCCTATATAAAGTCAGCAAACAGCACAACAATACACCTAACAGTAGTTGCATAATGCATGCAAGGAGCTCGCAAAGCCTTAAGAAACCAATAACATCGTTGAATATAAAACTGTTTGATCAGACAGCTCAATTATAGGCGTGTTGAGACAGCATCTAGGGGAATAACACTTTTTAAATAGAAAATTCAGTATTTTACACTGTCAAATCACCACAATTAACTAGCCAGACCTATTAAACTTCATCAAATGCATTGTGATAGCATTCACTTACGCACACGCCACACACGCCATGTTCCTCATGCGATGGTGGTAACTGAATAAGTGAAATGAAAGTTGAAGTGCTTTTGGTCCACCAATCATCATGATTATTAACATTACAAATGAAATTTTATTTACAGGGATGAGAATCAGTAGAGAGCGTGCAAATGGGAGGGTTCGCAAAAGCAATTTACATTTACGAGAACCCGTCAACCGGGGTGTGGAAATTGTGACATTTGAAAATGGTTGTTTAGTTACCAGCTAGATTCAGACCCCCTCTGTCCCCCTCTTAACACTTATCATTCCTTCTGAAATTATTTTCATCAATCATGAAAATGTACCGGTTGTCCAGAAATATGAGAACAGTGAACATGCACAAAGGTAATTGTCAAATAAGAGCCTTACATTTGTTTATTTATTCTTTTAAATTAAATGCTGTTTGTATCTAGGGATATTAGTGAAGTCTTTGTCGAGAACCTTTAAAGTAAATAATAGACACAATAGATCACATTAAAGATAATTGTTTTGAAAAATGCATATCATAACAATATGTGATAGATATACAGTATACGATAAAATTATTACTGTAGGGTAATACTAATTTTGTGTCCATGGTCAGTTTTGCTTGAATGATACTAAACATGTCAGTAAAGGGGAAAATATGGATTGTGGGCCTTTTAATTGCCTCTAATAGCCTTCAGTCTCGTTAGCATATGGAATATACATTTCAAGATTCAAAGGTTTTTAATGCGTGATGCTCATGTGCTGATGAATAGCTGTGGCCAGCTGCTCTTTTCACATTTGGAATAAAACACTTTGGCCCATATCTGTAATTAACAGTTTCTCTTGGCTCTTTCCGCCATCTTGGACATTTTTCTCACCGCAATGCATTGTGGGATTGAGAGACACTGGTCGTTATTGTGGAATAAAACCCTTTTATTGGGGGTCTGAGAGGACTTAAAGGGATAGTTCACTATCGAACGAAAACGAACAGTATTTATATCGTTGTTATCTCTTGAAAACAGCACACGTCCAAATGATCTGACGGCGCGGGCGGGTATAGATATATACATAGATGTCGCCTTGGCTACTGCAGTTCATTGGAACGAAACCGTAGCCAAGCGACATCTAGTGTATATATCTATACCCGCCCGCTGGCGGGTATAGACGTATACACTAGATTTCGCCTTCGCTACTGCAGTTCATTGGAACGAAACCGTATATATATATGTATATATCTATACCCACCCGCGCCGTCAGATCATTTGGACGCGGCTGTGTTCAAGAGATAACAACGATATAAATACTGTTCGTTTTCTCACACAAACCGCTCGTTTCGTGTCTTAGGCCATCAATGTGTACTTATGATGGGGAATTGTTTCATTTGGACGATGGGGAATTGTTTCATTTGGACGATGGGGAATTGTTTTAATTTGGACTCTGTGCTTGTGTTTTGAGCCAGTGACCATAGACCTGCATTATATAACTGACAGACAAGAACGGTTTGACCTAAAAATATCAAAATTGAAACTACTGCGGAAACAAAGACACCTACATCTTGGATGCCCTTGAGGTAAGCTAAAACATATCAAAAATTAATTTCAAAGTGAACTATCCCTTTAATGCTGCTTATTACACGGCTCAAATAAAAAAGGCCATGAAACATTGACTTGAGATAAAATCATTTGGTTATATTATAAAAGTCCTAATACAGATTCCATCCGTCCTTACATCTATTCATAACAATATGTTTCTCATCTGCAAAATATGCTTTTTGTATGTCTTGGGGACATTCTGTAAATTCCAACTCACTCAAAAATCACACAAACATAAGTAATCATTTGCATAAGTAAGGGGGGGTACTTTATAGTAATTAATATCATTAAAGTGAAATCTATGCATGGTGAAATTTGTGGCAGAGTCATAAAATGAGGCTGGCCAGTAATTTATCATGGTTATTTGTTAGGAAGACATGATCTCTTTTGAGAGAGAGAGAGACGTATCCTCTCCCTGTCAGGTTCTTCCATTTTAGATGCAAAATCATTTTAGACTCTTTGCCTCTTATCATCACTCTTACTAAAGCTGAAGTGTTAAAATAAAAGGACTGCACACACACACACACACACAAATATAGACAGATAGCGAGAGAAATAGAAAAGTTAGCCTGCGTGTGATTTCCCTCTTTTAGTGCCACCTCTAATATTAGCTCAGTCACAAACACTTTGGGTCTCACTGTGTTTAATTTTAGCTGTCATTTTCTCCCCGCGTATTCGCGTACACACACACACACACACACACACACACACACACACACACACACACACACACACACATGCCATGTATCATGATGTATTAGGATTCCATGCGTATCTGATAGCTCCGGCTGTCTGGCAGATTGCCCACCGCAGCTTCCACTATCTGTGACCGAGTGAAGCTACTCCAACAGCCGATAACAGAGAGAGAGACTCCCAGAGAGGAAGGGGGGAGAAAATAGACAGAGGGACTCTTATAGAGACCAAGGGGAGAGTGAGAGAGATGGAGGAAGTGCTTTAGAGGGGAAAGCCGGTGCAGTTTGGGAGATAAATGCTTCAGTGAAGCGCGGTGAGGTGGCGATGGCCGAGGTTAGATCTATAAGCCATACGCATCCACAAACCGACTCGACGGATCATGCATCTGAGCGCTCGGTTAGTGCGTGTGTGCGAAACCCCCCAAAACAGGAGAGCGCTACAAATTCCCCTGCGTGTTTTCCGAAAAATCTTTGCAAACTCAAACTCTAGTTTACATACAATCTAGGATATTCAAATCAGTTCCTAAAAACAATCGCTTTGATGTTTTGGAACGTCTGCCTACACTTTTCGAGTTTTCGACTGCTGTCGTACTTGGTGCTTGATACCAGCATGCAAAGTTTTCAAAAGCGCTCTTGAAGTTCACTGAAGGAAACAAGGAAATGTGGGAGACAGATTGATTCCAGCTGAGTTTGAAAAGACAAGAGCTAAGAGTAAAGTCACATTTTTAATTTATTAATATAGCACTTTTCTGAATAAATGTCATTCTGAAACAGTTTTATTGTGTATATGAAGATTTATTTTGTTTCCCTCACAAAAATGCAGATTTGTTTTTGTTTTCCTTTCTTACAGTTAAAAACTAGAGCTTTCATTGAGATTATCTTTGGCTAAATGAGCCATGATGTTTCAAGTGCCAGAGACCTAATGAAATAATGGAACTTAAGAAAATAAGAACATCTTTCTCTTTTATTTTCTTCTTCTGTATGTCAGGCTTTCAGACTTTGACAGGATGTGATGCCCACACACACACACACACACTGCAAGCCACTCAGTGCTACTCAAATCCAGCAGGAGAGCACTTGTCCATTTTCCTCATTGTCTCCCCTTCACTCCCTCCTGTTGTGCCTGGATGTGTGGCTGTGCGGTAGAGCAACCTCTTAAATGTCCTCCATGTCTTCAATGGCTGTGTTTGGATGGAGGTCAGCAAGCCAGCAGTGAGAAGCAGAATTGAATCCAGAGAAGTAAAGGCTATGTTGGGAATTGTCTCTAGAAAGGGGGAGACTAATGAACATGCTGTGTTAAAGGAATAGTTCACTTCAAAATGTATATTCTGTCATCATTTACTCACCCTCAAGTTGTTTCAAACCTAAATGAATTTCAAATTTCTTTTTTCTGCTGAACACAAAATAATATATTTTAAAGAATGTTGGTAACCAGACAGATGATGGACCCCATTGACTTCCATAGTATTTATTTTTTTGTCCTTCTATGGAAGTCAATGGGTTTTTTTGTGTTCAGCAGAAGAAATAAATTCATACAGGTTTGAAACAACTTGAGGGTGAATACATTTTTGGGTGAACTATCCCTTTAATGTCAGCGCGGTTTGTGCATGTATTAATCCCACGTGCCAAATCTCTCTTTCTACATGTTACAACCCCTACATATTAAATATTAAATATTATTAAGACTTTAATATTATCTTAAATATTATGAGTAGGTTGGACTGGGTTGGAATTATCCAAAAATCTCATTTGTGCTCCATTTAATCTTATTGCTGTCTGGGAAAAATAATTGAGTTATCACATTTGTTATGTTTTATTCCTTTGGGAGCAAATCAAGTTATATAGCACTTAAAAGTTTACTCATTTAAATACCTACTCTCAAAATATCCCTATCAACATAGGGAACATACAATATCCCAATCAACTCTCTCTCTCTCTCTCTCTCTCTCTCTCTCTCTCTATATATATATATATACATATATACTTCCTTTTCTCGTATCCTTGGCTGAACCTTAAATGCTACGCTAACGCACACTCTTTTGCTCTTGCATTCCCTGCCGCTGTCTCTCCCATTAAACTAAATCACGTCTGATCGCTGCTATTGAAAGGTCAATCATTATGAAAGCAGGGCATCCTAAGAACCTCTCAAATTCACCTGTTCATTTCCGCAGGAAAAACTTGTTGTTAAAAAAAAAAAAAAAAACCTTAGAGCTGTTGTGGTAGACTGGAGTTGCTATGGTGACCGGGAGAGCGTTAATCCTTGTGGCGGGTGTTTTAGCCGACTGCGCGGCTGAAGAGCCCAGGCTGCATTAGCTCGCTGTAAAAGCTTTTTCCAAAGACACACTCTTTTCTCTCCCTGCACTCTCTCTCTTTCTCATTATGCCAAGATCCTCTCTTCATTTGTTACATTTAGTTTGAGCTCTCCGGTGCTTTTGGGAAAGGTGGGGTGATGCGTTTCTGCATGATTATGGCAAGGTGTGCCTCGGAGGAGGTTATTTTTAAACTTAACATGCTGACATGCAGAATATAGTGACCATTGCTTAGGAATTATTATATAAAGACTGTTTTGTTGCATCTTCTTACACGTAGTGTACTTGAAGAAATCAGAATGGGCCTTGTTTCCTTTTAAAACATGTCGCTTGTCTTGTTGTAAATGATTTGTCAGTGTACATTATTCCAAAGAAAAATGTTTGTCTGCATTGTTTACCAAAATGTAATAGCTTGCACTTTTCTCATTATACCTAACACATATGACAAACAGTGCATCAATATATTAAGATAAACTCTAAGATAAAAGCTGTAAAGTTGAAGCGAGGCTGTAAAGTTGAGTGGAGAAGGGATAAAGGTATCTGTTTTTCAGTGGTTGGGTCAGGCCCCTTTCTTCCAGTCCTTTAGTATACAAGACATTTTGGTCAATGCTATGCTTCCAACTTTGTGAGAACAATTTAGGGAAGGCCCTGCTCTATTCCAGCATGACTGTGCCTCAGTGCACAAAGCAAAGTCTATAAAGACATTGTTGGATGAGTTTGGTGTGGAAGATCTTGACTGGCCCACGCAAAGCCCTGACCTCAACCCCATCGAACACCTTTGAGGTAAACTTGAATGGAGATTGCGAGCCAGGCCTTCTTGTCCTTCATCATCGCCTGACCTCACAAGTGCTCTACTGGATGAATGAGCAAAAAATCCCATAGAAACACTCCAGAATCATGTGGAAAGCCTTCGCAGAGGAGTGGAAGCTGTTTTAGCTGCAAAGAGGGGACCAACTCCATACTAATGTCTGCATTTAGAATGTGATGCCATTAAAGTCCCTGTTGGTGTAATGGTTCCATAAAATATTATATAATATATTTTAATTTATATAACATATATCTAAGTTAATGACCATTCAAAAGTAGTCGCAAATCGCAGAAGTCGAAAATTGCGGCAACCGAGCAATTGCAATTGAGTTGAAAGGGAATGCTAACAGCTCGCTGTCTTCTGGTTTATTCAGAAATAATGCATTACGAAAGTAAAATGGGTTACTATTCTGTCTCGGTACGTTTATATAATATGATTTTTCAGTGATACTGCGTATATGTGATGGTTTTACACAAGGCCCACGCATGGCATGCACAAGGACTCTTTGTTATTTGTAGGGCTGACCTTACACTGACCGGCATGTCGATTTCCACAGGATTCTACGATAATAAACACCAACTCAATCAAAGTGGCTCTCCATCACGGAGATGAAGTGAGATTAAAATAGATCCCGAATTATTGGTGTGTGTATGAGGCGCTAAGAGCTCTCATCTCTCCATTTCGTTCTAGTTTTTTTTTTCCACCCCCTCAAATACAAACACACACTGCACTGACTATACCTCGGGCCCCAGGAAAAGCCATGGCAATCGATGGCCCTTTCTTTTCCCTTTCCTTTCAGTTTCTGGTGGGCGACTGTGCTCTGAAAGAGAGCACAAATTCTGGCTCTTTCTTGGTAGGAAGGGAAGTGAGTGGAAAGTGGACCCTGCCGAGACGGATTATCGTAGGCTCTCTCGGAGCAGTAGGGTACATGAACACAGGCACACACACACACACACACACACACACACACATGTGTGTCTGGTTTACTATCTTTGTGGGGACTCTCCATAGACTTAATGGTTTTTATACTGTACAAACTGTATATTCTATCCCCTTACACTGCCCCATACCTAAACCTACCCATCACAGGAAACATTCTGCATTTTTACATTTTTAATAAAACACTGCTTAGTATGTTTTTAAAGCCATTTGAAATATGAGGACTCAGGAAATGAGTCCAAAAAACCCCCCTAAATTAACCAACCACCCACCTTGACCTGACTGCTTATACCTAGTGCAGTACACAGATCCATTCAGAATTACTAAACACAGCAACATACACATGGAAAATCAAAACATTGTCCTGAATGTCTGTGGAAACAACGTGAATGTACTGAAAAGTGTCTGTGCATAAATACAAAACAATGTCGAGAGCGCACATATGGGGTTTGTTTGTGCGTCAATATAACGGACCCATGCGTACTTACTGTACGACTCCTATACATCACTGCAGTCATCTTTACATTGATTATAATCCTCATCCATCAAAACTGTACAAGCGAGAGACGTTGGTTTGCTTTATCCAGCCGAGAAACGTAGTTTGCGTATAATCTGGCCATAAAATGGTGGATGTTTTCTATTAGTTAACTTCTGAAAACCCCTCCCCCACTATAATTGGACGGCCGGGTAAAAAGTGACCAACCGGAAAAAAAACGTGGGCGCTCAGTGTGAAATAGAAACTCAGCTCCTTGTAATCCTGCTGCCGTTTTAAAAACACGGCACTCCCATTGAAAAAAATGGGGAAAATACGCTAACCTCGAAAAAAAAAAGAACACTTGGTGGATATGGCCTTAGCGCTGTTTTGAACTGATTGTTTGAATGGATTCGCTTACTGGATCATTGGACTGAAAACTGTACCATAGTTTAGCGGCTTAAAATTATCTGATCGACCTAAAATGACCTGAGTAATTAGTGATGTCACTAATTACACAGGTATGACTATAACAGGTCATCTGCGTTAAGCGTCATCAACTTCTATTTGTCTGAAGGAAGATGTGCAGGCATGACGCATTGTCTCATTCCTTTCTCAGTGAGACGTTCTCTTTCAGGGGAACTTGATACTGCATCAGGGGTTTGACACTATGGGACCATTAATACCCATCAGGCCATACTGACCAAATGCCTGCCCTCGAGCGGTGATTAGAAACCTCAAGCGAGTCAAGCATACAACAAGGGATCTGATCCCAGGGTCGACTTTTCAGTTTACCAAGTGACTGATGCCCCTCCCCTGATAGAGCTTCCAGAGCCCTTGGGAGCAGAAATAGCAAAGGGAAGCTGTAGACATAGCCTCAACCATGTCCAGCTTACATCTTTCCTAATGGAAAAGAGTAAAAAAAACAAAGAGTGGATCACCTGTGGAGATCAACCATTTCTGTTTCGCCTTCACGTTCCCCTAGCATCAAAAAAGCTCCTAGAAACCTCCTGCTGTTATTCCTCGTAGACCTTCAGAGACTGAGGCGACACTCTTACTCCAAAACTAGAGGACTTTCCCTGCTCTGAGTCATACTGCTGATCCACAAGGGAAGCATTTTGTCTCACTTCTTCCTCCGATTGCGTAAACCGGACGGTGCTACAGAGAAAGTGGGTCATATATAATGACCTAGTCCATCTTCCCTCTGTAAAGCTTTTCAACCCTTAGGCTGGTTTTAGGTTGAATACTGATGGTTGCTACTTGCCGCTGGTCTGTAAAATCTCCCCAAGCTCTTTAATTTCATTTAGAGATCTTTTCCATTTGCTCAACCCCGTAACGGAGGCATGAGAAGATACTGGAGGGCCAACAGATGAAAAAGTGGGACGCTAATAGCGTTAAAGTCCACTTTTGCACTCTGTCAGTTGCCCCTTCTTTTCAGACCTATAGGAAAGTGGGTTGACATACTTTAACCTCCAAACGGTAATGTACTGAATGAAGCGACAGATGAGAAAGTGGGATGCCAAAGGCAATACAGTCCATCTTCTGCTCTGTAAATACTGTCTACATTGCTTCCCTGCATCAGGGAATAATGTTCACATCACCTCCAAGTGAATTTATGGAGGGATCCAAAAACACCTATACCCAGTCTTAAGCCCATGCCTCAGCAGGATGTCTATGATGAACAGCATTTCCCTAGAGGACTGTACAGACATCATCTATGTCTATTTCATCTTCTATGTCTCCATGCCTCCCCAAGCTAAAGGGGTAAACTACGCGATAAACTACAGGTCACAATAATGCGGCACCTACCTTTCCATAAATCGGTCACTTGACTCTTCATAGGAAAGTGCCTGCTCAAAAAGATCTCATGGGAGGCTCTCGTGCTGGATGGGGGCTGTCGAGCGAGAGAGCGATCCGCTCATCTCTGCTCAACTAGCCACTCATGTGCCCCTTCATGGATCTCCAGGAGTCTGAGTCCTGGTCCCACAACCACTACCTATTCCGGGAAGCACTGTAAGCCTCTAACCGCTAGGATAATCCGAAAAGAGAGTGGATCACAATGAGCTATTTTTGACCACCTCCACTGTTTGAACCCTTGTTTACCCCTTTCCTTTTAATTTCTCCATCCACATCTAAATACTCATAACTAGATCTGGCCAACAACATGCTCTCAAACAGATCGGAAGAGACCACAGAGTGGGATTCCAGATTGAGAGCCTCAGAGCTAGCATGTGAAGTCCAAGAACAGGATGAATCCATTTTGAATGCCTCTGCTAACTCCACCTGTGATCCCCATGATCGAAGTCTCCACGCAGACCTGAACTGCGAGGCACAGTCATCTGGCTTCCTTTCCCCATAAAGAGAGCCAGACAAGAGCTGACCACGCGTTCTCCACTCCCAAACAAACCACACAGAGATTGTATATATCATCTGGTGTAATAATGTGGGTACATGGCGATGCACATCTTCTAAATCCCTGTTTGCTCGACATCTTATTCATTTAACTAGTTTGTGACAGAAAAATAATAAATAGTATTCACAAGTTTACACACATTGTGCTTCCTGAAGACAAAGAAGCTGATGATGTTTAATACAGGCTCAAATTTATAGTTGTGCCGGCACGCTGAGTGACTTCATACATGTATGAATGCCTCAGCCAATAGAATCGGCGTGTTTGCACACGTGTTCACGCGAAGCATTCCCGTATCGTCAACACCATCCCTCAAAAGGGAACCAGTTGAAACTCCCCTTCTGAGGTTTCAATTAAATACAGGAAACATTTCTTAAGCATTATTATTTGAAAACATCTACAGTATTATACCTTATCAGTGAATTTCACTCAACGTCTTTTGTGATTGTGATTACTGGGTGATTTTTGGAATAGTAGTGTTGGTGTATGAAGTTTATTCTACTGTTCAGGATTAGCTATTAATTAGCCTTTCCACTTAGATTTTTACAATTACTGCTTAACATACATGGACACTGTGTGCACAGAAAAACAATCCAATATTCTTAATTATAGCACTAGATACATTCCTGCAACTATAGAGACCACACACGCTCTCTCTCTCTCTCTCACACACACCATATGCCATGAAACCTGACAGAATTAATTGGTGGTTGTCTCATATAGTAGCATCTTCATTAATTTCTGGTAGCTCAAGCCATTGTGTGTATCTCACACTACACATACATGCAGGAAGGTAGGAATAGGAAATAACAGTGTTAAATGAATAAAGCTGCAGGCATAAATTCATAAAGTTATTTTCAACCTAATATATGTATCTGTGGCATGCCGTCAACTATCACACTGTTTTAACAGTGAAATCACAACACTTAGCATTAGCGTGTGATACTATCGTTTACCAGCCTAGTCAATGTATTTCACAAACAGCTATTCCAGAAGATTATTCAATAAATACCTCTATACTATAATCCAAACCAGCCAGAGATACATCACATTAAACCTTTGATTCAAAAGTATTTGAAAATCAGAAAACTGTTGCTGTTCAAAAAGTTATGAGAGTATAGTCATTTTACAATCTTTTGAGAGTTGAGGTTGTGTCTTCTTAAATTTATAGAAGCCTATTTTTGCTATCATAAATGACTCTCATAAATGATATATACCAACTGTGACTTTATATCTCTTGCTTCATTTCTCATAAAATGTTATATTGGCATGACTAATTAACTAAATATATATTTTACAGTGCATGTGCTTTAAAGATGAGATTTAACGGTGACAGATCTTTTCCTCATTATTGTGACGTATATCAGAGTGAAACGGATTATCGATAACAGGAAAAAAAATTTAGCGCGTGGACTTGATTCTATCTCTCGATATTTGATTGGATGGAAACAGATCTGAATATGAGTTTTCAGTCACTTGTAAGAAAAGGTAGTAGTTTAGGTGGACTAAATTATTGGAGAAGTCCAGCATACGTCACCAGAGAAAAGTCTGTCATTTCAACGAAAGGTTGAGTTATGCCATTTTTGAATAAAGATCAAAGCTCAATAAAATAAGAATGAAACATTCGAATGGATGAATTATTCACAATAAGATGCATTTAGAAAGTAGATTAATCAAATTACTGTTATTTTCCCAGTTTGTTTTTTAAGAGCCACATGCATCTCTGCGTGACACAGCCCTGTACGAGTAATGTACTGGTGTGTGCACGTGTGTGAGGAGAGTGCATTAGACCGATATTAACCTCATAGGTGAGGGGAGGATGTCATGATGAGAATCGCCCACAGTGCTCAAACTCTTTTTAATTAAATCCTGAACCGCGGAGCACATTTATATGTGTGTGTGTGTGCCTGTCGGTGCCAGGGTTGACTAATGAGTCGTCCTGTTGGTATCCTGGTCACATTGCATTGGCCCAGTGACACCGGTATGCCGAGTGGAAGATGAAGAGGAGAGTTAAATGACATTTTCCTCACAGAGATGCCTCAGAGATCCAAACAGGTGCTGGCAGGGGCCTCAATCTCGCCTTATCCCACCAGCCTGAGAGGATGATGCTTGCCTTCAGTCCAACTGTCAGGGAGGAGTGGGAAAGAACATGAATGCTCCATAAAAGGTGAAAAGAAGACAGGAAATAGACTGAGAGACAAGAAGAGAATGCAATAAAAGAGGAAGGAGGGAGGAATTGACCCTTTGCTATCTCGTTCCGCTCTACTGTTGCTTGCTCAGGCTTCACACAAAGTTCCATTAGGATGAATTGGAGATGTGGTAATGTGGTTAACAATGAATTAGGCTTGGGCGGTATTCGAATTTTGATACCGTCAAACCGCCTCCCTATTTTACCGGGGTATACGGTATTACCGTGACTAATTAAAAATTATGACATAATGGGCTCAGACGGCGTCACCAAACTGTTGGCTTGTGCCTACACCGTTCAGAAACTGAATGCCAGATCGGGCAAAAAAACAACAACAAAAAAATCAAGCCCAACCCCTGCACGTTGTGTCTGAGTCAGGCCGACGGCATTAACTGTTATTATGAGCCAGAGCCCACCATTATTCAACATAATATCTGTGTGCGTGCAACAAGCAAGAAGTGCCTTTGTAATCCGGTGACGCGTGTCCATTGATTTTTATTAATAAAACCTTTCTGCAAAGATGGAAGTTGACGATCGGCATCTCTGTAGTGAACGCGCCTATAGAGAGAAATGCACATCATTACACAATCAGAGAGTGGCCTTTTTCTTTTCGTTTTGAATTGTTTCGTTTAAAGAAATTGACGATCGGCATCTCCGTAGTGAACGCTATAGAGAGAAATGCACATCATGGATTACAGAGAGTAGGCTAGTCTATTTATTTTCGTTTTGAATGGTTTCGTTTACTGAAATTGACGATCGCATCTCCGTATGAACGCGCCTAGAGAGAAATGCACATCGTGGATTACTTAGCCTAATCAGTGAGTAGCCTATTTCTTTCGTTTTGAATTGTTTCGTTTAAAGAAATTGACGATCGCCATCTCTGTAGTGAACGCTATAGAGAAATGCACACCATTGATTAATCAGACTATATTTCTTTTCGTTTTGAATTGTTTCGTTTAATGAAATTGACGATCGCATCTCTGTATGAACGAGAGAAATGCACATCATGGATTACTTAGCCTAATCAGTGAGTTGCCTATTTCTTTCGTTTTTAATTGTTTCGTTTAAAGAAATTTCAAGCTTTATTTATTTGTCATGTCTGTGAGGCATAGCCTACACTGAGTTTTTTATGAGATTTCAATGCAAGTGACCGCGGCATGCCCATCATGTCATGATTATATTAAATCCAGGCAATTGGTTGATGAAAATTTTATAAAAAATTAGATACAATTCATACAAAACGAAATTCGTTTTAAAGAGGCCTTTTACAAAACTAAATTTATTGAAGTGGTCAAATCGTCTGACTCCCGATGCATCCCATCTTATTTGTGCTGTTCACTTTTCATAATCAACAAAGATGGAAAAAATAACATTATAATATTTTAACAAATACGAAACTTAATGCGCTTATGCATCCTGGCAGCAGTGATTGGGCGGTTGTTGCGGAGATGCGACGTTAGAGGTGTTTACATCTCGCGCGGTCACCTTTTTATTGCACAATTTACAAATTGCCTCGTCAGTATTTACCGCCTCTCCCTTCTCATTCGGTTGGAACCAGAAATATTGCCAAACTGCAACCACACATAAGCATTTTTTAGGCAATAAATAAATTATATATATTATAGGCTATATAAGTGCCGGTAATGACGGTATTGAAACTGATACCGGTGCTATTTTAAGATCCCGCGGTATCCGATATTACCGTAATACCGCCCAACCCTACAATGAATGAACAATTAGCCTAATTATTCTTCCTTACTAAGTATGTTTGTCTGGCTCTTTTTTCACCACACTCTCTTAGTTTTTTAGCAAATTCTAACGGTCACATTGACAACGTATGAATGAGATCGTACAAAATTTGTATGAATGAGATCGTATAAATACGATTATTTGAAATATGTTTAATAAGAAATCGCCACCCAGTAAAATAGTTACGGTTTCTCATAAGATCACCTTTTCTTGAAATAAATAAAATCAAATGATTATTCTATTTACACAAATTACAATTAATTTATCACCCTCAATCCAAAAAGAGAAGTTTTGAAGAACTGTATGAACTTGAAGAAGCCGCATGATAGCTTTGTGAGTGAAGAAAACACCAACATCAATTATTTAAAGAAAATATTGATATCTGCCCAGCTTTACTTAAATGAATCGGTGTATCCAGTGTGCAAAACCTTTTTTTTTTTTTTTATTATTATTAGCTCAATGGAAGAGAAGATTATCTATAGATAATGATATTAATTTTGATGTGTTCTTTACACAAAGCTATCATGTTGCTTACATTTTGCTATTTTTTCCACACAGCTATTGTGACTTCAGAAGTCTTGTAATATAACACATATGTAATTTGGACCACTTTTATGATACTTTTAGGGTAATTTTAAAGCATCAGTCCCCATTCATTGTAATTGCATAGATATAATGACCTTGTTGTTCAAAATTAAACAATGTATTTTTTTTTTTACAGGACTGTTCCTAAAAAATATGTACTTGGAAGTCTTTAGTTACTATTGCCTCTACTGTGACTTGAATCAATGTGTACATAAATTACTAATTAATGTTATTAACTTAACAGTAGTTCATTCGCATATTGACTTGTACGTATTGATAGCTTAAAGCGAATGCAAGTGTCTTTATTGATGTTGTACATGTTCATTGGGGAATGAATGCTAAATTTAATACACATAATGCACTTCTCAAGGTTTACTTAAGGATTGGGAGGAAAATACTGCTTGTATCCAGTTTACGTACTTTGTGTCACTATTATAAGGGACCTGACATTTAAATGTTACTTTATTTTTTATAAAGTTCCATTTAACACTATCTAAGCATGCAGATCTGCCATGTTAAAAAACAAGTAAAGCTTAATTGATATTATGGTGAATCGAAGCAGTTGCTAGGATTGGTTAGTACCGTTTTCATTTTGGCCTTTTTGTTTTTATTCAGATTTAGGACAGAGAGAGAAAATGGGAAAGGGATAAGGAAGGAAAATTCTTACTTGGGACGCCCCAAAATTCGTCTGTGCTGCATGTCAGAGCGCTTTTATTAGTTACAGTTTTAAGGTTTGGTTAGTATCAATTGCATATGCAAAAGAGTCGACTGTCTGAGACAAAATAAATAAGTTTATGGAAGTGAAGTAGTTCACTTGACACAAATATTAAATATGCTCCAAATAAATTGTTTTTCCTTTAATGGGGGAAGAAATAGAGGCCTGCAAGTGTGTGTGTGTGTGTGTGTGTGTGTGTGTGTGTGTGTGTGTGTGTGTGTGTGTGTGTGTGTGTGTGTGTGTGTGTGTGTGTGTGCATGCATTTATAGTGAGCATTGATTTTTCTAGCCCTAGATTTTTAAAGATGAATTCACCTGACTGAGCAGCAGATCGGATCAGATCTTAAAATCTCTCAGACAATCGCTCCTCTCCTCCCTTCAGGATTGATGGATGAGACGGGCAACAAGGTGGATTATTGGGGGGAGGGGAGATGGAGGCAGAGATGATTGGGGAGTATTACTCTGTCCATCCCATTTCTATATGCAGGTCTGACAGTTGTTACATATATGATTTATATGAAGTGTCAGTGACATACTCCTCATTTACATGTATCTTTATGTTTGTCGTTAACCGACCATATATTTTTGACCTTCCAATTCAATTATATCAGTTGAAATTGCATGAACTGTACAGATATCCCCCATATATTGCAGTGTGGTTGATTTGGCAGCTCATGTTTAAGCGCTCTTTTTTTGTGTGAGTGATAGCCAGTATCTGTAAGAGAGATCTTGTTTGCCTTATTGAGACAGTGACAAGCAGATACATTGTGGCAATGTAAAGGGGCTTAATGCAATCTGAGTGGCCCTAAATTTATTATGGCCAACAGGAGGCCTCAGGGGAGCAAACCACAGCCTCTGATTGGCTGGTGAGATTATCATCTCTAATTGGATGAGTCCATTCTCTCGTTATGCTGGCCGTCGCGGAACTGCCAGAGGTGATGAATATTGAGTGCCTGTCGTGGTCCACTATCAGCCCACACACAACATCAACAGATCACTGTCACATTTTCTACACTTCACCACTCTTATTGGGGCTTAATTGATTTAGGAGCTGGCTGTGCTACTTCATTTTATCTCTGCAGTGGGAACTTGGCTGTAAAATATTAGTCATGTGACTGTGTTTCTTTTCTTTTTCAGGGTGAAAAGAACCATTTTGGTTTATGACATTGTTGTTACAATGTAATATCACTGTAATAAGCATTCCAATACTGCTTCCTTGTCCTTTTCAAGTTGTATATGAATGTTCATTTAACACTTACTCTCATATCTATTTGATTCTTTTTCTGTGGTCAAAAGGAGACGATCTTAGAAGATCTTCCTGCCTGTTATTTTCCACACAGTGAACAAAAAAGCACAGAAAATCATAAAATTAGTCCATACACTATATATATATATATATATATATATATAAACATGTTATATAAATGGCTATTTCTTCCTGATTTAACCTATAACAGTTAGGTTTGTTAGTATAAATTGATGTATTTATATTGATTCCGTGATCATATTTTTGACTTAGAAGTTACCATATTTTAGTTATCTTCACTATAGTCCAAGCATTTTGAACACAAAGATAGCTTTGTGTGAGGAATAAACCATAATTTAAGACGTTATTCACTGAAGTCTTTTGCTCCACCGTACAGTAGCTGTCAAAACACATTTGTCCTGGGCATATTTAAACTTTGCTACTAACGAGACTTTAAAATTAAATCAAACTTGGTGCAATGTGTTTTGACAAGCTTGAATGGTAGTGATGTAAATCTATGGGAATTAAAACCTGGCATGACACACATACAGCAAGCTGCAAGTTACAGAGTGTCTTGTCAAATTTTAATTCATTTTATATATAAAAGAAAGATTGACAGATACAGTGGAAGGGAAGGTTTTCAGTGAAATAATTGGGATCTGGGGAGAGGAATATGACAGAATGTTGGGTGAGCTAATGACAACAATTTGGTAATCATTACAATTTCAAATGCATTACTTGCGTAGTTAATATTGTTACTTTTATTAAATAAATTTACAGTGCATGAGTACACTCAAAAAACAACAATTACAACAGCAAAAAAAAAAGTCTTCATCTTAGCCTGATTTTTTGTATATAGATATTTAGTACATTTTCCAACTTTAACTGAAAGCACAACACAAATATTTCAACCACAATCAAGAAAAATGTCAGCAGAAGTATAATAATGAGCACATTTATCATAGGCCACTAAAATACCAACTCCTTATCAAAGATATCACTCATTTTAGAAACTATCTTGGCCCAATATATTTGTAACTGATTACAAATTTGTAGCTGACCAAAGACAGTGAGTGAATGTACCAGTTTGTGTTAGAGGTGAAAGGGGATTGTTAAATGCATGTCCGGATTGGTGAAATATGCATCCTTTGTACAATTTTGAACTGTGTAGCCTTGACACGATTACATACCGAAATAGATTTAGCATATTTTCAAATACTTCCCCGTTCTTCTTCACTCATAGCGACAAAAACTTCCCTCTCCCAAGGAAGTCTAGTATTCCAGAACTACATTTCCCTCAGATGTAATATTGAGAACATTGTATAACAGACTCACTGACTTTTACAGGCATCTGAAATTGTAGTTTTTCTATAGGAGACATACTTCTGTTATTACATAATGAGGTAGCCTATCTTTCAGAATAGATTCTAATCTGTAAAAAATAAATAAATAAATGCATTTCCTGCTTTAATAATTGATACCGCTGTATCAACTCCTCAAAAGACATCAAACCCTCGTCAAACAAATCCATAAGCCAACTAATGCCTAGGTTCGCCCAAAATTTAAAGATCCATTTGGAAGGAAGTCTGGATTGTTTGGTATGAGAGCAGAGGTTAACTTAGTTCTTTCCTTGAAATGACAAACAGCCCTCCATGCCTTAAGTGCATTTACAGGTACAGGGTTATCACAATTATCCAATATGGATTTTTTTTAAACAAGAAACAAAATCCACAAAGGTAAGTTTTGACAATGATTATTCATGGTCCAACCACACAGAAGAGTAATCAAGACCAACCCAAGTCTTAGCCTGAATTTAATTCAAATGTAGACATTGGTTTCATATGCTGGAATTGAGTATTAATATACTAAAAACTCTTTACATAACAGGACATTAATCACTAACAAGATTATCTCTTTTTTGCATCTTCCTCACATAAAATAACACATTATTTCGACATTTATGACAACTAGAGAGATATTCAGTGACCAAAAATATCCATGTGGATTTACTTTTCTGTTTTACCACTTTAATTACACACAATGAAATTACATTGTGACTAAATGTTTCAGAATTACAATAATTCCTAAAGCATGACCTCATTTTAATCAAGATTGAACAAGCAGCTAAACTTTTTTTAGAGTGGTTTTGAAATCCTTTTATTCGACTCGGCATTAAAACATATTCGGAAAGCTCTTTTGATCCCCTCCCCGTCTGACAAAAGAGAAAACATATTCAGCCCCCTGAATATTCTCAGTGTTCTGTGCTTGCATCTCCAGGTTACAGGGTCCTCCATTAAAACCTGCAATAAATCCACCTGCCCATCTCATCTCAACGTTCAAAGCCACAATGTCACAGAGAAACTAATATCTGTGCCCTTCATTCACTCGCTCATACTTTATTCACCCGCTGACCCCCATCATGGTCCAAATGCACTGATCCGTGTCAGCGTGACAGACAGTGTGAGCGTGGCTGCGGACCGATTCATTTCAGCTTGCGTGCTGAGGAGGTGGGGAGGGGCATTCATCCAGCCCACACTCATTCAAACGTCTTTCTTTCACCACCCGATAGCTCAACCTCTAGTAAGCTTATCGTACGCCATCCGGGGCTCCATTCGCTGACCGCAATCGTTTCGGCAAGGTTACAAAACTGTTCCACAGCTTGTAGAGTAGACTTTTGGCTTGCTTTTGAGTCTTTTGGGTCAAATACAAAAATAATAAGCGGTTTCACATAGCAGCCTTTGAAAACCACAAAATGTATCTTCTTTCTATTGATGTATTCGGTTTGGCACCCTGCTCCAATGTTGGCTGCCCTCTCTCTCAGCTGTGTTTGTGTGTGTGGGGTGCTTATGCAAGCACCGCCGGAAACGCAAAGCACTTGAATCTCTGACTCTTGGCCTCTTTGACTTTGCTTCCGCTTTGTTGGTGTACTGAGAACATTAGCCGGCTGTTCTCGGCTCTGCCACCACCGCTGTTAAAGGGATAATTCACACGAAGATGATTGTCGTTATTTACTCACCCTCATGCCGTTCCGAAACCTTTTTATTTATTTTTTAAGAAAATAGTGGCCAATTCATTATAATCATGCTTGTTGCAAACAGGCTTGTTTTGGCATCAATACTGTTGAAACACAGTTTCTGATTTACTCCACATTTTGGTTGCCGTTTGGTTTCTGAAGGCTTGGAATTGTTTTGATCAGTACACAAAGCACCAGAATTGCAGTGATGTTTTATGTAACTTAAAGGCCCACTGAAGTGCCTTGAAATGCGCAGCATTATTCAGTGTGTTGACGTAATTTCAACTCGGCCAGAGCCATTGAGCTTGGTAAAGCCGCAGTTTCCTCCTAATCTCCTCCATATAGCTTTACAATATAGCATTCTGTGAAGAATTCAAATGGGTCCGATACGCTTTCTGGCCTGCGCCGACTCGCGCATATGATCCGCTCTGTGCTATTGTGTATCTGGACTGGAGCTACGGCGGTTCGCGTGACTAACGCGAAACCAGACTTCATTCACCCCAGTCGAAAGTACATTCCCTATCCCCTATATAGTGCACTATATGCCATTCACCATGTAGCAAATAATGAATGTGTGAACTAGTGACCGATTTTAGCCACAACTATTTGTAATGTAGGGACGGGATTGGGACGCTTTAGTTTCTAGAGAGCATTTGATTGGACAGAAAATCTGATGAGAAGCTGAAGTGCAGAGTGATGTCATCAAAATCATTTATCCATATTGGCGGAAGTGAGAGACTATACGTTTTGAATGCTTATATCTTCTAAATGCGAATTTTGTCATTGTTTTGGAGTGCACTGGATTATTGATAACAGTAAAGGCCATTGCACACTGAGTCCGAAATTTTCGTATGCGTTTTTTCGTGTTCGTCAGCCTTAAAATTCGTCACGCACAGAAACCTTGCACACTGGGTCCGATGCGTATTTATTTAACCTAAAAAAATACAAAATGGATTCGTCAAGCAGTGAGGATGATTTTGTTGCCCTCTTTCTTCTTAAAAAGAGAAAAAGAAAGAGGAAATATTGGGTCCATCCAATCCTGAGATTGTGCCGAGAGGAAGGAGAAGCGAAATTATCCCGAGCGATTCAAAATTTACCTCAGAATGTCAGTGGAACAGTTTGATGCTTTGCTAGCGATACTGGAGCCACATATTAAAAAGAAGACCACCAATTTCCGTGAACCGAGACTGGCAGTATGTCTAAAGTATGGACACACACACACACACACGGCCGGCGGAAGCGCTGGGCAGACAGAACAGCTTTATACAGGTTATATTTTATTCAGTGTCTTTGTAATCCGCATTTTGTTTTTCATACAGCACTTGTGCTGCGAGACGAAGTGTATTAACTTGTCAGACGTCATTCTGGATTTTGTCGTTCGCTTGTACGGTGGCTCTGAATTGTCAAAAAACCTCTCAAAATACTGGCTGTGGATGCGAAAAACGCAGAAAATCGAACCCGATCCGAATTTTTTTATTACGGACGAAAGTTTCGTAGACAGTGTGCAAGCCTGATTGACATAACGTGAGGTCGAATTTTTTTTTTTTACGTGCGAAAATTTCGGATGCGAATTTCGGACTCAGTGTGCAATGGCCTTAAGGATAACATATTCATACTAAAAGCCAAACAACTTTAAGGTATGTTTTTTTTTTTAAATATCAGATGATATTTTCATTTGATCTCATAGTGCCAACTGAGAACTTTCATCATAATTGTATGAGAATGATCCAATTGCTGATTCATTTCAAATGATCAAGATTAGATGGAGTCTCTCTTTTGATTAATCTCAAGGATGCTGTGAGATTCTCGATAACTTGTATAGTCTCCTACCATATTGTCAACTCTGACAAAGAAAAAGTAATAAATTCAAATGTATTTCCAAAAAGATACAGAAATAAGATACAAATGTATAATAAAGAAATTAAAAGTATATTGTATTGTATGTGTGATTGACAGAAGACCTGTCAAACAAAGAACTAATTTTATTACTTAAACATTTGATAGATCAGTTATGCAACATCTCATTGAAATCATTGGACAGTATACACTAATACCAAAGTCTCTGGAAAGAGGTTCGGTATGTGATGTTCATGTTCCACAGCCTTGAATAATCAGTCCCAGGGAGGTGATTTCTTCCACTGGTTGGGCTTTGTGTTTTGTGGTGATTGGGAAGGTGTAGGATTTCATTTCAGCGCATGATGTGCTTGGGGAATGCTGAACTTTTGGAGCACCTAGAGGATCCTTTGCAATCTGGAACATGCAGCTGGCAGCTGGAAACTCAGAACCTGGTGTTACCGCTGTTGTCTATTTCCTCTCTGGCCTGGAGACTCAGTATTTGGCGTGTTTATTAGGGTCTCCCAGGGATGCAGACTCAGTATGTGGATGTTATTGTCTCAAACCTTGCACACTGGAGACTCTGAACACCTCCTATGCTACTCTTTATCTCTTTCTGACGTCCAGTTAAACCTTCACAACCTTTTCTACTTCAGCAGTTGAAAGGAACACTGCAGTTATGTTGTCTACTACGAATATACCACATGACACTTGTCCTAGCCATGATGCAATGCTATAAGATTATATGGAAAAACAATTTGTTTGTCCACATCAGATGCGACGAGGCTACAGGATGTGGACAGGCTCTCTCTTCAAGCCCACCACTGTCTCGCACTCACACTAAAATGGATAAGTTCATAATCAAATTAGTAAAAATAATTTTAGTAAACCATTTTAACCTTATTTATAATACATATTCAGTGAGTGTTACAGTCTTTGTCATGGAAAACACTTGTTTGCTCACATAGAGTTCACAATTTGAACGTTATTTTCATGGTAATTTAAAATGTTTACTTTCATGTTCCACAGGAAAACCAACACCATGGAATGACTTGAGAGTGTGTAACAGAGTTTGAATTTTTGGGTGAACTATTTCTTAAAAATAGCTGTTGCTTTTGTCTTGGCTAATCCACCTTTAGGGATGGAGATACGCAAACTCAATCAGAGAATCCTTTCACGTACGTGCTAAAGACTTGTTATAATTCCCTCAGCTTGGCTAAAGATGGAACTGTCAATTTACCATCTGATGTGAAGGGGCTGGGAATAGGCAACATGATTAAATTTCTTTCTTTTGTGTAATTCGGTACATGTCAGATATTGTTTGTGGCGTTGTGGGCAAACGGCGGTTGGGTGAAAAAGCCCCGTTTCTTCTCTCGCTCTGACAGAAGAGGCTATCGGTTCTGTTCGAGAGCCTGGCGAGGAATGGACACACTGACATTATCTTCCTCCTGCTTCAAACCTTCTTTCTTCCTTCTTTTGGTAACAAAGCACCAGCACATCGCTGAAAGGGGCCTGTCACCCCAAATAAATGATCTGTTTTCAGTGACTTCATTACAATGGGCTTCCTAAATATGGACTCCTTGAGCCAACCCTAGTTGTCAGCTGTGGGTTTGACAGGAAAGTTCTTATGTGGGTGGAGGGCGGAGTGGATAGAGTGTGTGTTCGCCGTGTGTGTGTGGTATGACACGGGTAATTAATAACCTCCTGTAAGCCTGAAGCCTGAGTGATTTGAAGGCCAGGGCGAGAAGATAAAAAGAGCATTCACACACTAAACATACACAAAGGACACTTGCTGTGATTTATTTCTACTGATGAAGTAATACAGTTCTGCACTGCAATAAGAAATGAATAATTTTTTGTTAAAAAAAAAAAGCCAGAGGAATAAGAGACTTGTATTCAAAACAGTCTGAAAATGTGGCTGGTTACAGAATACAAAATGTGTGTATATATACATATGGTCACACTTTAGTTTATTCTCACTATTAACTATGACTTTTGCCTCAATAAACGCCTAATTACTGCTTATTAATAGTCAGTAAGGTAGTTGTTAAGTTTATGTATTGGGTAGGATTAAGTGATGTAGAATATGGTCATGCAGAATAAGACATGCTTTATAAGTACTAATAAACAGCCAATATTCTAGTAATATACTTGCTAATAAGTAACTAGTTAATGAAAATTGGAGCCTAAACTAAAGGGTTACCATAAGGTAACATAAGTGCATTTTTATTCACTTGTTCTACATGTAAACAACAAGAAAATATCCCAGTGGCACAAGACAAAGTACACTAATTTTTAAAATAGCCTGACATAGGAACATTGGCTAAACCAGTGGTGTGAGTTTGGGGTGGGGCTACATGTGTATTCAACCAATAACAGACCAGGCTCATGAAACCTGTTTAAAAACATTCCTTAGATTTACAATTCCATACAGTGCCGTTAACGTTGTAGAAATCACACACTTCACCTTTACAGGAACCAGAGAACAATAACCCAATATTAACGGTGAAATGAGCTGGAACTCTTGAGGGAGCTGTGATTTGATGCTGGGGGTAGGAAAAGATGAAAAAGTGAAAGTTGGAGAAGAAACTGATGTGACAGTTCAGGAGGCTGAGATCGGGGAAGAGATAAAGGAAAATCAGGGATAAAGAGACAGACAGAGAAAGGGGTAAGACGCGAATGAAGGAGATTTCCTATTCCGTCAGACAGACCGTAGCTCATTCATTATTTTGTGGAAGCAATTACCACAGCCACCTGCTTTATCTGTAGCGCTCATTGTTTCCAGAGCTGTCTGAGCTCTCTCTCTCTCGCTCTCTCTCTCTCTCTCTCTCTCTCTCTCTCTCTCTCTCTCTCTCAGTAATGGTGGCTCAGCTCGCTTTGATTAAAGAACTCCATTTCAGTGTGTTAATAATGAATAGAACACACACACACACACACACACACACACACACACACTAGTGCCGTCACAGGTTGTGTACAACTCGCCTTGTCTTGCGATCCTACTTTCACGAGGTCGAGAAACCATATCCCAGATGTACACAAGTATTTGTGGTTGTCATTTCATGTTATATTTGTCTGGCTCTTACATTTAATAATCAGCCTCTGCTGCACAGGCCCGCTGATAAGAGCAGCTTGTCATTAAAAATATGCAATTACAATGCTGATACAGCTAAAGCGAAGGCACACTGCATTATTATAGCAACTTTAGAAGTGATTTCATCAGCCGAACAAATACATTATCATTTTAGCGAATCCACTTCTTGATGGAGTTTGTTTTTGTCTTGACCAGCACATAATTATTATGGTAACAGCAATAAATAAGATGTAAATGTTACATATGACTACTATATGTTAGTAAATTGAAAGTTATGAAGAGTTATCATAAGAATTGTATCTATTATATTGAGAATCATTTAAACATTTTTAATGTGACATTTTCTGATTGAATTTGAATATTTAATCAGGGAAAAAATAGGCTGGGAATTGATTGTGAATTCAGTTAATGGATTTATCCATTAAAAAGTGATTGGATTGTAAAAAAAAAAAAGAAAAAAAAAGTGGGCGTTTAATTTGCATGCACTGTAAAAGGTGAAATTGAAGACCCTTTTCTCTACCTGATCTAACCCTCAAGAGTATCGGTCATACAACTTAATGTAGTCATACTGTGTTAATGGTTTAGTGATATTAAATTATATTTTTAACTTCTAATAAGCCAGTTTATTTAGATGAAGCACATTCTGTGGCAACTGTTTTTTTTTTTTTTTTCAGTGGATGACCTGCTTTCTGCTGAACAGCTATAATAAGATGAATGATTTTCTTACCTCTGTCTTAAAAGCAAGGTTTGTGCTCTGGAATACATCCATCATTTTTTATTCAAGACACTGGCTGCATTCACACTGTCAGTTTTTGGGATTGACAACCGCATTTACTTACAGGTGTGAGTCTTGAAATGTCCCGTTCACACAGCAACTTACAGTACCGTCTTGAATACTGTCTGTATGAACATGTAACGGAAGTCAAGCCTGTATTATTTTACCAGTAACCATAAGGACAGTGACCAAAGTAATCATAAAAATGACAACAAGCATACAACTGTAAAGTCATCACTTTTGACGACAAGAGTCCAATCAAGCCAATATGGGGGTGGTGTGGCGCAATGGATAAGACACATGCCTTTGGTGTGAGAGACCCGGGTTCGAATCCACTGTGAGACACCAATGTGTCCCTGAGCAAGACACTTAACCCCTAGTTGCTCCAGAGGCGTGCGACCTCTGACATATATAGCAATTGTAAGTCGCTTTGGATAAAAGCGTCAGCTAAATGAATAAATGTAAATGTAAATGTAAGCCACAAGTTCATCCGTCAAATCCAAGCGTAGATCTAAAACCTTCAGATGATAGACAGCGCATATCCCCATCTCTGTAAATTACTGAAACCACATATGAAAACCCAACGCTATCTCACGACCAATTCGTACGAATGATAAAAAGTTGGCTAATTCGAACGACCTCACTCGTACGAATTTGTACGATTTGTCTAAACCCACGTGATGGGTAGGTTTAGGGGCGGGGTCAGGGGTAGGTCATTCATATGAATTCATACGAATTGGCCAATTCGTAAAATATGTACGATTTTGCAAAAAACGTACTAATTCGTACGAGTCAGGTCGTATGAATTCGTACGAATAAGCCACCTCGTAGAATTTGTACGTTTTCCCGTGAGATCGGGCTCGAAAACCCGCAACATGCG
The DNA here is from genome assembly GCF_951802725.1 of Rutilus rutilus. Lineage (NCBI taxonomy): Eukaryota > Metazoa > Chordata > Actinopteri > Cypriniformes > Leuciscidae > Rutilus > Rutilus rutilus. The sequence goes on along the minus strand of NC_140212.1, from coordinate 18,195,515 downwards.
GTAGCGGATTTCTGTATGACGTGACAGACGACTAGTTGTCCAGTCCGGTTCCATTCACACAGCAAGGGTTTCACAGGTTGTGAAAATGTACAGGTGTGCGTTCAGTTGTAGAACGTGGATGTCACTCAACACAATAACTGAACTGTTTGTGTGTGAACGTAACCATATTAAGGACTCAAATACAGGACTGACAACCGTATTCCGTTTCCGCAATCCTCTTTGTCCACCAAAACGAGTGAAAATGGGTGAGGAAACACAGGTAGGTAAGACTAGGAGACAAGGGCGTAACTTTGGGTCTACCATTGGGGGGGTTAAACTCGCGGCATATTTATTTATTTATTTATTTATTTATTTATTGAATCATTTTCTTGTGTAAAAGGTAACATGCTAATTTGCCGTTCCTGTATTAGGCTACTTAACGTAAATGCAGCTGTTCACTTGACTATTTATGCCATAATGACACAGTAGTTAAATTAAGTGTTTAAGCAGTAGCCAGCAGTGGCAGCTTCCACTTAATTGATTTTTGGTGTGTTCAATATCTTATGAAAAAATAACTGTTAAAATGTATTTTATTAACATCACATTTTAATAACTTAACATCAAATAACAGCATTAAAAACTTTCAAATAAAGAAAATGAAAGTGCAATTATATTATCACTTTGCATGAAATAAGACTCAAGTAGATAAAAAAAAAATAAAAAAAGTGTTTGCATTGAGCCTCTGATAACATCAAATTCAGAAACTGAGAAAATACAAGTGTGGACTAGTTGTGCTTTGATTCATTTTGTCACTTCGCAAACTGCATGCAAAAAGAACAAAAAAAGCCGGAGGTGGTAAATTCCTAATAATGTATACGTATTTTAGGTATTTTAATAAGATACCTAAAATAGGCTACGTTGCGCATAGCCTAACGTTACAGCTCAACTAACGCGATCATTATAAAGGTGTTTGAACAACAAAACACATCCACTTGCACATATTTGACAATCGGAATATCATATATTTCCGGCTATAGCTAATTTGTGAAATTTTGAATAAAAAAGGAAATAAAAGCAGATCATCAGTCATTCAGCGCTATTGTGGCTGCGGTGTGACAAGCAATGAATGACGCGTCTCCATGGGAACCATAAAGTGATACTACGATCTAAATAACGGTTGCCTTTACATGACAGATTATTTAAAATATGATACTATCTTGCTGGCAAATGAAATTAATAAAGAAAACGAATAAAAGTATTCATTCTGAATATTTCATATTATTATTTTAATCTGAATGATGTGATGATATTGGGGGGGTTATATTAGCTGGATCTGATTTTTGAGGGGGTCATGACCCCCGTAACCCCCGTGCAAATTACGCGCATGCTAGGAGAACTCTGGAGGAATCTCATGAGTAACTGGGATTCCACAGGAGACAACTTTAGGTAAGTAGAGTGGGTAAGTAGATTAAGTAAGGAGTCGGTAATCCGCACTGGAGACCAGTGACTTAGAAGTGTGTGCTCTCATACTATGGATGATGAGTGAGCTGATGAGGAACAGGTGCAGGTGATTTGAATTCTGGTGAGAGGGAGCGCTGTGTGTGTGTGTGTGTGTGTGTGTGTGTGTGAGGGGGGGGGGAGCCTGGTGACACTGACATAAACACTTATATACCAAGGTTCCGTCCGAAATCGCCCCTACACCTTTAAATAGGGCACTATTTAAGGGAACAGCCATTTGTAGTGGTGTCTGAAACCATAGTGGACATTATCGAGTGCACTCATTCAATCCCACAATGCACCGCTATAGCGAGTGTACAGCCGATGTACACTCAAAGGCTAGAGATTACCTATAATGCACTGTGATGGTCGCGCAGAATGAATCCTCGAGTCCCGTAGCTGAATCATCCATGCATCCATTTTCCAAACCGCTGGTCCAATGTGGCTACAGCATATCATATTCGTATAAATTCCTTTTTACTTGATTATTAAAATGTTTAATTAAGGTTTATAAATGCTAGTTTCCATGACCGAGTTCAAGATAAATCTTTTCATTACTACTGGAGCTGCCAGTTTGCTAAGTTTCAAATAATTATTAAACAGCAAGCACAAAACTATGCAAAAGCAGCAGCCCTTCCGGCTCACTCAGTGTCCAAATTCACTCACTCGTTTTCATTCGCTCTAATGGATAGTAATGGAGTAATGTAGGTAATAGTAAATGAGGGTATATGGGGCGATTTCGAACACAGCCCAAGTTCTGTCATGAAACTCTAGATGGTGCAGGCTGACCTGATGATATTTACATCATTAACTACATGGCACAAGCTGATTGGTTCATGTCGCATCTGCAGCCAATGAGCTTGCTTCTCAACATTTAAAAAGCGGGTTAGCATTCATCTGAAACCTTCCACCTTCCCCAGCTCCACCTGTATAGATCTGCTATGGGTCATTTTATGCTCTTTGTGCTGAAGCAGAACATATAGATTATCAAAGCTGGTAATTGATGCAAACACCAAAATATATTAGTTTACAAATCATATACTATAGTAAAAAGTGTTTTGAGGTCATAACATAATTGTGCAAGGTGCCACGTGAAGTCTTTACACACATGACATTTGTAAATAATTTCATTTTACTTAAGACAGATGTGGAAAATGAAACAGCTGGAGCTGCTGTCTATCAGAAAGTGATATCAACTTAGAGCCTCTTGCATCGCTGCATTTGTCATTGTTGTTTTCAAAACTGTTCTTGGTTTGAACATTATTCCGCCCTATGGCTTCTTTCTGGCTTTTTGGGGCCACTCCAGAGCCAATTTTTCCAGATTTGACACCAGAAAAAGGGTCTAATTTGGTTGTGGCTGTTAAATAGTGAATGTTAACTGTGTTAAACAAGGGGACTGAAATATAGGCAGACCCTTTGAAAGTTATCATTCTGCTGGCAATGAGTACAATGCAAATGCAGAATACTGTGTGTGTGTGTGTGTGTGTGTGTGTGTGTGTGTGTGTGTGTGTGTGTGTGTGTGTGTGTGTCAGAGGGTGATGTGGACTGTGTGCTGACTGCTATAGCTCTTCAGAGCAGCTGAAGAGATAATTTGGCTTTACAGGGGTCCAGATTAAAACTGATTATGGTCATTTGATGAATTGCTCCAAATTATAGACTTGGACACGACAGCCACAAATGTGCACAATTAAAAATTGGAGAGAATGAGAAATCCCTCTCCCTTTTTTCTTCACTCTTCCCTTTCACTCACATGCTCTTACAGTCTTTATTTATTTATCTCTCTCTGACCTTTTTTTATTATTAATTTTTATTTTAAATTAATAAGAAAAAAAAGTCAGAAATGGTTAAAAAATGTGACATAATTAGCTGTCTAGTTTTCTCTCATTATTTTTTGTTTTTCATTTATGTTCATTAACATCATTTATGTTTTTCTGTACCATAGAGTTTTCCTTGAATTAGATTTACCTTGAACTCCGTCACTCAGGATGTCACTTCATCGTAAATATGTTGTGTTCCAACGTGATTACAAATCTCTTTTGTGTGTTAACATATGCATCTGTAGCAGTTTTGTTTTGTACAATGTAGGACTTGTATTTTTATTATTATTTTTATTATTTAAAGACTTTTGTATTTTGAAAATTACCATATGCAAATAATCAATCTTGTTGTGTAGCATTAGTATAACCTTTCGCTAGCATTGTGACATGAATGTTTGTGTCAGCTCAGGTTGAGGCAAAGGACGAAAAAAGAGGGATCTATGTACAGCAATCTTTATTAAAAACAAAATCAAAATAACAATACACTCAGGTATATCAGAACTTCTTCCAAACACGTACAGAACAACCAGCAATCTTATGCAATAATGAACAAAGAACATCTTAAAATGAGGGCTATACTGTACATACATAGGGAAACAAACGAGATAATTAACAAGACACAGGTGTAACACATGAGGGCAATTCAAAAAATATGGCAACTAATGAACCGGGACTAAGGAAACATGAACCAACACAGGAAACAGGGTATGTTTACACGACAACAATGTACTAAAATGAAAAAGTTTTTCCTTTGCATTTTTGTGTAAAGACGATCCGCGGAAACGATCATGCTGCCAGACCAGTAGTTGGCTATATCAATTTGTAAAGAAACACTATGCACCTTTAGACTGAACACATAATACGCATGTTTTTACTGTTTCACTGTTTTCACAAATGTGCATTTTTATAGTTTACACAGATACAATAATGAGTTGTTTTGAATTGTTGAATTGAAACAATTTTGAATTGTTTTCAAAATCGTGCACTTTGAAATCCCGTTTTCACTTTTGCGTTTTCAGGCCCCCAAAATGCAGAGGTCGGGTAAATGAAAACTGGCAAAACGCATATTTATCCTCTGCATATTTGCATTAAGTATGTTTCAGAACTTTTTTTTAAACTTAATTCAGTAATCCACACTTTGGTTCTCAACTCCATCCCGTCTAATAAGACTATGGGCCCTATTTTAACGAACTAAGCGCATGGTCTAAAGCGCAGGGCGCAAGTTCACTTAGGGCGTGTCCGAATCCACTTTTGCTAGTTTAACGACGGGAAAAATGGTCGGTCTAAAAGGGTTGTCCCTATTCTCTAATGGGTGTGTTTTGGGATGTACGTGCGTTAAACCAATCAGAGTCTCATCTCCCATTCCCTTTAAATGCCAGTTGTGCTCGCGCCATGGCAGATTCGCTATTTACATGACGGAATTTGATAGTGGAAAGGCCGAAGCCGTCTCCGAAGCGCAAACGGAACTGCTTGTGCACGAGGTAAAAGTGCGCAGGCAGACCATCTACGGGACAAGCCGGATTCCACCATATCTGTATGTACACAATAATAATCTTTTACATTGTAATCCTTTTAATTTTAATATTTTGCATGTTTGTGTGCTGCTGTGCGTCCGTGTGTTTAATAAGCAGAATGGACCCGCCTATAGTAGCACATTACTAACGCGCTCTTTAAATAAATAAAATATTGTGCCATTGACTTTAGACTAGGTTTCAGTTTATCAATGGCACAGTCTATTTTTGTTGCCTCAAAATAGCAACGCGCCAACAATGCGCCAGAACAGACCAGCACGCCCATGGGCACACAAATGGGCGCAAATGCATTTGCTATTTAAACAACGTGGCGCAGGACGTGAAAATGATAACTGCGTCGGACTGAAACTAGCAAAAAACACTTGCTTCGCGCTTGGCGCTATATTGCGCCGGGTGTAAGATAAGGCCCCATAAGTGTGTCTGGATCATTCATTGTGCCATACATCTAAAGCTCACAGTTGAAGTTCTTATATCAAAGACACTCTGTCCTGTAGTGTGTGACTCAAACCTGATTTTAATGGGCCCTGTGGCTATAGTGAATTTCGGCACCTTTCATGCACACGCTTTTAACTCCCGCCCACTGTCTAGCATTTCAGAATTAAGGTCTGCACTTTCTTTCTTTCTGTTTCTGTCTCCTGCTCTTGTTCTTCAGGTTGTGGTCACCTAGCTTGCTTTGAGGGTTTATAGGACTAAATGTTTGGGTCGCATGGCTGTCAGAGGTTACCGCGCTGGGTCATGATGAGAGACTGTGCCACCAGTAACCCGGTGTTACCTTTTAATACCCTCTCTGGGTCTTTCTGTTAAGCAGACGGTTTCGTAAGGTGCAGAAAGTCACAACTGGGTCTAAAACAACTAGAAAAGACAAAATGTCTCAGCTGCAAGGATGATGTGTGAGTTTCAATGTATGTGTTTACTTAGGGACAAAATGTCATTGTGCTTTTAATGGATCTTTTGAATGAATTTGGTCCACACGTTGAGTCAAACTAGAACCCCAAAGCAATTCCATTGGCTGAAATCATACAAAATCACTTTCACTGTATTATAATTAGCTTCATATAAAAACAATATAAGTGGCATGTTTCTATTTAGAAAGCTAAGTAAATGCTTCTGTGTGTGTGTGTGTGTGTCCCTACTCAGAGAACCAAATCCGTTGTTTTATGTAACGGATATCCCTTTATAGATTCAATCATTGAAGCCTATGGATTACATAAGGAGTAGCCTTTTCCCCGGCCCTCTGTGCTTGCTGATAAACTCGGTTGTTTGGTGGGACAGAGTTTGCCAAGCCTGTTATCGCCACTCCAGTACAAGCGCCAGGAAGGAGGCATACCAACGGAGACAGTTGCCATGGTAACACTGCTACTGGTGGCAGCCGTGGGATGTTGAGGACATTAGAAGGGAGGGAGGGAGAGAAAGAGAGAAGGCTGGTGGAAGAGTTTCAAACAGTAGGCACTCAAATAAACCTGGAATTAGAAAATGTTAAAAACAAACCATAGCACATGTGAAATACAGTGTGGCTGACTTAACTATTGCATACATTAACAAGTGATCGAATTGCATCTGAAGTTATTACTGACATTTCAACTCCTCTCATGAATATGTGAAGCTGGTAACCCTAGTAACATTCGCAAAATATGCACAAGTATATTAGAAATAGACTGTTTGCCTAGTGAAAATTCTTCAGGAATTACTTCTGTGACCGTTCTAAATAATCTCACTGCTCAAAAGATGATTTGGACAACTTTACAACTAAATTAATTCATTTGTCTTCAAAATCTCCAGAATGTCTTGCCTCCACATCTAATGGAAATGCATTACTGCCTGTGTACACAGTTTATGATATTTTTTAAAAATTTTAACTTAATACTCAATTTGAATAACTTATTTATAAATTATATAATTTATAAATAATTCTTTCTTTTTTTAATACAATAATTATGTATTTAGCCGGCCTGAAATTGAAACATATTTAACTCAATAAGGAGACTGTACCTAATTGGAAAAAACAACAACATTTGTTTTTTTAAATTATTGCATGCATTTGCAGTTCCATGTTTGCATTTCGACATCTGTTCAGTGCTATTATATAGATATAATTAACTGTTACATTCCACTGAGTGTTGTCCACACAACTTGTGGAATCAAGTAATTATGAGGGAGAACAAATGTATTAATTGGAATTAATTGTTTAGAAAGATTGACAGCTGTAATTATAATCCACTCTAACTACAGCCCTTTAAAGGTGTAACAAGAAATAGATGAGTATTATTATGTTTTATCACTCTTACTGCTACAATTTGCAAATGCATGCTTCTTATAAGATGTTATATTTAATGGATTATATTTATGGCTCCAAAGAACTTACTCAAATAACAGCACATTGAATAATAGTAGAGATGTCAACTAAGAATACGTGGCGACCCACCTGTCATCAGTAACAAAGTAGATATCTATTCAATAACCACCATATGTATTTTTCCTCACACAAACACTCACACACACAAGGCAATGAAATGAGCATTAACATGGGCCAAATCCACTGACAACCCATAATTCGCCTTCTTCTGTATGGCACTGTGGAAACACATCTGATGTTTACGTCTGATTATAGTTATCTTAGTATCAGGAAATCAATGAATACAGGAGGTGTGTGTGTGTGTGTGTGTGTGTGTGTGTGAGAGTGTGATTGAAAAAAAAATATTCTATGATAATTCGGTGTAGCTGAGTGTTACATAAGGTGACAATCAAAATCCACGAATGCAGAAAATAGTTTTGATGCTTTCTAGGCCAATATTTCTGTGAAGTAGCTAAAAATAAATGTTGCAGTATGATAGCAACAAATCAACCTTAAACACTATTAACTTTCAAAGACCGAAACCAAAAAAGAGATCCAAAGAAGAGGGGAAAAACAGCCTGTAAAAATATGAGACTGTAATTATTAATATTTATTTTTTTATAGAGCCAGTTGAAGACATGGCAGGAAAAAAGGGAGAAGGATACGATGGAAACAAACATACATACATGTGGGTTCAACAGACTTGAACTAGATCCTACTACTAAGCCACAACTCCATTGTGCTCACCTTTCTTAAAAAATAATTTTACTGCAGACAAACACATTTATTTGCACATTTATGTAGTGCCAAGATGAGCTATTTATCTCTTTAGCTTTATCTTTTGTGTGTTTGTTGTTATGGTTTTCGATTGAAAAAGCTTAGTTTCGACAGGGTTTTGTTTGTGTCACAATAACTTTTAAGGTGGAGCAAAAGCGAAAAATTCATGAGGATGTGCATCTTTGGTGTTCAGGGGGTTAGAGATGTAGTAGTACGTCTCGGGTTATGAATGTAACCCCGGTTCCCTGAAAGGGGAATGAGACGTTCCCCTTTCAGGGAACTAGGGTTGTATCGGGTTATGTATGTAACCCTAGTTCCCTTGAAGTGGAACGGGATGTTGCGTCAGCAAGCTTCAGTTTCTTTGAAAGGGAACTACAGTACTTCTCCAGTCCAGGGAAGAGGGTGGTGTTGTAGTCACAGATCTGATCTACTCGTATAATGTATTTTTGACAATCCAGTCTGAAAAAATTGTTGGTTTGCTGGGAGGTTACCTCATTAGCACTCTTAATGGTGTGGTTACAGTATCTACCAGCAGGGTTTAACTGCCGAAGGTTATCAGCCAAACTTTGATTCCACTGGAAAACACAGCCCTAGTCAAGGCTGTCTTTAAGGTGCAGAAACCATGGACCACCCCAGGTGTGGAGACTATTTTCCAGCTGTCCTTTCATATCATCTTACCACATATGAAAGAGGACATGATACAGACTGGAAACTGGGCACAATCACTGCTAATAACCTGCCAACCAGAGAAGCTTGTACAAGTTTCTTGTTGTCAGGCTGCATTAGCCGAGGCCCCCAGATAGTGGTTCTGATGATATGAGGTGGCACCTCTTTTGGGATGGCAGTAATTCCAGGCATATGGAGCTCTTCCAGTACCTTTCAAAATACAAGAAGAGAGTGGTTTCGGCTTCTGATGTCCAGCTATTTCAGTCTTCCAGTTTTCTTGTTTCAACCTGCCTGCAAGCTCTTGGTACATGGTATGACTTCTGTTTGATATGGGAACTTGGAGTTTTGATGATGTCATATTATAGATCCAGTGACCTACTGAGATATTTGCAAGAATATATGGTGGAATTGGCCGTTTAGCTATTTTTAAGAGAGGATGAGAGCTGTTCCACTCTCTAGATGTTTACCTAGGCCTTCATTGCCTGGCTAATGGACTGGATAGGTTGTAAATGGCTCAGTCCATTTCTTCTTTAGATTTACATAGTTTTCTGCTGGCCTGTTTGGCAGCCCTGGGGTCTCAGCAAGAGTCAAAGGCTCAAAAAAGAATATTCTGAATTAGTACCAAGAATAAGCACCACTTGAATAAACCCTGTCAACATAGAAGGGCCTTCCAAAGGCATAACCCACTTGATTTATCCCATGACGTTCCAAATAGGCTCAGTCATGGATCGGTAGAGAGGAGCTTGTTGTCTTTAGGCCTCTTAAGCACTGAACACCTTTCAGATAGCCTTGATCAAGGTGAATCCTATGGAGTTCCTCATGCACTTCTTGAATACCAAACAGGATTTATAGGAGCAGTAATTCCAAGTCAATCCCACCCCAGAAAACAATCAAATTTGACATCCATAAGACCAAATATGCCGTGGTATAGGTGTGTAATTTTGTACCCCAGTAGTTTGGGCTGGTCAGGATCCACTCTTTTAGTCCTACACAATTTCCACAACATTGCAGTCATATCTCAGCATTAGATTTGGTTTCAGTAAAGGGGTAATGCATCACATCATCTATCAGGATGGATTTGTGACACTTGATGGACTTGCAGCCACCCGCCTAATGATCTATGGCAACATCCAGGCCAATTGAGGGGCACCATAATGAAGAGTAGTAGCACCAGGGGCTTGGTAGTTTCTGAGGGTCAGTTCATTTGCAGATTTCACAGCCAGCGAATCACATATCCTGTCGACCATACTGCCCACACCATGATGGCCAGTCAGGGAATGTCAGTGGTCCAAGTCAAATGTTCAACGAAATGCTCTTTTACTTCTACTGGATGCAACATAATAAAGTAGAAATTCTTGAACTTTGACATGATATATATATCAGGGGTGTGATTCTTCCGGATTTATCCGTCTTTTCCGACCTGAAAATGATGCTCTCGTAAATCATGCAAATCCGTTTTTTTTTTTTTTTTGGGTCGCGCGTAAAGCACGGTTCGGGTATATGACCGCTCACCGCTGTCAAGGTTTTTTGTGCCTCTGATTCATGTCTTCATGTCACTCCGCAAGTAAGCAGAGCTCCACCATAGACTAGAGCCTGCACTCGTTGCGGAAGGTTATCTAAAGTATGCTAAGAATTTTGGACGTGTGGGGCGAACTATTTCTTTTCTTAGCTGAAGCCGACAACGGGACAAAATAAATGTAAAGAGAGACAAAGTGGAGTTCCTATTTTCGTTTTGACAAGTATAATAAATTCTGTAGTCTAGCCCTTACATGACCTGGCAAGTGACATTATTCTAAAACGCATAACGTTACGCATAAAACTCCCCCGACATGGTTAGAAAATACTGCCTCTAGAGCCACAGCAAGATCAGAATAGCCTACGGAAGCCCTGAACCGCATGGTCATGGTAGGTGCGCCGTATATTTTCCTGCTTTTTTGTCCTTTGCCAATCACACCTATGAGATATATATATATATATATATATATATATATATATATATATATATATATATATATATATATATACACACACTGAAGAAATTATCGTAAGTGGTTGAACACAATTGATTTTAGCTACATTTAAACATGCATTAAGTTGAACTAAAGTTGATTAAGTTCAACTTAATGCATTTGTTTAAATGTAGCTAAAATCAATTGTGTGCAACCACTTACGATAATTTTTTTTATTAAATTCAATTAATCTTTTTTTTCAGTGTGTATATATATACTGTATATATATTCTGTATGATAAATAACTTTTGTTGATCCTTATTTGTAAGTTGTTTTAGATAAAGCAATCTGTGAAATTAATTCAAGCAATCATTTCATTTCATTTTATTCATTCTTATTCTGAATAAATTGCTAAAAGGAAATGATGTAAAAGATGATTCTTACTCTAAAACAAGGATCAAGCAACATGTTTGACACAGCTACCTGCGTCTTAGAGAGCTGCATCTCTTAATCAACGCAGTTCTGTGTCCAATGGTGACATATTTCCAATTGAAACAGAAAGTTTAGTTTTGGCAGGATATAGCTAAGGTTTTTTTTTTTTTTTAATGTCCAATAGACTTCACTTACACCACTGTGGTGTTTTCTACGTTCTGATTGCATTCTTAATCTAGAAAGCTTTTATAATTGGACATTTTATGCATCATGATTTTGATTATGATTTTATGCATCCCTAGGCAGGGGATGAAGAAAGAGACAGGCTGTACATTTAAGAGTATTTTCATACCTAATTGTTTGAAGACTCCAAGTGGTCTCAAGATGCATATTTGAACACCACAGAGTCCACTTACATTATGAATGCAAAAAGCTCTGAGGTCACTTGCAGCTGTTTCCCTTTCTTTTCATGTAAAGTCTACTATATGCAAAAACAACCAAAAATGTATATATTTTAATTTTTTCAACTTTTTTTTTTATCTGTCTTTAACGGCCAATACATTTTCATCCCAAAGTGTATCATCCCTAATGCATTGACAGTTAACCTTTCTATGGTCCCCCTCTGAAAGAGGTCGCAAAAATCGTATCCTACTTTCCCGCCTGCTTTTTTTCTGTGAGATCCTAACCAGAGGGACTGTCTTAGTTATTCTGTAGTTTGTGTAATGTAGTGAGGTAGGCTATTGATTGTCCATCATATATAAAAGATGGTTCATAATGTTGAACATCCTGGTGGATGACACAGAGAGCCTCAATAAAACATGAGCCCCGGCGAGCAGATGAAAAATTAATACGAGAGAAAGAGAAAAAAGCAAGAGAAAGAACGGAAGAAAAAATTGTTTCTATAACATTAGTTTTAGACATCTGCATGAAAAAATGGCAGCTTTTACTGTCCTGTCAAAAACATTCAATTTCATTCCACTGCTTTTCACCTCTTTTTATAGGATGATCATTTATGTGAGTGTGTGTAAGAGAGCGAGACTGGGGCAGACAAAGGTGCCGAGATAAGTTATCAGACACACTCACATCCTCTAATTACCTTTTAATAGACAACCATTAAAGATTTCTATCATGAACCGTAATTAACCTGGGTCCACTCACACGTCACTCACTTTTATCTCTGTGTCTGTTGGAATCATCCAGAGAAAAACTCTAGAATTTTTAAAAGTTTAAAGTGATTATCTGATTTACATATTGTCAAGTGATAACCTCAGAAATGAAGCAAGTGTGTGGGGAATAAAATTAGAATTTCAGGCCATAGAATATAGACATTCTCTTAACCACTGTCAAAGCATTTTATTAACGCATGATTTATGTTACCCAGACAAAATTCACAGTTTTACTGGCTAATCAAAGTGCCAAGCCTCTGCCTACATCGGAGTATGTGAGCGATGCAGAGTGGAAAAACTGAGTGGAGTAGATTGCATATTTTTACATTTTTTATCTATTATCATTATCTATTATTGTTCAGTTAAGTTTTTTTTTTAAAAAACACTGCAAATATTGACATCATATTACGACAGTTGCCATCTCTAGTGTGGCAACGACTATAATTCCCCTTAATGTAGTAAGCTACAAGTAAGCTATTGTCTTCAAATGTGTGAGAAGTCTTATTCATTAGCCATAGATAAATAACTACAAGAATGACAATTTGCATTAAAACTAGTGTTTATGATTGTCAAAGTAAATTAACATCATGTGATAAATACCAGTTTGCAATATCAAACAGATTTTGTACAGCTAAAATAACTTTTCTTTCAGTTGCCACTAGGAAACGACAAGTGTTTTTGCAGCAATGCCATAAATGAGCGATTTTATTGGTTCTCCAAAGAACCATTTTTGTCTAAAACCTTATATGAGTTTGGGTGTGAATAATCTTGTTATAGTTTAAAGAACCTTTTTTTTTTTTTTTTTTTACTCATTGCCTTTTGTGTATTTCCATGTTAATGCGTAAGCCAATTTTTCTCACCAGTGAACAGGGAGCAGGCGAGACAAGGGAAATGTAAAACCCGGAGTGAATTTGAAGTGGAGTGATTACTGAATGCATTAACAGGGGAAGGGAAATTGCTATTACTCCACTCCACTCACATATCATGGTCTAAATATGCGATTTATTCCTTTCGGGTCCACATTATTGCCTGACCCATTAGCATATGAGCCTCAAAACCATCTCAGTCGGATAGTAACATGCTGGCACATCTGATTTTTTTTTAAAGCGAGGCTTTAAATTATTGACATAATTAAGCATACCCTAAGTATTAAATTTTGCTATTTAATTCATTCGAGCATAGGCGTCGATTTCGGGGGGGACGGGGTACCCACCAGATTTCGTCATGAGTCATTTTGTACCCACCACTTTTAACTTCCGTCCATATTAATTTGACTTTTGGTTCGATTATTTTGACCGTTTTCAGTGGTTGTGAGGAGCAATACGAGAGAGAAATTTGGTAATCATTGTCTGACCTAACAAAAAAACATTATAATATTCATTTTATTTTATTTTCCGTGTTCGTATTTATGAGGGAAAAAACAACGTGTCAGTTCTCGGTTACGGACGTGAGCGCTCTTGAAAGCGGTACTAAAAGACTGCTTTAAAACTTTCACAGAGACCTCAAACAGAACAGCTGCCTTTCTTTAAAGTGAATTTCGTTTTGTATTAATTATATCTTAATTTTAATCAATGTTTCATGAACCAATTGCCTGGATTTAATAAATAAGAAGTAAATATAGCAGAATCACGACATGGAGGCGCCGGCGAGTGAACTGGAGTTCGTCTCATAAATGAACCGAAACTCAGCGTATAATGCACATTCACATTCACAGCGTATTAGACACATTTAAACGCATTCATAAGCATTACTTTTACCGGTTCTTTGTGGCAAGCTTTATGCGTGCGGTCGTGCGCTTGAGTGCGGCTATATTACGTAAGCTCATTATCCTGTAGGCTATATAAGTAATTAAATTAATATAAAGGGGCGATTTGTCCACGAATGACTTAAATGAACAACTAGCCTACTAGTCGACTAGGAAAAAAACTTTTAGTCGGAAGCAGCCCTTATTCCACATATTTTCGAACCAGGCAACAGGACATCTGTGTTGAGCGAGCGACCCTGCGGAATGAACGAGCGGAGCGGAATATTCAGAAATGCGCTCTCCACTCACGAGCTCTGATCGGAACAAACCCGAACCTCACTGTCTGCTGAACTTGCGCAGAAACATCAAAATATAACCAGCTTTTTAAAATGTTTTTTTAAAACTAAACACTATTTTAGCACAAAGTATGAGCTGATTGGCGATTTTTTTATAATTATTGACAAAATTATAATATAGTAAAAGTTTTTTTTTTTATTTTTTATTTTATTTTTTTATATATATATAAAGTTTTGGGTGGGCCTGTTGAAAAGTGGGACCTGAGCTACAGGACATCGTCTTTCAAAACATAACCTGCGCGAAAGAGAGAAAAAATATGAATGTGTCATTGTACCCAGCACTTCTGAAAATGCACTTCCGAATGCGTCTCTGTCCCCAGCACATTTCAAACCAAACTGACGCCCATGCATTCGAGTCTCACTATATACATGCTCCTGCTGAAAAGACTAACACAGTGGATCACAAGTGTATGTTTTGAATGTTGGTCTCTAGGCAATTGGTGTTGGATCACCAACCAGGCTGCTTAACTGTCTCATCCAGCAACATGTCCTTAGTTAACCAGCTTCTCCAGACTTTCAAAGAATGCTTGTGACTATTTTGGCTATACTAACACTTAAGGTGATGATACACAGGGCAACTTTTGTTGCGGTCAACGGGCAACCAGATGAGACACAGGGCCCAAGACCGATCTAAATTATCCAGATAGAAATGTATTGCCCATTTTCAATGGGAAAGTGCCCAAACAACAATCGCTCGACAAGATTGCCAGCAAAAAGTTGCTCTGTGTATCATCACCTTTAGTGGCAAGTAAACTAGACAAACAGAACTGTATATTCTGCTTTGTTTTCTGAGTTATGTCTGTGAAATAATCAGCACTTATTACATCTGGACAGACATAAATTGAAGCCTGAAGCTTATTCACATGTTCCACTATTATTATTTTTTTCAGTTTATTCCATTTCAGAACTATTCGTGGTGACAGCCGTAGGATTATTTGAATGAATTTATGTCCATGCTGGTTTATTTTTATGCTAGAATCTATTTCAGATAAACCCACCACTAAAAACATACCAAACTGAGGTTAGTCACTTTACATGTCAGTCAGACTGTGTAAATGGGCTGTTCTTAGCCAGAAATGGACCGTACTCATATTTCTATCTCTCTTCTTTCATTCTGTCACACTCTCCTTCTCTTGAGAATAGTTTTCAACATTCAGCGTCCCTCCACTTTATAATTCCTTGTGAAAACCACTGACTCAAGAGACCGGCTCAAAAGAAACTCAGTCTATCGTACAAGTCAGTTAGCGAGTAATTGAGCGATTGAGCATATGTCAACTGAGCAATTGCGTGAGCGATTGTGTTGAACAATTGTGCATAGTGTTAATGCATACACCAAATTGTCTAGTTAACACACTGGACCCATTTGCAATCATACACGCTCACGTGTGTGCCCGAACGTTAGGGTTGTGCCGCATGTGTGTGTGTGCCTGTGCATACATGAGTTGGCATCTTTGTTTTGTCGCTCTCTCAGAGTTAGTGTGGGTCAACCCGGTAGATTAGAACAGAGCTGGGTCAGACTCCGACGTGGAACAATTTAGCCGTGTGAAAAATGAATTACTCTCGAAAATGAAGTGACAGACGGAGGGGAGGAGAGGTGAGGTACGAACCCCCAGCACTCTAGAGAGGAGAGGGAGGCGCCGGGCCGAGCGCGACCCAGAGCAGAGAGCCGGTGTGGGGGTTGATTGAGAGGGCAGGGTCGGTCATCTTTCTGGCTGGATAATTTGGTTTTGACAGCAGCTGTTGCATAGCCCCGTCCTGCCCCTATTAAAGAGGAGAGACGGGGCTGATTATACGCACACAGGGCAACACAGACCTCCTTCGTCACTGTCACTGTTCTGCTGGTGATCACGCAGGAATTGACCACAAAAAAAAAAAATGTTTCACCCTTATGTTGCTCCAAATAATTTCTTGCATACGTGGAACACCAAAGGAGAAGTTTAGCAGAATGTTCGGATGAATGTTCAATCAAGCTCCAAGAACGACAAAAGTCATCTAAATAAATTGTGGTCATTATTTTTGTCTTCTGAAGTCGATTTGATAGTCTTTTGTGAAGAAAATCGTATGATGTGTCGTATTGTAAAAAATTTGTTTACATATAATAGCGGGAAGATTTTTGGTCATACAGATAAGAGTAAGAAATTCATCAAAAATGTAAAGGGTCTACTTTTATTTGTGTACACTCACAAAACTTAACCTAAACTTTTTAGGTTTTTATACTCATACTTTTCTCACAGACATAAGAAATACATCTATAGAAACCTTGAAATATTCGTGAACATGAATGAGATTTGAGAGCTGTGACCTAGGAAAAAAATTATGACTTGAATTTGTTAATATTTACTGTACCTCACAAAGCTATCAGAAGACTACGAGTATGGCTGTCATGATATCAGATTTTAGAAAAAATCACAATAATGATATTATCGAGAAAATGTTATTAGTCAAACTTATGTTTAAACCATTTTCTCCTAAAAACTTTCAAAAATGGCCAATGAATCACACTAAAATATGAGTGTCGGACGCAGAGAAAGAGTTTGTAACAATATTGGGTTGTAGGATGGAGGAGCGAGGAAACACCAATTTGAGTTTGAAGAAGCTCACAGTGCGTCATAATATTCTTCTTTTGTCTATTTTATGACAAGTGTGCAACCACCGTTAAGATGCAGAACTGCAACCTACTACCTACTGGAGTGTCAACCAGATAGTTACTGTTGGTGAATTATTTACAATGTATGTAAAGTATTAACTACAATATCAATATTTAAAAAAAATTTAAATACCATGGTTATCGTCAATAATGGTGTACTGCGACACCCAACACTATCTCACGACCAATTCGTACGAATTCGTACGAATGATAAAAAGTTGGCTAATTCGTACGAATTCGTACGACCTCACTCGTACGAATTTGTACGATTTGTCTAAACCCACGTGATGGGTAGGTTTAGGGGCGGGGTCAGGGGTAGGTCATTCGTATGAATTCATACGAATTGGGCAATTCGTAAAATATGTACGAATTTGCAAAAATCATACTAATTCGTACGAGTGAGGTCGTATGAATTCGTACGAATTAGCCACCTCGTAGAATTTGTACGTTTTCCCGTGAGATCAGGTTGCAACACCCCTAACTACGAGTCATATAGACTACTATTATGGTGTTTTATTTCTGTCATTTTTGGTGATTGACTGCCCCTGGTCACCATTCACATTTATTTATTTATTCATTTATTTTTTAATGTTCATACTTGAATGAAAAGTCTAAACTTTTGGCCATCTGATGCTCGAGGGCAGCTGTGTGTGATATCACTCATCTAACTGAACAACTTCATTTGTTTCCTCTCTCTCTCTCTCTCTCTCTCTCTCTCTCTCTCGTTCTCTTTTTTTCTATCTCTTCGTCTATCTGACGGGCAGGCTGTCTAGACTGTAATTCATTGGAGACGTTCCTATCTCTAGGAACAACATGCGTTATTGAATAAACACACACCCAGATACCAAAAGTCAATGTGCAGGATTAATGATATGAAACTATCTGAGTGAGAGTGCAAGGCTCCAGACTAACATATGAGAGAACATCTGTAGATGCTGTACAGATGGTGGCACCAGCATCTTACTTAGTAGCTCTAGTAGTCAGGCCTTAAAACTGAAATTATAATAATAATGTAATGAAATTGCACTTTGCCCATGAAAATTCACATTTGACTGTAAAGAAATTATCTTGAGGTGAAAATAAATCATAAAAGAGGTCATTAAGTCTTAAAAGTACTATAATAAAAACAGTCTTCACTCAGAAAATATTAGTTTTTAGGGTTTACGCAATCCAATTATATATATATATATATATATATATATATATATATATATATATATATATATATATATATATATATATATATATATATAGTTACGATATAGAACGATATTTTATATATATATATATATATATATATGTGTGTATATATATATATGTGTGTGTATATATATATATATATATATATAAAGAAAATCTATTTATTTAATTTATTTTAATGAATTTAAATGGTTCACATAGGCCTATTACTATTTGTCAATGTATGTAAAATATTTTATTTAAAGTAATTTAAAAGTATGATTAATTTAAACCTTAGAAAACAAAATTAATAGGTTTTAAACAGTGCAGTTATGTAAATGGCAAGACAACTTGCATTTTACAAAGAAAAGTTGAGCATGATTAAAAAACATACTTTTGTTTAAATGTTACTTGTGGCATTATTTATTTGTTTGTTTGTTTAGTTTTAATTCTGTGTTTAATTCTGAGAGTTGAAATGAAAAATTAAATTATGAAACATTATGAGTGGACTTTGCTGGAGAAAATAAATCTACAAGCGTGTAAGATTTGGCAACTTTATGCGGACATCAGCAATGTGACGTGTTTTCTGTTATGCTGAAATAACATTAATTATACTTCCATATTATCACGTAGAATAAATACAAACATATTCATTGCATTTGCATTATATTTACATTTATGCATTTGCCAGATGCTTTTATCCAATACGTTGCATTCAATGTATATATTTTTTATCAGTTCATGCATTTCCTGAGAATCGAACCCATGACTTTGGCGTTGCTACAGTAGCACCATGCTTTACTGTTTGAGCCACAGAAATGTGAATGCATTGAAATTGCAACTATATGTCTTCAGTTTGACTACGACAGGCTTCCAGCTGCAGTTTTAATTATATTTTCTTATTGAATGTGTCTGTGCACTTGTGAGCACACCCATCAAGCAGATTGAAACATCTCCCTGACCATGTTTTGTCGTGCCAAAAAAAGATTTATCTGAAGAGAAACAAACAACGTGTATCGTTTTGGTGTAGACTACGCAATCATAGAAATCTTTTGTGAGGACACAGTATGTTTGATCTAGTCAGGTTTTAGAACATACCACATGCATCTTACTGCAGACTGACACACTGTGTGCAGGGAAAGGCTTTTGTAAAGGATTGTGGGTAATGATCATTACACAGTTTGCCAGAGCTAAAACTATCTATTATACTGATGACAGCTCTTAAGGGAAGTCAGCAGTGTGTATAGCAGAGTGTTCATTCTCATAGCATACAATATGTTCAATGTCACTACTCAAGTATTTTATAAGTGATTTGAACGATTCTGCCGGGGGCCTCTTAAAAAAATGACTCTAATTTTGTTTTGTGCTCAAGCTTTTTTTTCCTGTTTTGCATGGACGAAAAGGCTTGAAAATGTGGACTTTTTAAATAAAGAAAAAAGCGCACAAGTCTATTTTCAGCCCAGAATGGTAAATATTTACGTTTGTCTGTCCTTTCAAACTTGATTATGTAAATGTTAAATTTATTTAGATAAAACAGTGTTCTGCTTTGCCCACCTACATGTTGAAATGGCTTTATATGGCCATTCATTTGACATGGAATTAGTGTGTAAATGCCAAAATTCAACAGAAATGTTCCATACTACTGTAAGTGCAAATAGCTGCAGATGCTATTTACACTATGTAAAAATAGTAGTATTTTCTTTGCAATATGTTTGTAAATTTGACTTTAAATGGTTATTGGCTGTTTCATTTATACTTTCATCCTTACTGAGCTTTAATGATAAATATGCAAATGCCTTCATTTGTGTCATCATCGGGTTTTAAGAATTCCAGTTCCAACCCTGCCTTTAGAAAGAGGACAAATGATGCATAGTTTTATATGTAAAAGGGTTTATGCTTTGAAAGCTGTACATTTGTTGGCCTTGTATGTTTCAGTGTCTATTCAAGTGGGGGGGGGAAACAATCTAGCACAATAACGTGAATCAACATTGTTTTGTTCTCTAATACTCTCCATTGAGAGAGGGAGAAAGAAAGAAAGAAAGAGAGAATTGTCAGTGTAAGGGAATACAAGGGGAAACCAGGGTTATACAATCTTAATCAATGAGTAAATTATTTATCATAGAAAGCCAGACGATAGTTGTAATAATACACTGATGTTTATTCCACACATGAACAGAGACAAATTAAACAGACTTGGCTTGACTTGAAACATGAAATAACCATGACCATGAAAAACATATTCACCAACAGTGCAGGGAACAGAGCTAGACAAGAGACAATGGTAATATGAGGGCTGTATACACACAGAGACAAATGACTAGCAATGAACACCTGTGAATAGTCAAACTATGAACCAATAAGAAAACAGTACACATGACCAGAACAACCAATGAGAACAGGCTTTGTTGGACTTGAAGCGGCACTGCACAGACCATAAAGCGGCACTACACAGACCAAAAATTACCATTGCGGTAATTTGATGTCATACACCGATCAGTCACATGACAAACAGGAACATCACTGTGACTAAACTTCAAAATAAAAGACATGAAACATAAAAATAAAACAAACCAAAACTATATATACACTCATCACATCACAACACACACACACACAGAGAGAGAGAGAGAGAGAGAGAGAGAGAGAGAGCTGGGTGCCCCATGCAGTAATCAGGTCCACGATTGGAGCGCAAATATAAATTGATGGATTGTGGATGAGTGCGTGAGCCGTGGCATCTCCATGACGATAACACCCAATTTGACTGACAGGTGGCACTGCATCGTGCCGTTTACCAATCGGAGGCCATCAACAAACTCATCACAGACGAATAGGAAAAAAAGAAAAGAAAACATCAATGCAATTGAAACTGAAAAAAATAGGATAGTTGTGGGGGGAATGCATATGGCTGCTTTTTATTCATGGGTTTACGCTGCAATATCGGTCAGGTCAGAGAAACACACGTTCATTTTCAAATCCCGCCCGTCATTCTATCTTGTCCAGCTGAGATAGCATGCTAATGCACAGAGACGTACATTCACTACAACAGGAAATCAAGAGAGTATTATATCCTCTTATTAATATCCATATCAATATATGCAGTTCAGATAGCAACATAACCTTCTGGTCCATATGCTGCTAAAACCATCAGTCATAACTAACTTATGCTATAAACTAATTCATATCTGTCCAAACGGCATTCACAGACGTGGTTGTTTCCTCATTGATGGTCATTTTAGTCATTTTAAATGATTGTATAGGAAAATTCTAAATAATATCCACAATCACATTTGAATTGGTAAAACAACATGAATATGTTTATTAGGATGCATTTTGATCATAACATTATTTTAAAGATGATCCTTTATTTTACACTAAAAACTTTTGAAAAGAGAAAATGTGCATTGACAGGATTGCCAGTTGATTTTGGAACTAACACAAGGGTAAGCTAACACTTCTGTCAAGCAGACACAGTTATCACCCAAAAATACGCACAATTTATTGACTCTAATTGAAAGCAGTGGCTCCAAGAAATTTTGGATGGCAGTTCGGTTTTACACTAGCTTTTTCTTGTGCCAGTCCGAACACTCCAAAAATCATCAACCCTGAACCTACCAATTTTACCAAAAGTATCATGTATTACACCTACAGTATACACACGTGAAGACAGCAATTGTATTATTCTGTAGTATGATCATGAATTCAGAATTTTTAGAGCTTGAGTATGTATGTGTGTGTATGTATATACAGTGTTATGCATAAGTTTAGACACCCATACTAAAGTTGACTAAAAAGAGGAATAAAAAATCATCTTTTGGAAACTGAACTTAATGCCTTAATTTAAAAAAATAGGAAAAATCCAACCTTTAAGGACACCAATTTTCTTTGTGAATGAATAATGCATCGTAAATAAATAAATGTTCTTCCTTAAAATACAGGGTGCATAAGTTTGGACAGCCCTATGTTAAATTCCCATAGAGGCAGGCAGATTTTTATTTTTAAAGGCCAGTTACTTCATGGATCCAGGATACTATGCATCCTGATAAAGTTCCCTTGGCCTTTGGAATTAAAATAGCCCCACATCATCACATAGCCTTCACCATACCTAGAAATTGGCATGGTTTTATTTCAGTTAGCCTAAAAGCTAGTTTGATTTGCATTGAGAGATGATCTTATGGAAAGTACCCCATGCCAATCTCTAGGTATGGTGAAGGCTATGTGATGATGTGGGGCTATTTTAATTCCAAAGGCCAAGGGAACTTTATCAGGATGCATAGTATCCTAAAAAAATAAATAAATAAATAAATACTTAAAAATAAAAATCTGCCTGCCTCTATGGGAATTTAACATAGGGGTGTCCAAACTTATGCACCCTGTATTTTAAGGAAGAACATTTATTTATTTACGATACATTATTCATTCACAAAGAAAATTGGTGTCCTTAAAGGTTGGATTTTTCCTAATTTTTCAAATTAAGGCATTAAGTTCAATTTCCAAAAGATGATTTTGTATTCCTCTTTTTAGTCAACTTTAGCATGGGTGTCTAAACTTATGCATAGCACTATATATATATATAGTTTGACACTGAGCTGTCAGTGTCAAACGCAAAGCAATATAACCCAGGATTCCGTTTAGAATGACCCAGGTTTAACTATTTCAAGTGTGAATTTACTGTTGCCTAGCAGGAAAAAAAAAAAAAAAAAAGTTTGACAGCTGCTCTTAGTTACTTTTAATGTTACACCTCATTTCCCAATGAATACATGCCATTCAATTGCCAGAGGCTACGGTCTGTTCTGCTCATTCCAACTCTGTGATGCAGCGATATTTAAGGTATCGTAAAATGTTCAATTATAAATTGGATATCAGTATGCTGCAGGGGCCTACACTAACCATTACATTGCATGTGTGAGCTATGGCTGGAAGCAAGAAATGTGAGCAATGGGAAAGAAAGTGGATGAATTAAAGTGTCAATATCACTCTTAAGCAAATTGTTACTATTCAAAAATGAACAGAGAATCAATACAGACTGGGGCCCTAATTCTTAGGTTCTGGAAACAGCAATTCTCTCAAGTGATTTTCTACTGAATACAGACAACTTTCACCTATAAACCAATCTGAGAGATTTCATACCTGACTCATGCATTTGAGTACATACAATTGTTTCATTTTGTGAAATCATAGGCCTTTATTTATGAGGCTGTTGATTTTGAGATCCCTCATTGACATGGTCATGATAACAGGGAAGAAAATGTGACGAATAGCAAGAAATTTAAGTGCAGACCCTGCAATTTTCCAACTACAAAGTGATGCCTGCTGTTGTTCCCACCCTCATTCTTGAGTGAATCTTTTTTTTTTTTTTTGGCTCAAGAAGTACAGAAAATAAACCATGAGATTGAGAGAGTAAAAGTCTTAAAAGGCTAAATAAGTAAAATACCTGTATTGGTAAGTGTAAATAGCAACAAAAAGTATAAATAGTGATGCTATTTGCACTAATTGTAAATAGTACAATGCTATTCATTCTTAGTGCAAATACAATCATGTGAAAAATAAAGTACACCTTTTTGAATTCCATGGTATCAGGACACAATAAAAAATCATCTGGTCTTCAGCAGTTCTTAAAATTAGGGAAATTCAACCTACATGAACAACAACATGACATATTACACCGTGTCATTATTTATCTAACAAAAATAAAGCCAAAATGGTGAAGCTGTGTGTGACAAACTAAGAATACCCTATGATTTAATAACTCGTAGAACCACCAAACTTGAAGTAATAATTTACTTTATTACTTTATCAGTCTCTCACATCGTTGTGGAGGAATTTTGGCCCACCATTTTTTACAACGTTGCTTCATTTTATTGAGATTTGCAGGCATTTGTTTATGCAAAGCTTTCTTAAGGTCCTGCCACAGCATTTCAATCGTGTTGAGGTCTGGATTTTGACTGGGCCAGTGCAACACCTTGCATCTTTTCTTTTTCAGCCATTCTGTTGTAGATTTGCTGGTGTGCTTGGGATCATTGTCCTGTTGCATGAGCCAATTACGTCCAAGCTATAGCTGTCGAACAGATGGCCTCACATTTGACTCTAGAATACTTTGGTATGCAGAGTAGTTCATGGTCGACTCAATGACTACAGGTGCCCAGGTCATGTGACTGCAAAACAAGCCCAAATCATCACCCCACTTATGAGGTGTTTGTACTGATATGCTGGGTTTTTTTTTTTTTTTTTGCAGTTTCTTTTAACAGTACACGGTCTAACCTTGGGATGAATTTGCTGGGATGTCCCCTCCTGGGAAGATTGGCAACTGCCTTGAATGTTTTCCACTTTTGAATAATCTCCCTCACTGTAGAATGATATACTTCGAAATAGCCTTGTAACTCTTCCTAGATTGATGGGCAGCAACAATTGCTTCTCTAAGATCTAAGGATCTTTCCTCCTTGGCATTGTGTTAACACACACCTGAATGCTCCAGACCAGCAAACTGCCAAAACTTCTGCGTTTATAGAGGTGAAGATCAATTATTCAAAGGCATTAGGCATTGCCTGACTACTACTTAACCTCTTGATTCCTATGTAAGCAGTAAGGGGGTACTTAGTTTGTCACACATGGCTTCTCCATTTTTTGCCTAGTTTTTGTTAAATAAACCATGACACGTGTAATATGCCATGTGTTATTCATCTAAGGTTGTATTTAACTAATTTTAAGACCTGCCAAGGACCAGATTAAGTTTTTATGTCCTGATATATTAAACCACACAATTCAAAATGGTGTAGTTTCTATTTCACATGACTGTAGTTGCAGATACTATGTGCACCTCAGTGTATTGTAGTATAAAACAGTATGCAATAATAACAACATTTTCAGTGTATGTGATTAAAATCATAAATGGGTGCTGCTTTATTGGGACATTACTTGTAGTACCACTTTTTGAATAATGTCTTCATTTTTATTTAAAATAATCGGTACTCTGAGCTGATATGCAATGGGGAAAGGGAGAAGAAAGAGTTCGGTAAAAGGCGGATTCGAACTCGACTTGGTTGCTTCAAAAGCTAACACCACAGGCCTTACTCTCCACGTCACTGATTCTGTTGTTAGTGGGATTCCTTTTGTAATTTTGTCCTGAGATTGTATTTGTTTTATTTAGTCTGATTTCGATGTAATGTGATGTAATATAATAGTGGAAAGCGGTGCGTGGTTTAGAGTCTGCTGCGAGAGCATGTGCGGGAGAGCTGATGGTAAAGATGAGAAGGATACAGGGTCGGGCCATTGATGTCTTGGGGCTGGCCCTCTGCGGAGCCAGTTGTGTGGGAGCCTTCTGCTGGATTCTCGGGGCGGGAACTGGCCGCCGTCCTTTCCCGAACATGGTAGCGTGGACAGGTCAAGAAGGTTGGGGAACAGAGAGAAAGAGAGAGCGAGAAGGAGAAAGAGCTGCTTGAAGACCCCCCATACACCGCCAAATGGTCCTCCGCCAGCTGGATGTCTGTCTCCAGGGACGCTGGCCGGTGCCACTAGAACCATTCGGCCGTTCGTTTCAGAAGCTTCATGGAGAACAGTTCCAGCACCACCACATATCCTCCCGCATTAACCATTTATTTATTTTTTTTATTTTACCTTTATTTAACCAGGTTAATCGGTTGAGAACAGGTTCTCATTTGCAACCGCGACATGGCCAAGATAAGGCGCAGGGTGCAAGGCGACATGAAATTACACATGACATACCAACATTCAAATACACAGTCCTAAATATAGAAAACATTCAGATTCAGTTAAAAAGTACTGGACAATTGTATAAAAATTTTTTTTTTAAATGGCAGTGCAAGAGAAATGGCAGTAGGATAATAGTATAGTCCAACATGGGTAAATTGATAATGTGCAAATAGATGCAATGACAGCCATTTAGTTGAATATGTGCAAAAATACATAAGACTTTGTTCGCAAAGAGCATCAACATGTACAGTGGTCCGTCAGTAAATCTTTAAAAGTAGTGATCGAAACAGTGGATTCTAATTTGAGAGACTTTTGTAAAGTGTTCCAATCATTTGCAGCAGAAAATTTAAAAGAAGAGCGGCCAAAAGAGGTGCGGGCTTTTGTAGGGTCTAGAGAGATATATTTACTCGAACGCAGGTTAAATACAGGCACTGATATGGTTATTAAAGTACTTAGGTAAGATGGTGTTTTGCCTAGTATGGACTAGTAAATTAACTGATACCAGTGATTTAGGAGCCGATTGTGTAACGAAGGCCACCCAACTAGTGAGTAAAGAGTGCAGTGGTGGGTGTTGTACGGGGCTTTAGTAATAAAGCGAATAGCACTGTGGTAAACAACGTCCAATTTCTTGAGTAAAGAATTAGAAGCAGTTCTGTAAACAACATCACTAAAGTCAAGCATTGGGATGATGGTCATTTTCACAAGGGCCTGTTTTGCAGGAAGAGTAAATGAAGCTTTATTTCGAAATAGAAACCCGATCCTGGACTTGATCTTTGACTGGATATGGTTTATGTGGGTTTGAAAGGAAAGCGAGGGGTCTAGCCAGAACCATAACCATTGTTGAAAGGCTTCCCAGAGCTGTTGGGCAAAGGCAAACGGGTGGCCACACTCCTTGAGGGTCAGCAATCTAAAGCATTGGTTATGCCGCTGCAAGATGGCCTTCTTGAGGACTTTATAGGTGAGGAGGCTTTGCACTGTCAACTGTCGAGCAGCAAGCTGGGCCTCTCCTGATAGCAGTGGAACCGTCCCGCCCACTGATCCTCTTACCAACGGTGCGCTCAAATAGCTCGATGAATGCCTCCAGGTCGTCCTCAGCACCCATCTTCTGCAGCGGAACATGCAGAGGCGGGGCGATGTTTGTTGGAGAGGCACCAGCAGTCCCTTGGGTCAGTACAGGGAGCTCCAGGAGAGGCTGATGTTGCACATGGTGGAGGTTGGTGAGGGACTTGACCAACTCACCCAGCGGGTGACACCATGACAGCATTCAGCCTCAAATGTCCCGGGTTTCGGCACCACTCTGACAAACTTTTGTCTTCCCGGTCTGGAAATGAGGGAGGCAGGGTCTGAGAGCAGCTTTGAAACAAATGTTGTCTCTTTATTAACACACGTCTTTATAAACATAAACATAAATGAAGCATGAGGGCTTTTCAACAATAACTCGAAACCAGCTTCAAACCAACAGACGTTTCTTCGGGGCACAGCATGAGACAGCAGAGCACGCTCCCCAGGCAACTTTCTTCACTCTCTCAAAGCTCTGCTTTTTATCCTGTCTCCCGACTCACTGCAAAATGATAACACCTGTTAGATTTCATTAACCAGAGGCCTTTCCCTTAACCATCAGCTCTCCCGCACTTGCTCTCCGTCTACAGCAGCCTTCAAACATCACCCTGTTTTCCACAATAATGTAATGTTATAAAATAAAATAAAATAAATAATGTGCGGTACCTTTCAAAAGTTTGGGGCTGGTATGGTTTTTAGTGGTGATAAGAGGTGATAAATAACATACAGTATACAGGAAATGCACAGATAATCACATGCTATTCTGGGAATTTTGTCTTAATGCAGGCTCAAGTAATCAGACATCAGCTGATGACCTCATCACTACGTGCCTTACAGCTAACTTGCGAATGCCATGTCATCAGTGCGCGTCGTATTTTCTTGCATGCGTCTGAACTAGCTGAAATATGAAAGGTCATCTCCATTAACAACTGCATTTTGTTAATGTCAGTGCTTTTAAGAGCCCCATGCGAAAGCACACCTCTGAAAGTCAAGCATCATTTTATTGCGAGTTATAGTGTGGAAGCTCGTCAGGCCCCCGTAAAAAAAAAAGGGACATTAATGACATTAATGACCTTTTACTTTAAGTGTAGGGAAGACATGAATGTTCAGGTCAAGTTTCTTTTTTTCTTGTAATAACACTCTCTGACTCTTGAAGAAACAGGCTTCTAAACCCATATAAATAGCATGACAGTGAGTAAATCCCATATAAAATGATTTATTAATGTATATATTTATGAGACATCAAAGTATCAAAAGATGTAATGAATGATCATGTTTTAATAATACTTCCGGCAAGACTTTTTAAAAATATTAAAAAGTTAATAGGCAGATAAAAGCACAATAACAATATGACAACAAATTACACTTATTTTATAGATAAGTGTGAGAAACATCGATATTTAAGTCGAAACCTTGACATCCATCCTAGCTGGGCTTGGGGCATTAATAAGAATTTGTGGGGAGCGATGTCTGATTCATAAGCAAATGCATTCTTTTGAGTTGGATCTTTTCAATAAAACATTTGACTTGTCTGAATAATTTCCTCCATTTTCCTTTTATTTAAAATAATAGCTGCGGCCTAATGTGTCTTCACTCATGCAACCACAATGTAAACACACTCAGTGGTTCAAAAAGTCTTGAAGTTTTTGATCTTGTGTGTTTTAACAGTTATATTCAGATACTCAGAAGCAGTTATACTCGGGTACTCCCAAGCTTTTAACGACAAGAAAAAAAAGACAAACTGATTCTTAAACAAGAACCAACATTTCAGTTCATGTCTTCCTTTTTTTCCACTATATTTCAGAAAAACATAGCAAGCCCCAATGTTTTAAATTGAATAAATCAATAGTGATGAATCGTAATGAATCATTAAGCTTTTCGCCTGGCTCTGCACCGCTAGTCTCCGCTGAATGCGCACGCTTCTCCTCAAACAGACGAGGCGTTCATAATCGACTCGCTCGCCATTTTGTACTGTTCTTTGAATAGACAGGGGGCGACTCAGAGTAATTGTCCTAAACCGTCTGTAAGCAGCGCTGAGAAGTAGTAAGGTACACATGTGACAAGCATAAACCAGGCTTTATTTTCTGCCAATTCTTAAATCACACAGATTTGTTAGAATTATCCATATTGCAGTTATTTGAGCTGGGATGTGCATAGTATTTTGATTTTGCATGAAAAATAAATTAACAAAAATATATTTTTTATTATTGTTTAGGAAGTACTGAGGCCACCGGACTTGGAAGAAATCTAAAACATGAAACAAAACGAACATGAATTCTAAACTTGACTCAAGACAATGGCCTGGAACAGCATAACATACTTTGATACACAACAAACAAACATGGCAAACAAGAGGGCTTAAAATACATGATCATGGGGAAAGACCAGCCCGTTCTCATCCCAAGGCGTCATATACTGACGCTTTTGACATTTCGTCTACATCCAACGCACATGGCACCCTTTAGCGTCAATATGAGACGCATGGGCCAGAAGGCGCCTCCTAGCAGTCTAACCCTAACCCTACCCCAGACCTAAACCTACCCATAACCGAACAAAGCTCTGTGCGTGTCATATTGACGCTAAAGGGTGCCATGTGCGTTGGATGTAGACGAAATGTCAAAAGTGTCAGTATATGACGCCCTAGGATGAGAATGCATTGCAGAAAGACATGACAACATCCAATGACGATATGGAACTACTAAACATGAACCAAAAGACAGAATTGATAACAACATAAGACAATGAACCAATGAGAACATGGCACATGCGCTAAATGAATCGCAGCTTGCATGAGGGAACAGGGAATCACATGACAAAACAGGAAACATGACTTTGACAAATATCAAAATAAAAGACATGAAAGCATAAATATAACCAAAACCTAAAACAGATGCTTTTACTGGAGTGATATTGCATCATGGTATATGCATTTCAGCTCAAATGCACACTCTTAAAAGAAAGGGTTCCATTTGGAATCTTAAAATCTATGCAATTACTTTCCACTGCACTTTCACTCGGATAGCTTCTGTCCAAACTTTATTTGCACTACTTTAAATCCATTGTTATACTGCTCATTAGCCTAACTTATACATATATCTATTTGTTAAATTCTGTTTATAGTAATAGCCATCTGTATATTATGCTCACATTCTGTTTATAGTAACAGCCATCTGTATATATATTCATAGTACATATCTATCTGTAAAATTCTGTTTATAGTAACAGCCATCTGTATATTATATTCAGTACATATCTATCTGTAAACATTCTGTTTATAGTAATAGCCATCTGTATATTATTATATTCAGTACATATCTAGCTGTAAACTCTGTTCACAGTAATAGTTATCTGTATATTATATTCATAGGACAATCTATCTGTAAATTTTTGTTTATAATAGTATTCAACTCTATATTTATTCAGTACATATCCATGTTCTGCACTTATGGAACCACTGTATATCCTGCACTTGCTGCTATTGCACTTCTGGTTAGACCTAAACTGCATTTCGTTGCCTTGTACCTGTACTTGTGTAATGACAATAAAGTTGAATCTAATCTAATCTAATCTAAAAGGGTTCTGTAAGGCACTTTTTAGGGGTTGAAGTTATCATCATGAATCATGTTATTAAATTAAACCGCTCGTAAACATAATTGATCACTAGAACATTTTAAATAAACCGTTAAACATAAGAAAAGTATTATTCAATAATTTAAGACATTTCTCCTTGTGTAATATTTGGGCATAAAGGGTTCTTTTCAATTAAGTAAAGAGCCTTAGGGTTCTATGTAGAACCACAATGAACATTTCTGTACTTCATCCACCACTGGTTTCATGATACAAGAACAGGTGAAAAGTCAGACCACTCTGGCCAATATGGGTTCTATTTAACCCCATGAAAACTGCATGAGACAAATCATGAACTGTGCACCAGGAAGCCTCAACTGAAATGTATTCTTAACTACCAAACACATTTGTTGCACTGACCTGCATTTGACATTTTTAGAGAGAGAGAAATCATTTTCCGGTCAACATTCCTTATAATTATGACATATTCCATTGGCACGTTTAAGTAAATCATCTTGATTGGCATCCAGTGATCTCAACCCATGTGCGCTGGGCTAATTGTTTTGCTAAACAGGAAAAAGGCACTGCAAGCAGTATTTCTCTGACAAAATCCTCCTCAAGACAGATCAGGGAAGAGGGTGATCTGAAACAGCATCCTCTGAGGACCCTTTGCTTAAGTGCTTAGCTTAAGAGCAGAACTCCATAACTGAAATAACATCCATTTGATTATCTAGAAATAAACTTTTCCTACAAGATGTGCAGTACACTGTAAAAAAACCTTTAAAATGAGACATTAAAAATCTGATAATTGCTTAACAGTATGTTCTTTATTATATACGAGGAAAAGCTGCAATAGCTCTAACCGCACCTTTAATTTTTTTACTGTTAATTACTGTTAAATTTACCATTACAAAACAAATCATGTTATAATTTACAGTGAAAACTGAAAAGCCATAAGCTGATTCCCAAAATTCACTTGATGTTTTTTCATTTTTTATTCTCAGTTGTTGTTGTTGTTTCAATTATAAGGTTTTATGTTAAATATTATGTTGTTAAATGAATGTTTATAGCAATATTTTATAGTGTCAAATCTGCTTGTAATGAACTTTATGGTTTTGAACTTTTGATTTAAGGTGTGCCTTCCTCTCTACCGCCATTGTTTTAGGGTGGTTGTCAGTATATGTTAAAGGTACAAAACAGATTTTAAAGGGCTGTTGGATTTACCAGTTTATTTGTTTATTTACTTATTTATTTACAGGTTGTTAATGTTTAAATTTTTACTGTATTTTTACAGACGTATTCTTGCAACCACAGCAGTCAGTTTTGTTTTGTTTTTCTTTAAAAAACAAGACAGGATTTTTTAACAGTGTAGAAGCCTGAAACATCATGAATTATATTAATTTAGATGAATGTACAAGATTTTGAGTTTGAAGTATTACCTAATTGTTTCCAGATGTGATCCTGCCCGCTCCCATCCGATCCACAGGTATCGGATGGTTGCGGAAATGATCTATGGCTCCTCCATTGTGATATTCATCATGCAACATTTCTGGTTGGGATTATTAACCACGTCTGACTGACAGCTCAC
Source organism: Rutilus rutilus (assembly GCF_951802725.1). Taxonomy (NCBI): domain Eukaryota; kingdom Metazoa; phylum Chordata; class Actinopteri; order Cypriniformes; family Leuciscidae; genus Rutilus; species Rutilus rutilus. Next base: position 18,163,521 of record NC_140212.1, on the reverse strand, counting down.
AGCAGCAGGTTGCCATGTCAAGTGCATATGCCAGTCTCAGCCTCCGACGGCACACCCACCATCCGCCCACAGTCCGTTCACTAACTGTCTGACACAAAACTGGAGAGTACTTTCACAATCTGGCAATCTCGCCTGGAAACCAACTCATGTTTACATGGTACCAGGTGGATAAAATGAGCACGTTTGAGGAACAACTAATCACTGGGTTTAAGTTTGCCAGGTCAGTGGGTTTGAGGCATGTTAACTCTCCATTCTTCTGAGTGTAAAAGGCTTTTTTAACTTTGATTGGACAGAATTCTGAAAAAGTCTCTATATTTTACATTTAAATTGTTATGCTGATAAAGAGTTTACTAATAAGAAACAATAAGATCAGCATTAGCAGTGTAGCGTCATGAAATTATTGCAAATAAATGACCAATAAATTGATCTGGCTCTTGTTTATTGCTAAAATATGAAGAGGGAACTTTCTAACAGACATTTATTTTGTAAATACATCTTGGTAAATAGACTTTTAATGAACATTTATACCATCATCATCAGGTTTAGCTTTGAAGAAAACTAACTGACTGAATATATATACATATATATATATATATATATATATATATATATATATATATATATATATATATATATATATATATATATATATATAGCCAATATCAAGACCAAATACAGTTGCAAAAGTGATGATGATGATGATGATGATTTCGAAACCCATCCTTTCGAAACAAATTTGCCCATCCTACATTCAGCAGAAAAACTTATATATGAAAAATATCTGTGTGCGTGTTAACCTGTGTGTGTGTTAACGCTGAGAGACATAGCATGAGAGTCTATGGTTTCTGTCACAGGTGCAGCGTTGTTTTGCCCTGGCTATTGTGTGAATGTTAATTAAATGTGTGTTGTATTCAGGAGCTTTAGCTGGTAATCCCTGTTTAATTGTGTGTGTGTGTGTGTGTGTGTGTGTGTGTGTGTGTGTGTGTGTGTGTGTGTGTGTGTGTGTGTGTGTGTGTGTGTGTGTGTGTGTGTGTGTGTGCGCGTGTGTGTGTGGTTCAAACCTCACAATGCCGATTATAAGGGCATAGCATGTACTGATGATACGTGAGGGAGATGGAATATGATCATATATGTGTCTGTGTGTGCACACATGTGCATCCCTGCCCACTCTTGTTTGCTTGTGTGTGATGGTGTGCCAACATAGCCCACAAAGGAATGTTTCCAGGGTTGCCAAAACCTGAACAGAAAACAGCTGCTGTCAAGTGTGTACTTGTGTGTTTGTGTGCGCTAGCCGGTGTGTGTATGCATGTTCAGAGAACTACCCACTGCAAGAATACACAGCCTCTCACAGACCGCTGGTTTTCTGCATGGGAGCGCAGCATCTGAAATGGCTGTCACTGCGGGATAATGAGGCCTGTTGTTAAACAGGTCTCTCCGCGCATGTGTGTGTATTTGTGTGCGTATGTTCACACGGATCCCTGTGTGTAGGAGGACAGCCTTTATACATCCGTCTCTCTTGAAGTCAATTTGACTGTGATAGTGAAAAGGATTGGATTAAAGGCAGAGGTTTGTGTGTGGAAAAGGGAAATAGACATGACTCCCACGACCCAGTCGTCAGACCAAACGATACCAGTGAGTAAAAAATTCAAGAAAACCGATAAACGTTTTATTAAGATAGATAAGAATCATATGTAAAATTGAGTATTTCCAGGCAATAAACAAAATATCAAACTAACTTCCGTCGAAGTATCCTAATCAAAATCCAGCAAATTACCCTAAATACACTAACAAAACAGAACGAACGTGATTTTCAAAGAAAAGGGCAGGTCAACCCTACAAAACACCATCACTGAAAATAAAAGACATACCAGAATCTAAATCAGGTACAATAATGGTCTGACGGCTGGAGAGGAGACAGGAGAAGTGCGACCGGCCCTGAATCACAACAGCTCAACTTCAGAGAGCAGAAGCAATGGTTTTAAACCAAAGGTGTGGAGCCATCCCGCAGCTGACCAGAGGATCCTGCTTAGAACAAACAGCAATACAAAAACACACACAGAAATAACAATAACAGAGAATACAAACAGCATACAGAATCAAAACATTTTATATACGAAATTACACATAATACCGTAATACCACCCGTAATACAACCCGATAACCACTCACAACCTTGTCGCATCATAGTTTTGCGTGAGGAATCACCACTTATATTTTCTAAAATTATGCTTTTAATAAAATAGCTACAAGTAGCGAGGCATGGTAATATCCTTAAAGAGTGTATTTCATGAAAACTACCACAGTCTCCAGAGTTCGCAACTACAGTGTTTTGATTTGTCGAACAATCGTGTGAAAATGTACAACCTCGCAAATTCATACGTTTCTGTACGATCTTCTTTCACCGCTAAAGGGGAGTTTTAGATGTTGGGTTAGGAATGAAGCTTCATATAGTTTTTTCATACAAATTATACATTTTTATATAAATCACATTGTACAAATATACAAAACTAAACACTTATTAAACAGCTACGTTTTCTTAAGAGATTGGATTGGATAAAACATTTGAGCAACGCCAGTGTTCATTTGTAAATGAAAAAAAAAACGGGAAAAAAAGATGCATTCTTTGTGCTAGTCACACCAAGGATACAACTTTTTTTTTTATTTTTATTTTTTTTTTATGTACTTATCGTACTTATTTCTATGCCTATTAAAACTCACCATCCGATATAAACAGTAAAGATGCGGCCACATTAACCAAATATTAATAATATTTTTTATTTTATTTTTGACAAGCTTTTATAAGGGTGGAATGGACTTTTTAAATTATATAATAATATCAATAATATTATTTTATTATTTTGTTTTCATCATGCACATTTTTTTATACAAGGTATCTAAGATCATGTTATTGCTTAAATAACAGTATCATATTTAATTAGTCTTCTTTCTCTTTATTTTCCTTTTCTTTTCCTCTTCTTTTGAGAAAATAGAGGAAGACTGGATATGAATATGAATTCTCTCTCTCTCTCTCTCTCTCTCTCTCTCTCTCTCTCTCTCTCTCTCTCTCTCTCTCTCTCTCTCTCTCTCTCTCTCTCTCTCGGTAAATGTGTGCTTTGTCAGTCTTTCACAAGTCCATCACTATTCCTCCCCTCTGCCGATCTCAGATGAAATCTTGCCCTTTGTTCCTCCATCTATCAGTCCATCATCCTTTTTTCTTTTCTTCCTCCTTTCATTCTTCCAGTCTGTTGTTGCTGACTTCAGGGATATGTTAAATTTATGCACGTCGACTGAACTCATGGGAATAAAGATACGCACACACGCGCGCACTTGGGTCTTGTGAGACATCAACTGCACACATTTGAATGCATCTGCCCCCTAAAACAGTTGGATGAAAGGAAACACTTCATCCTCTATCCATCCATTCATACGCTTGCTCAGCTTTGACCCCTGTGGTGATACGCCGAAGTGAGTCTGCGGTGACGTTAGGGTGGCTAGTGTTGGTTGATGTGTTGACAATGGAGGCTTTTGATTGGTGGGTTGGTTGAGCTCAAGAGAGCTTTCTTGGGTTTGTCTGACCGATCACATGACGCAAGCCTAACATTCCATGCAGCAGTTCGTTTCGCATTCTTTCACCTCGGGCTGCTTGTTAAACTCTAGTTTTGGGTGGAAGGGGGTTTTATTTTTCAGTTGGCCTCTTTTTTTTTTCCTGGTTACCCTCTGTTTTCCCTTTTCCTCCTGACTTTTCCCTCCCTTTTTATGTCCTCCAGTTGGGCTTGGCCCAGACCCTAACATACTCTCCCTCCCCAAGGTTCTGCCCGACTGACTCATCCGCTCTGGCAGGGCACCCCTGTTTTGTCAGATGTTGGCGTGGTCCACTGCCCTACATGACTTGGCTCAGGAGGGACCAGGCAGTGTGTTGAGGGGTGGACAGAGCGGATGTAACTGTGAACTGACCCCGGTAATAAAACCATTTTTGCCATTTAAATCCACTTGGAATTGAAGTTCAGGACATGAACTTGTTTGAGGGACTTAAAGGGGTCATATAATGGTACATGCACTTTTACAAGTTGATTGTACTGAAATGTGTGTTGGCAGTGCCTGTACACAACCATCATAAAATGATAAAAATCCATCCAGTGTTTTTTTTATTTTTATCTTCTTATATGTTTTCCCCCATCTCAAATCAAGCTGTTGACGTCACAAAATCGACGCCCCTCCCACGATTGTTGATTGACAGCAGCGTTTCAACACAGACCCGCCCTCGCTCGTGAGCGAGCTGTCAATCATAGTCCGCGCGGACCGGCGCAGTCATTGTTGATACGCTGGAGCACTGTCTATGAGCAGAATGGCGTCTAAGCGATTGTGGTGTTCTGTTCTTGGGTGTAATAAGGAACACAGCAGTCATTTTGATGTTCCTAAATCCGAACCGCTGAAGACGCAGTGGCTGAGTTTGTTTTCGAAGGGAATATTCCCCACGATCAACGTCAATGCTTTCATGTACTTGCGCGAATCATTTCACACACCAGACTGCTTTACAAACGAGGGTCAGTAACGTTATAAAGCTGGTTTTGCTAAGAAGCTGCTCCTGAAAAAAGGATCGGTACCAACTATGTGAGTGTAACGTTTTATTAACCTTTATATTAATATTTATATTAATCTTTGCAAATCGCTTGCACGCTTCACGATGAATGCGGCTGTTTACACTCAGGGTACATTACGGCATGTTTTCTATGTACAACGTTCTCAATATAATTCATAATCCCACGTTTATGATGAACAACGCGTTATGGTTATTGTGTTATTGTGTTACAAACTGTGTACGCACAGAACAGAGGGGCGGGGTGAGCAAAGCTCATTATCATTTAAAGACACATGCACTTAAACGGCGTGCTGAAATTTAATTAAAGTATATTACAGACTTTTAATTTAGACCCTAAAGAATCATATTAGCTTGTACAAGAATGGCATTATATGACCCCTTTAAAGTAAAAGTCCACCCAAAAATTTAAATTATGTAATTTTTTACTCACCCTTATGTCATTACAAACCTGTACGACTCTCTGCAGAACACAAAAGAAAATATTTTAAGAACAATTTTTGTCCATGCAATAAAAGTCAATGGGTTTTGACTAAGTTTCACTTTATTTTGATTGTCCACCTTTAGACATTCTGTTGACTGTAAATAATGTTGCACCTACATGTCAACTAACTCTAATTAGAGTATTAGTAGACTGCTAGGGTTTGGGTTAGTAGAATAAGTTGACATGTAGTTGCAAAGTTACTTATAGTCAGTAGAATGTCTGTTGGGGAGCATCAAAATAAAGTGTTAGCAGATATTAAGCAGATAGTCTACTAATACTCTAATCAAATGACCATCAAATGAAAGTGTTACCAAATACAAAGAAACTTTATATTAAGTGTAAGTTTTAAGATTTAAGTTAATAATTTGATACAATGCACTTTTTGTGTAAATAAATGTTTTTACATTGACCTTACCTTTACCCCTATACCCTTAAACCTAACCATATCATGAAACCTGTCCCTAAACTTAACCGTATCCAATTAGCAGCAATAGCAGCAAGTGTTTTGCAATACAACATGAACACAAAATGTGTTGCATACCAAACTATGTTTTTGTTTGTCTGTTTTTTTTATGTAAGTATATATTAAAGACACCTACAGTAGTATAAAGTGACCCAAAACAAAGATTAGCTAATCTGAACTAGCTAAGGAGCTGAAAAATCTCTCCGACACTAAAGAGACTTGTATGACCAAGTATGAAACTTGGACATACTGAGAGACCATAGGGGCTTTCACACCAAAATAACCTTTTCATAATTCCTAGAACTATTGGTGGAAGTACCCATTTTTTGGCGTGTGCGCACTGCAGGGACTAGGAACGATTTTAGATCTAGGAACTCCTTTTGAAGGAACTAATTTAGCTCCTGCTTCAGAGTAGGGTCTAAACCAACACTACGGGAACTACCAGTGACGTTAGTGTACGCTGATTGGCCGAACATCAGCACCCGAAACATCAGCACCCGACATTTTTAAAATAGCTGTGTAAACACACAGATTATAGCCTATATATTTACTCTACAAACTAACTCTACGAACATTGAAAACAGTGATAAATGGGCCTCTTAAACTTTACTCTGAAAAAATCCAGCGCAACCTTAAGGGGACCAAGCGAAGCATGATTATGCATTTCTGCTCAGCTAGCAATGCTGGACATCAACCATACGGCTAATACCTTTTCATACTCTGTCTACTTTTTATGTATAACAGTTCTATCTAATATCGTATTAGACAGGACTGTTTGACAGATCATAAACTAATGAACATGAAGAATGCGAGCACTGTGTGCTCAGGCTCTGGCAGGCGTTCTCATCACCATCAAAATAAAGGTCTGCTGCGCCATCAAAAATAAAAGTCACAACAACAAGAGTGGCTTACGTCACTTCAGAGTTCTTACTGGCCGTGCAAATGCAACCAGGAAAATGTTCCTTAGGGAACCATTAGTTCTCAATCACCCTGGTGGTTACTAGAACTACCCGGTGTGAAAGCCCCTCATGACAACATTTTTAAAGGTGGTCAGGGATGCATGTGACCATGCCATATTCATAGTATGAAAGCTAAAGTCCCCTGACATTAACAGGCAAAAGTCGAAAAACTATCGAAACTTTCATATTTTGTTTGACAGCATAGATTATATAGTCACAATCTAAACCTGAATTTCAAAACATCTCTGGTTACAACTGTAAACATGGTTCCCTGAAAAGTGTAATGAGACACTGCGTCTTTGATAGACACTGACGTGGTGCGCCCGGAAGTATAAGAAGGGGCCCATAGTACACGTCATCAACTTCTCTGACGGAGACGGGCAAGCAGGGCCAATAGCATGGTAAGGAGATGCAGTGTCTCGTTCCACTTCTCAGGGAACCATAGTTACAGTTGTAACCAGAGAAACGTCAACTGATTACATAGCCGGAGTCAGTGCGTCCATCTAGGGCACGGACCATCTAGTGGTAGTGCTCCCTAAGCCGTTATCTTCCACAAAAATAGAAGATCCCATAGCTGCTATGCCTCTATAGTAGGGAAAGTCCGGGCCTCAATGGAACCTTCCTCAGTCATCGAGTCTCAATGACCCGAGAGAGACAGCACATCCTGATCTAACAGATCACTCAAGGCCAAGATCAAGGCCAGCCCTTTCTCGAACTCCTCGGCGACCTCGACCTGTGATCCCCTCGACTGAAGCCTCCGCAGACGCTTGTCCCACATCCCTCAAGAACAGGGACAAATGTGAACGTATCTTCCTCAGTGGGCACATTCAGAACCCTCGAACACACATGCTACTTTACCAAGAAATAAAAGCACAGGTCGTTTGTGTGTCCTCTGGTATCAAAAACCTGGAACACGGAGGCATACACTTCCCCACTTCCTTCACTACATGCTAACAATTCAAAAACGGCTCCTGAAGACAAAAAAGCTGATGATATGTTCTATAGGTGCCCTCTCATACTTCCGGACGCTCCGCTAATGACGTCACGGACTGTCGCAAACCAATCAGATTGGAGTGTTTTCACATATGCTTTAGACACCGGATACATTGGTGGCGTCCCCATAGTGTCCACCCAAGACGCAGTGTAGAGCTCCCATTCGAAAGAGAATTTGATTTGCTTGGTCTACAAATCGTCCTCATGACTGAACAGCCTTATTGTATAGCTGACTAGTTGACAAAAGAAAAAAATAATAATGAAGGTTTGGTGAACACCTGTAATGAAAGGAATATTACAATAGGGTGATGGCTTGGAAGAGTACAAGGGTCTTTCTCTATCATTCTCACTCATTCTCTCAGAAGAATACTCATCATTATCCTGGTATCTAAAAATATCGCTCTGTCTTTCTACCTCTTTTTTCTGCTTTCTGGGTCACCCTCTTCTTGCCTGCACTGCTCCTGTCAGCATCTAACCAGCTGAGCCTCATACATGCAGCCTACAGCAACACACACACACACACACACACACACACACACACACACACACACACACACACACATACACACACACACAGACATTAATGCTTCCATGCCTCATCGTCTTCAAAAGTCGAATCCTCACACCTAAGTGTGTTGCTTTTATACAGTAATGTGTGTGTGTGTGTGTGTGTGTGTGTGTGTGTGTGTGTGTGTGTGTGTGTGTGTGTGTGTGTGTGTGTGTGAGAGCATTATAGAGCGACTGCTGTCATTTTATCAGCAGGATATTCTCAAAGGAAGGAGCATGAACTTTATTTGTAGTAGACAAAGTATTACGTTCATCCATCCTCAAATATCAGATTAGGATATCAGAAAAGGTTACCTATCTCCTCTCTCGAAGCGAACAACAGCAGGCTGCTTTACTTAAAGGTTACTCACATCGGAAAAAAATAGACTAGAACTGTTTTTCTGCACAAATATACTTTTTTTAATTGCTACTATTGCAGTTTTATTGCAGTCAGTGCTCTTTAAAGTTGAAGTGTGTCATTTTTTGGATGTAAAAATCTTTATTTTTAGTCTTAGTGTGGTATGCATAGCATAAGTAAACCATTTGTAAGGTGATCACCCCAAAAACTAGTTCTGTGGTACTTTCAAAGCTCTTTTTGATGTTTTTTTTTTTTTTTTTTTTTTTTATGCAATAATAACAAATACAAAAACAAGACAATAATAAACAGTACTGAGGGTTACATTACAAAAACATAAAAAATATCAAACTAGCTTAAATGAGTGACACCATTACAGAGTCTTACATGCAGTAGAGTTTTTAGAGTTCCTCACAGAATTTAGATATATGTAAAAATCTACAATATATATACTCGACAATATATATATGTTGAGTTTTCTGTGAAAATGTACACTTGTGAATATATAATTTGGCAAGAAAAAGTAGCAAGTTAAGAGCAAATTTAAAATGATAAGGGTCTAATTTCAGAGAGTCACCAAAAAAAAAATATATATATTTTTTTTGGCTTATACAGAAGTTTAAAGATAGATACCATTTAACAAAGTTTGAAAAGTCAACCCCAAAAATTTTGCAATACACACATTCCCAAACCAATTTAATAATCAAACTGATGACAAAAGGAGCACAAGGGGGAAATACTATTATTAAATGTAGCAAATTTATAATTAACCGGGTAGCAATTGTGAATAATTTTAATAGAGACTTCAACCACTTTATTAAAATGTATTCTTTTTTCTGAAGAAGCCAGAAATCTTCCCATACTATATCATCAAATTTGTTATTCCAAAAGCTTACAGAAGCAGGTAAAGAAATCTTAGCTCTGTTAAGAATTGAGCGAATTGTCTTGTTTGACAAGCTGCTGAGAGGACATTGATCAACAAATAGATTAGTGATGTCAAAAATTGGTGGAGAGCATACAGGACCTTTAGGGCCAGGTTTGACTGAAGGTTTCACACAATCAGGAACTGCACCAAAAACAATGGCATATTCTCTTGGGGGGACTGGAAAAGAGAAGTCTTGCATAAAGTGTTCATAAGAGAGCAAGACACCCCTTTCGTCTAAAAGTTGACTCACTAAAAGTATATGTTTATCAAACCAATTATTTAAAAAAAGAGATTTATTTTTATATTTAATATTTTGGTTGTTCCAGATAAAATAGCTATGTGGAGGAAAATTATAATTATATATTAGGGACCAGCATATTAAAGCCTGTTTATGAAAACTAGAAAGTAAAAGGTATTTTAGAGATGTAGTTGCAACGCAACAAAAACTGCAAACTTCCAACTGAACTGAAAATATGATTTGGGATAATATTCCAAAAATATATAAAAAAAATTAAAATAAAAAAGATTTTATCCACTTAACCTTGAAATAATAATTAAGAGTGGAAAAGTCCACTAAGTCAAAACCACCCATTGTCCGATCAGCTATCATAACACTCTTTTTAATTAAATTATTTTTAGATTTCCAAACAAAGTTTACTATCATTTTGTCCAGCATTCTACAAATCCACAGAAACATCCAGAGCCATTGTAGGATAGATAACCTGAGATAACCCATCTGCTTTGGAAAGCAACACTCTACCTGTTATAGACAGTTTTTACATTTTACAATAATTACATTTGTGTTGAATAGAAAGAATAAGAGGTTCAAAGTTAAGTTTTGATCTTTTTTTTCTGATCTTTACATATGATTATACCCAAGTATTTAACTTCGGATTTGACTGGAATGTCACAGACTTTAACATCAGTGGAATGTTTAATAGATAAAAGTTCACATTTGTGAATATTAAGAACTAAACCAGAAGCAGATGAAAATAGATAAATTATATTTAAGGCTATAGAAACTTTTAACTTTTCAAAAAAGGCTACAGAATCTTTATTTTTCAAATACAGAGTTGTGTCATCAGCCAATTTGCTTATTAATATTGATCGGTTTGCAACTTTCAAATTACTATTTTGAATGTGGATGGATAATAATTGCATTGGAAGCAGAAAAAAGATACGGCGATATTGAGCAGCCTTGATGGATGCCTCTATCTATATTAAATCTATGAGTATTACCATGCTGTCATTTAATTGAAGCATTGGCGTTATTGTACAAAGTTTGAATTACATTGATAAAATTGGGGCTAAAACCAAAAATATTCAAAGATATAAAAATAAATGGAAACACTACAGATCAAAAGCTTTATAAAAATCAAGAAAAAACAAGAAACCGTCATCAGGGATCAGATCCGACTAATCTAAAATATCAATAACAAGTCTAATATTATTTGAAATAAGTCTGTCTTTCATGAAACCTGACTGAAAGTCATCAATTATATTATCTAAAACACATTTAATTATTTTAGCAAAAATCATGGCTAGTATTTTGCAATAATTTTTTTAACAAGCTTATAGGTCGCCAATTTTCAAGTTGAGCGGGGTCCTTTTGAGGTTTAGGGATCACATTTATAACACCCTGAGTCATAGAGCTTGGGAGAGTTCCCTTATGTAGGCTTTCTAAATATACTTGGAGAAGAATATTTGAGAATTTCTTATAGAACTGTGGTCAGACCATCATTTCCAGGAGATTTATTTAGTTTCAGCTTATCAATCGCCTCAGAAATATCTTTAATTTGAATAGGAGATTCACCCAGACTTTTGCCAATATCATCCATTTTGGAAATACGTTCTGAGTCAAGAGAACTAAAAAATAAATCCAAATTTTGTTGAGAGTGTCTAGAACGATAAAGATTTTTATAAAATTCTAAACAATAATTAGAAATTTCTTTATGATCTTTTAAAACCACTCCATTTGTTAAGACTATATATAGAATTGAGATGATTATGCTTTTTCTCTAACAAAAAAAAAAAAAAAAAATGCATCTCCTTCTTGAACGAACAAAAGCACCCTTTGCTTTACATATATATAAGTGATCTAATTAGTTCTGAAGTTCAGCCAATCCTAATGATACATTTTCAAAGGGGATGCAGGAGAGACAGACAATTCTTTTAACAATGTTAAGTTTCTCTAAGTTGTACATTAACCTAATATTGTATTTTAATAGCTCCCAATTCGCCTTTGGCTAAGCCACACCCTAGAATGTAGATTGACCAATCACAGCGCAGCCAAGAACGAGCTCCCACAGAGGTCCGACACTTTTTCACAGCGCTCCATTGACTTTAACACAGGCGTCTCATATTTTTGGTCTCGGCAGGCTATTACCGTCGTAGTTTTATCAAAAATATGGTTAAACGTTGTGCCTGGGGCATTTGTAACACAGATATGCGTTTCCCAGAGAGGTTGGAGGGGGGTGTCCGTTTTTTTTTCCTTCCCAAAACCGAAGTCAAATCCTGACAAGTGTCGTCTTTGGATTAAACTGTGTGGACGTCCTCACAGTCAGCTAAACCCCTCAAGGATCAACAAGTACACTTTTGTGGTAAATTTTGCTTTTAACCTTACTGTGAAGTTAATTATACTAGTTAGACAGCTTTATGCTGTTTTAGGTTATGATTTCGGTTCTCTACCCTAATTACTGAAGAATCAAGGTGCTAGCAAGCAAGCTTAGCGATAGTTTAGTTATCACGTAAGTCAGGATTGTATGTTTTGACTAGCGGCTGGATGTTAGCTAACTTTGTTATTCAAGATACAAACACCTAACGTTAATGTTACAGACACGCTGTTGTGGTAGTTTTTAAGGTGACTAACGTTACCGCCACCGTGTTGCCCAGATGAAGTTGTCGGATGTAGCAACAGTAACTAAGGGGGGCGGGGCTTAGCCAAAGGTGAATTAGAACCAAAATTATTTTCAGCTTGAGCTTTATTTAAAAAGAAACAAATCTTAGAAATTACAGATTGACAAGTTTCCTCATCCTCTAATAAAGCAGATTTTCTTTTCAATATGAACTTTAACCAGAAGTCAATCCTAGACCTCAATGAACCAGAGCATGAGGATGTTTTTACCTCCAAATGTCAGATAGACCAAAATGGGAAATCAACTCACAGAGGCCTGATAATCCATTAGATATTCTAGGTGATCTATCCAAAGAGCTGTTTATAGTTTGGTTAAAGTCTCCACCCGAAATAATATGCAATTTAGAAATTTTTGTTTCCAAATATGTTTCTATTGAATTAAACAATTTTTTTGCAGTGTTAAATCCGTAAATGTTACCCAGGACAAAGATTCAATCATTTAAGGTAACTAATAAAAAAAAAGAAAAGACCTTCAGGATCAGAGATTGTCTCTATTATTTTACCCTCAAACTTGTGCTTTAAAGTTAAGACTCCTGCTGAAAGATTAGAACCATATGAAGAAAACAACTCATCACCCCATTGTGATTTCCAAATCTTAAAATCGCTAGAGTTTGCATGAGACTCTTGTATAAAACAAAAATCAGTGCTAAGAGATTTAGCATTCAGAAAAATAGCTTTACGTTTGACGTCATTACGTAACCCTCTTGCATTAATTGAGCAAACAGAACGTTTAGGAAACATTTGAACAATATGACACCAGAACTGTACCAAGTGAGTCAGTCCATGACATCCTGTAAATGAGAAAAGAATTACTTGTTTGACAAGGTTGGGGTCATTCAGGGGAAAAAAAATATTCTTAAAGAAATAAGAATAATAAAAAGTAATAATAATAATTATCCGCAGATGAACCTCAAAGTGACTTTTTCTAATAGTCTGTTAATCTTTCAGTAAGCATTTTGAAGATTGAGAACTGTTACTTACGTCAGAAACATGACAATAAAGGCAGAACAGTACCACTAGCAACAAAATCAAATTCAAATCATGCAATGACCTCCATGTCTTGCAAAAGAAGTTCTTTGCCATCCACGTACGCCTTTGGACCAACGAAGTAAGCGTTGAGCCCGTTGTACGGGCTCTCTCAACAAGTGGCCAAAGTTTGTTACGCTGCACGCGATCCTCGGGGGACAAGTCTTGTGCGAAACGCAAGTGGTGCGTAGAGGAGAGTTCTTTGCGGCTTTCCAGAGAGCAATCTGAAAATAATGCATTGTGAACTGAAGAACAATTCCGCAAGGTTTTTTTTTTTTATTCATTTATTTTTACCAGAGGGCAGAGTGTCGTCGCTCCTCACTTTTCCCAAACGGTGTACCACATCAATTAACTCGTGAGATTTACCAGCAAAAGCTGGGACAACGGCCTCGCATATATCCAGAACTTGTTTTCCTGTTTTCTCTTGGTTGTTCAGGTAGACCTTGGAGCCGCAGATTCCGTCTCCTTTTGTATCTGAAGAGATCCTGTACTTTGTTCTCCAATTCACCGATTCGTCTTTTGGCATTTGTCACCCGCTTAACAACTCGCTCCACATTCCCCTTTACATCTTTCATTTCTTCTGCCAGAAATTTGACTGATACCTTCACTTCTTCGATGCCTTTGTCAAGGATGTTGGCTCTTTTATTAATGACAGACTTGAGAGATGTTATTATCATCATGGCTAAAGGGGAATGCAGATCTTCATCATCATCATCATCATCCTCATTCCTGCCTTTTTTGTGCGATGGTTCCTTTATCGGAGTTTCAGGTAGAGGAACGACTGCACCAGAGCACGAGTCGAAGTCCACAGTACTTGCACCAAGATCTAAAGATGAATCCATCCGCTTAGATTTGCGTTTCTCATCTTTTGTCACAGCTGAAAAATCCTTCCAGCAGTTCAAGCACGTAACGCTGACGAAGGTGACGAGAAAGTTCAAATGTGTTAGGCCTAACTAAAGACAAAAAGATAGGTCTAATTCACGATAACGAACATCCCAAAAGCAGAATAAAAATAAATAAGTAACAAAACAGCCCCCTAAATGATCAGAAAGTGTTTTTGAGTAGAGGTTATATAGTATTAAACAAGATGCACTTTAAATTACGTTTAAAGACAATTGTTCACAGACTGAATCACTCATGCTGTCAACTTCACGCCGCCATTTTCCCCTCCACCCTCTTTTTGATGTTTGCTTTTCTTAGTCTGACCTGCCTGACACAGCAACAGTGATTCAGCCAGTGATGTGAGTTTGGGGCGGGCCTATGAGTTTGTCCAACCAATGGCAGACGGAGGCTGTAGTTGGGAGAACCTTCTTGAATAATCATTATTTTTTGCAATTCTGTTTAGTGACACTAGTTGGGCTTTATATGGGCTATACTTGATGATAAAGTGTATTCCTGTGGCAGCTAGGGGGCATTATACATGGTTTATTGCTTTGTGGGAAGAATTTATGCTGATTATATTCATAAATTATATACATTGGAGCACACAGTTGAGAACAATATGTGAAAATAAACTGCCATTAAAAAAGACCACATTAAAATGACAGTGAATGAAAATTAAACGAACAGTTAAATGTGTGGGGTCTATTGATTGGAACATTTAACAGCAGAAATGTGGTAAATATGTTATACAAATTTAAAAAAAAAAGAACACTCTTTTGGATAAGTGCAATAAAAAGGGGGACAATTAAAAATGTCTTAAATTAGATTTTATTGTTCATTCTATATACTTTTCATACTTTTTAAAGTGAAATATGATCTGGATGTTTCCCTGTGATGTTCACCTGGTGTTTGGAAACAAAAACTACTCAAGAATACACACTTGTTATAGGTGGACATTTTATAATGTTACACACTAACAAATGGCTTAGTTAGGATCTCTCTGCACATTAAATGGATTGATTAAACATTGAATACTTGCATACATCAGCTTTGACAACATCAGACTTACTTTGTACAGAATTCTAGTTTTCAGACTGAGCTTTTGAGGTGAGACAGCTTGAAAACATAGAAGTGAGAGAGACAATAAGAGCAGTTATGTGGTAGTTATTTGTGAGAGGTGAAATACAGTGTGCATGCCTGTGTGTTAACAAGTTGAAAGCGTGTGACTCACAGCCCTCACTTTGTTCATCAGTGTAAAGCACGTCTGAAGTGTAGTGCGTAGAAGTGTGCTCACCTGGCCAACAGCACACTCAAAGCTATGAGAGACACAGAGAGAGGTTAGTTGAAAAATCTGAGCTTTTATAAAGTCCATTAGTCGAGAAGAGAATCTGAAGCTGATTCCACATGTGGACTGCAGTGCCAGAACCCTTTCTTTTATCTCAGCCCTCCTAAAAAATCCACAATTAAGCTCTCGGCACCCTTAAAAGTCTGTGATATGACGTCTTCATGTTGTCTGAAAATAATGGATTCGTTAAGAAATTGCATATTATAAAAATATATATATAAATAAATATATAAATAAGACTATTTATATTTGCATTCATGCATTTAGCAGACACTTTTATTCAAGACCAGAATCACATGCATTCTAAATTAAAAACATCTGATGGATGTTGTTCTAACAGGAAAACTTTTAGATAACGCCAGGAGCAAAATATTATTATTTTTTTTTAATTTTTTTGGGGGGGGTTGCTTTAAACAACGTGGCACAGGACGTGAAAATGATAACTGCGTTGGGCTGAAGCTAGCAAAAAACACTTGTATTGCGCCAGGTGTATGACAGGGCCCTCAATCTGTGGTATCAAAGTTATGTGGTTCAACCTACAAAAACAAAACAATAACAAAACAATATTTTGGGCGGACTACGGCCGAACTGAATCGTATAGCCGAGTCTGCTGATACAGAGGAGCCTGCTGGATCGGTTGGGAGCACTTTCTAGGCTTCTACGAACCAGCCCAGGGGGACCAAAGGTACCACATACGTACCCGGGGTGAGGCAGCGAGGTAGAGGACATGGACCCGGCTCGGAAGGCCCGAAGGAAGCCCAAAGCGGGTGTGTGGTGCAACACTTACCTGTTTTTACATGATGGCAGAGAGTGTGTGAGAAGGGGTGACCGGGTCCTCAAACCACACCCAGCTGCCGTCTGAGGGGTGCAAGGCTTTACAGGGTTGTACACCGCAAGTCTGGCCCTCTTGGGACCCAGGAGCAGAGGAAATTGCTCTTTCTTTGAAAATGTAGGAACAGACACATACACAAACAAAGAACTCCACCCAGCCCTCCACCGGGTGGAGGGAGTGGATTGGTGACCATCTCCAAGAGCTCCTTCCTCCATCCCTGAGTGGCCCGCTCAGGAACGCTTATGCTGACGCTTGCCACTTGGCTTGGCAGCGCCTGGAGGCCTGGGTGGAGGCTGCTGCGGTGGCCCAGTGGGAGCAGAGGCGGTGGTAGATGGACGCCCTCGGCGACAAGCAGGTGGAGGATCTGCCCCAGGCGGACAGGTGGAGGCAGCAGCGGGCCGCCAGGGCAGGATGGCCTTCGTCTGCTTCTGGGCGGCAGAGAACTGTTGGGCGAAGTTCTCCACTGCGTCGCCGAAGAGCCCAACCTGTGATATGGAGGAGTCCAGGAATCGTACCTTGTGTCGCATCCCTTATGTCTGTCAGGTTGAACCAGAGATGACCCTCCTGGACCACTAAGGTGGACATCGCCAGACCTGCAACCTTCATGCCCCAGAGGGCGAGGTCGGTTGCAGTGTGGAACTCACCCACGGTCTGGGCTACCCTCATGCATGTTCATGAGTGCCTGGGCCTGGTGGACCTGAAGCAGCGCCATGGCATGCATAGAGGAAGCAGCTTGCTCACAGGCTTTGTAAGCCTTGCCCGTGAGGACGGACGAGAACTTACAGGCCTTAGAGGGGAGACGAGGATCCCCCTTCTATGAGGTAGCGGTCTGGAGACACAGTTGCATCACGACAGACCGCTCCACTGGAGGGATAGCCTCGATTCCCTTCACTGCTCCTCCGTCAAGGGTAGCTTCTGGCAGAGAAAGGTGCTGTCCACGACCTAGTAAGCTCCTCATGCACTTCAGGGAAGAAAGGTACTGGGGCGGTGGGCTGAGAACCAGCCCGGCCCACCCCGAGAAACCAATCATCCAACCAAGATGGTTCGGGACACGGTGGAGGTTTCCAGACGAACCCTACCGCCTTGGTGGTCCTTTTCACCATCTCTGGATCTGGCTCGGGCAGCGCTGGTCTCCCAGAGGGAGGCAGCGGAGCTGAGTCATCATCTCCAGAGCCCAGCTCTTCCTCCGATGCTGCGATGGACATCCTGTCCTCTGGAAGGGCCCCGAACGAAACGGCTGGTCGGTCCACCACAGAGGGACCAGCGCACTCATTGGGGAGCTCCACCGACTTCAGCCTTCTTCTGGGGAGTTGGCCCAGAAGAAACACTAGAGCGGGGCATGGGAATGGGGACTCCACCTTCGCGGACGAAGGCGAGTCTCGATCTCAGCACCGCGATGGTCATGTTCCCGCGGTGAGAAATGACTCATCCACAAAAGCTGCTTCAGCGTGCTTTAAAGGGGTCATATAATGGTACATGCACTTTTACAAGTTGATTGCACTGAAATGTCTGTTGGCAGTGCCTGTACACAACCATCCTATCATGATTAAAATCCATCCAGTGGTTTTGTTTTAATCTCCTTATATGTTTGACCATCTATGAAATCAAGCCGTTCGATATTGTGACGTCATAAGATCGTACGCCCCTCCCGCGATTGTGATTGACAGCCGTGCTTCAACACAAGACCCGCCCTGAGCAAGCTGTGACAGCCGTCGTCATAGTAGTCCGCCATTGTTGATATGCTGGAGTAGAATGGCGTCTACGCGATTGTGGTGTTCTGTTCTTAGATGTAATAAGGAACACAGCAGTCATTTGGATGTTCCTAAATCTGAGCCGTTATAGATGCAGTGGCTGAGTTTTGTTTTTGAAGCGATATGCCCAAAGGATTGACGCGGGGATTCCCTCACGAGGATTCCCCACGATCGTCCATGCTTTCATGTTTACGCGAATCATTTCACACCAGACAGCTTTACAAACGAGAAAAAACGGATCGGTACCAACGTGTTACTGCTGAACCTCCAGAAGATGTGAGTGTAATGTTTTATTAACCTTTATATTAGTATTTATATTAATCTTTGCGAAATTTGCAAACCTTGCTGCAGGCTTCACGATGAATGCATCTAAGGTTTACACTCAGGGTACATTACAGCATGTTTTCTATGTACGACGTTCTCAATATAATTCATAATCCCACGTTTATAATGAACAACGCGGTTATTGTGTTACAAACGGTGTACGCACAGAACAGAGGGGCGGGGTGAGCAAAGCTCATTATCATTTAAAGACACATGCACTGAAACGGCGTGCTGAAAACAGAGCTGTTTTTGACCAGGTAAAATTAGTGTTTTCTTACAATACTAATGAGAATTTTTAAATAAAGTATATTACAAACTTTTAATTTAGACCCTAAAGAATCATATTAGCTTGTACAAAAATGGCATTATATGACCCCTTTAAGCCCAAACACGTGATACAGCTATTGTGACCGTCAGAGGGGGACAGAGCTCTACCGAACCCAGGTGGAACGCACAGATGGAATGGCATCTTGAAAAAGACGCAAACACACCCGTGCTGCTCTTTCAGGAAATGGGACCCGTCACCAGTGCCGGAGCACACAGGGGAATGACCGCGGCAACACTGTACAGTGAAGCACTCACTACTTCTGCCCTCAGCCGGCCGTCAACAAACACTTAGAAATGAAATGCTGTTAAAACAGCAGTTGAGAGCTTCAGTAGCTCACGATCACCGCTGCAACTCGCTGTAGAAACACCAGCACTGGGAGAGTCTTCCTGAAAAACACCAACACACTCGCTCGTTGTAACACAACAACACTCTTCAGAGACATCAACACCGATCGGCTCCGAAGCGAAAGACGACTGGTGCGTGCATCCACTTCCGTATTTATACCCACGCTGCGGGGTGGAGCGTGTGATGCAATTCACGCACGCCAATGTGCATTGGCTTGTTTTAACAATATTCGAAGATGACAGGCTCCCTAAGCGTGATCCCAATCAATCGACACGTCGACTACGTCGGACGTGAGCAGCTGAAAGGAAACATGCATTTGCTATAGGAACACATAACTAGCATTGCAATGTTACTTCTTTGAGCATTTGGTAGCAAATGCCTTCACTCCAGATGCTGATGTGCTGATTTGGCCCTGTACAATTTTGCTGAGATTGATTTGGGGTTTGCCTCGTGTTGTTTCTTTCTATCGTGATGTTTCGTGCTTTGTTTTGGTTAGCAGGATATTTCTCCAGAGAGCTGGTGTGAGGTTTCCTCCTGCTAAGTTTTAGATCAAAGTCTTATGGTTGTCTGTGTGTGTGTGCTAGATCAGTGATTGTTGGAGTCTGTCATTAGAATGTGAAGATATGTATCATAGCACCTTCCACTAACACCAGCTCCACAGGTAAACATATCCTTAATAGGATTCCTGTGAGACAGCCATGTGTGTGCGTGTGAGGTACGAAGGAGAGAGATGGGGTTAGGGTGAAGTTTACCGTAACCTCAATCTCACTCCTAATCCTTCCTTAAGGGAACATGACGGAACATGATTCCAATTCCAAAACCCAACTCTAAACAAAACCACACAGAGCACTGACCCCTCTCTCTTTCTCTTCCTCTTATCTCCTGAAATAGGGCGCCACGTTAAGTTGTTATAATAGCTGAAGTGACAGCTGGACTCTGAGTAACATTTATAGAACATACACTTTAAAATGTTGTGTTTTATCATTCTTGAATCTAGACATGTTAGGTTTATGACATGCTAGACATATTTGAATTAACATCATACTGTGTCCCAAACAGGCTGGGATGCAACAAAGCAGGGGAAAAAAGAAACTTTAAACAATGCTTAAAGGGTAGAGGGTGTTTTTACTCAAAGTTATAAAACATCCTTATTATTTATAAAACTCATAGACTTGCAGAAACACAAATATGAAACAACACCCTTTCTCTGTGGATTAGCAAACCTAATATTTGCTGTTTATAACATTACCAACGCTATCTCACGACCAATTCGTACGAATTCGTACGAATGATAAAAAGTTGGCTAATTCGTACTAATTCGTACGACCTCACTCATACAAATTTGTACGATTTGTCTAAACCCACGTGATGGGTAGGTTTAGGGGCGGGGTCAGGGGTAGGTCATTCGTATGATTTCATACGAATTGGCCAATTCGTAAAATATGTACGATTTTGCAAAAAACGTACTAATTCGTACGAGTCAGGTCGTATGAATTCGTACGAATAAGCCACCTCATAGAATTTGTACGTTTTCCCGTGAGATCGGGCTCAACATTACTTACTATTAAATAATGAACAGCATATATTTAATATACAATGTTGCTGGTTGTACATTTCACAGATGCTTCAAACATTGCTGAATTTAGACTCGGAAATATAAGTTTTATGTCCTAACCAGCCATGACCACAACACAATTATTATTATTATATATTATTATTAATATTATGTACAATTATTTGGTTATTATTATTCTCAGGTTGCGATGGGCCCCCAATATATATATATATATATATATATATATATTATTATTATTATCATTATTATTATTATTATTTTAACAGTGTATATATATATACAGTGCAATGCATAAGTGAATACACCCATGCTAAAGTTGACTAAAAAGAGGAATAAAAAATCATTTTTTGGAAATTGAACTTAATGCCTTAATTTAAAAAATGAGGAAAAATCCAACCTTTAAGGACACCAATTTTCTTTGTGAATGAATAATGTATCGTAAATAAATAAATGTTCTTCCTTAAAATACATGGTGCATAAGTGAGTACACCCCTATGTTAAATTCCCATAGAGGCAGGCAGATTTTTATTTTTAAGTATTTAAAAAAAAAACATTTTTTAGGATACTATGCATCCTGATAAAGTTCCCTTGGCCTTTGGAATTAAAATAGCCCCACATCATCACATAGCCTTCACCATATCTAGAGATTGGCATGGGGTACTTTCCATAAGATCATCTCTCAATGCAAATCAAACTAGCTTTTAGGCTAACTGAAATAAAACCATGCCAATCTCTAGGTATGGTGAAGGCTATGTGATGATGTGGGGCTATTTTAATTCCAAAGGCCAAGGGAACTTTATCAGGATGCATAGTATCCTGGATCCATGAAATAACTGGCCTTTAAAAATAAAAATCTGCCTGCCTCTATGGGAATTTAACATAGGGGTGTCCTGACTTATGCACCCTGTATTTTAAGGAAGAACATTTATTTATTTACGATACTTTATTCATTCACAAAGAAAATTGGTGTCCTTAAAGGTTGGAGTTTTCCTCATTTTTTAAATTAAGGCATTAAGATCAATTTCTAAAGGATGATTTTTTTATTCCTCTTGTTAGTCAACTTTAGCATGGGTGTGTTCACTTATGCTAAGCACTGTAGATAACAGTTATTTTAAATTGTAATAATAGTTCACAAAATTATGTACTGTATTTAAATGCATCCTTGGTGAGCTTAAGATCAAAAACATCAAACAATCTTACCGACCCCAAACTTTTTAATGGTAGTGTATTTTTAAATGCAAAATGCTTTAGGGGTACAGTTAGGATTTGAATTAGGATTTGTCTGAAGTAATTATAATTAGCTTTAAATAAAAACAATACCAGTCTATGGTATGCAATCATTTTGATTGCTAGGTAAACCGGTGGGTGGATGGATAGGAGTGTTGTGTGGGAGTAAGTCAAACTTGCTCACATGCCGAGGGCTGTTTAAACAAAAATGTTTGCATTTGAACCTTGAACTCTTGCTGTGCACAGAACATCTTCTCTGCTGTCATTCTGCAATAGTGTTATAAAATGAGAGAGACATACTGAGAGAGAGTGACTAACACATGGTTTAAACAAAACACTTTCACAGAGAAATTATACATTTTACAGAGGTACTTAAATCAAGTCAAAGTGACCTAAAACACACCACCAAATACTTCAAAACATGCTCTCTCTCTCTCTCTCTCTCTCTCTCTCTCTCTCTCTCTCTCTCTCCTCTCTCTCTCTCTCTCCTCTCTCTCTCTCTCTCTCTCTACTCTCTCTCTCTCTCTATCTCTCTCTCTCTCATCTCTCTCTCTCTCCTCTCTCTCTCTCTCTCTCTCTCTCTCTCTCTCTCTCTCTCTATCTCTCTCTCTCTCTCTCTCTCTCTCTCTCTCTCTCTCTCTCTCTCTCTCTCTCTCTCTCTCTATCTCTCTCTCTCTCTCTCTCTCTCTCTGTGGTGTGTGTCTCAAACACTGACTGTTCCAAATGCTCAGATAAGACGATGGGAAGGATTCCACGCTGTAATGAGAAACAGATGACCACTTACATCAGTGTGTGTGTGTGTTTTGGCTTAGTTTTCACACATCATTATTATGGTAATTTTATTGAACTGAAAAAATGTGTAACTGAATGTACTCAGTTATTCTACCCCCCACCCCCACCCCCACCTCCCCCTCGATTTTTCTTGTCTTTTGTTCCCCCCCTCAACACCCCATTCCTCCCACTTTCCGTCTCTTGCCTGCCCTCAGGTTGAACTTACATTAGCTTAAAGAGTGTTTTGTGTCTTTATTTCACTCTACCCAATCGGTTTAGTCTTCCTTTGGCCTGAAACATATATGCAAACATTTCGAGCTTTTGTCCAGTTTGTGTCATTGTTTTTGTTTATCCATAAAAATAGCATGTTACCGTACACAATTAATCACATTTAATGGCATTCATTGTTTTACAAGTTTCTCAGGGGAATGCAAAATAATTTTTATTTAATATTATACTCAATGTCAATTTTTCGCCTACTTGACTACAAGAAGTACGAAGGTAAGTACCACGGTACTTGCATTTTGTGTTTGCGTACTTGCATAGAGTATGTTTCATGCCTTATATGTCCTTCTCATTTACTCCCTCTCTTCTTTTTCTCTGTCTCTCTATCTCTCTGAGGGAATTAGACACTGAAATGGCATTACTGTATAAACACCATTGAAAGGAGAGCTTTGTGAACATGACCTAAGGGGGAAAAAACACAGTCATCACACATCATATCAAATATAGCCATTCCACTTTTCCATTACAGCTAAAACACCCCATTTCTCCCATTACAGAAGATAGAGGTTTACCTCCAAACCTTAACCTCTGACCCCCACAAATATGTGTGTGTATTCTTTGTGTGTGTGTGTTGGATCATTTTGAAAGATATGAGATTGTTATTATTGCTTGTGGTGCCCTGGAGTGATAGGGCAGATGATATTTGCCGCACACACACAGTGTTGGCATGTCTTACTGTTTGTGTGTGAGTAAACGTTTGTGTTGTGTATATGTGCAACACCTGGGGCGTAGAGATCTTGTATGGTGACTCAAGTGTTTCCTGTTTGGGGCATTTTCACGCCATCTTAACTGGTTTAATAATGACACATTGGACAATCCCCAATGAACTTCTGTCCCTCAAGCAATGTAGATGCCCTATTGTAGACTATCCATCCTATAATCTGGGGAAATCTCAAAAAACTATAAACAAGTACTATCAGAACGTTTCTAACTCTAAAATCAATGTAAATCAATGAAAAAGTTAGAAATATATATATAGTGCAATGCATAAGTTAATACACCCATGCTAAAGTTGACTAAAAAGAGGAATAAAAAATCATATTTTGGAAATTGAACTTAATGCCTTAATTTCAAAAATTAGGAAAAATCCAACCTTTAAGGACACCAATTTTCTTTGTGAATGAATAATGTATCGTAAATAAATAAATGTTCTTCCTTAATAAAAAAGGAATAAAAAATCTGCCTGCCTCTATGGGAATTTAACATAGGGGTGTACTAACTTATGCACCATGTATTTTAAGGAAGAACATTTATTTATTTACGATACATTATTCATTCACAAAGAAAATTGGTGTCCTTAAAGGTTGGATTTTTCCAAATTTTTTTAATTAAAGGTGCATTGCGCAAGTCTCTGAGTTTTTGCAGAACTATGCCCCCTTCTGGCGACACGCTGTGCAACCAGAGTTGTGCACGCGGTTACGTGGAGTTTGCGTTGGGGTTTGGGATGAACTAGAAGCCGGTCTCTTTGAATCCATCTTCTACTTTTGCAAAAGTCGCTTGAGTTGTCTTCGCTGATGCGGATAATGGCGGCGAATACACAAACCTGCCAGACATAGCCAGGTGAGGCGCATGACGTCACGCCCAGTCGATTCCGACCCGAATCCCTCTTATTTATTTTACTGTACAGGATTATAGAGGCAATCGCAGTGATCATAGAAGGGCTCATTCAGCCCATCAGGCAATTGTTTAAGCATGTATGGGTTAGAAAAACGGGTATTTTTAACATGAAATGTTGCGCAATGCACCTTTAAGGCATTAAGTTCAATTTCCAAAATATGATTTTTTATTCCTCTTTTTAGTCAACTTTAGCATGGGTGTATTAACTTATGCATTGCACTGTATATATATATATATATATATATATATATATATATATATATATATATATAGTATGAACTTTCTTATAACCTGCAGTCAGCTCCATTACCATGTCCCAATTTGCACCAAAAGTGTTTGATGGTAGTTTTTATATGGTGAGAGTATTTTAGAGTTTTATTTAAGCAGTAGGTTTTATCAGATTGCAAACTTCCATAATCCATTTCATAGAGAGGAATAACATGAGTTCAGGGGGCTGAAACGACATGATATGAAACTTCCCTGCTGAGGGTGAGATGAGCTAAGACAGACAAATTGTTTCTCTCCAAAACAGGAAGTGAGAAAAAAATTCACTTCCTGCTCATGAGACAGTTGGGTGCACAAAGCCCAGAGAGACAATAGTGTGTCATATTCCTATTTTTATTTTTTTTAACATCTGTTTTACAGTGTGTTTTACAGTTGTTGTTGTTGTTGTTGTTGTTATTGTTTTTATCAATTTGTCACATGATAGTTCATTTTTTTTTGTTACACCATCTACCTTTGTCTTGAGTTCTTTTTCATCATTCCACCATCCTTCACGTGTTAGTTGTATTTGCCACTGTCTTCAGCAAATGTCTTCCTTCTCTTGATGGTTTCCTTTGTTCATTCATCTCCTTTTCAGATTTGATTGTTATTAAGTACATAGTGGCTGATATTGATATTCACAATACAAACAACAATCTGAGACAGCAGTAATCAACTTTTAATATTATTACATCCAATATTGGCCAATCAAAACTGTCATTCGTAAATTTGGCCGATTAAGTTTGCAACACTCTATGCACTCTGGGAAATGATATTTGTCTTCATTATTTATGTATTCTGTTAATAAATTTCCTGTGAGGTCAGGGTGGAATATTTGAAAGGGATATGTGGGTAGTTTCATTTTAGATTAAACAAAAGTTTTTTTTTTTTTTTTTGAGAGTGTGGGCATAAGATGTGTCATACATCATACATATTGTTTTATTATTTCATAATACCTTAATTTATTTTTGTATGACGTCAGTACACTAGAATTTAATTGAAGTCGAATGTGATCCTTTTAATCAGCTATTTACAAATGAATCACGGGTCTGTTATAGTGCTTAATTCATTCAGTGCTATCAACTTTTAAAAGGAAGGATAACAATTATTCCCATATGTGTTTTGTTGTTGATGTGGTACATTCAATCAATGTTTCATATTTAAAAATACAAAATAATCTCAATATTTGCCAGTGTGAAAACTGGATCCTGTCGCAAAACTAGTTTTACAATTACAAGATTAAATGTTCTGAATAAATTTTTTTACAGATGGAATCCCGCCCATGTTGCTTATTTGTTTGCTCATATTAGTCTGATGCAGTTTATGTACTTCATTAGTTTGTAATAATAGTAATAAAAATACAATTCATTCTCTCCTTCACTCTGGCCAGCTCAGTTATTGATTATTTTCTCCATATGTTCCATAACCTCTAATTTCCCAACAATTGGCTTAACACAAGAACATCACAGGTCTAATTCAACCTCCAAACGATCAATAACTGTGATTACACAGAGAAAGAGATGGAGGATGATTTTTTTTTTGGCAAAGGAATGACTGCTGAAGTGCCTTACTGTCAACAAAATGCTCAAAATGTTAAGCTTGCACATGCCCAAGAGGCATTTTTCTCATGTTTTTCGATTTATATGTGTTTTTTTTTTTATTTAACACAAGACACATGGCTCAGACATTATGAAATAAAGACAATAAAACTTCCAATACGAATTAGTATAAATATAGATCACACAGCCCAGAAAAGTGATTTAGCTGGAGACATATAGATATTGACTATTCTCTGAAACGCAAAGCCAGACTTAACAAGCTCAGTATTACAGCGGTTGAGTTGCATCTGCCTTTGTTTGATGTGTCTGTGCAGCAGATTTGATGTGAAGGGCAAAAAAACATTATGTTTCAACATTATTACTTTAGATTTCAAGTGTATAAACCTGTTGTGATAACAAATGGATTATAACCTTATCAGGATATAACTGACATCAACATTTGTAGGGTGACAACAACATTTGTGCACATAACTTTTGTTATTGTTAACTAAAACTAAACCTTAATAAACAAGGCTTCATAGATTGAAATAAAGCTAAAAGAAAAAAATATTTTTTTTTTTTTGTGAAAACAAAAATTATAAGTGTTGCCTTTTTTTCTTTCTTTTTTTAAAGCTTTTATTTAAAAAATTAAAATAAGAGCTAATAAAAAAAAAAAAAAGTATATAAATAATACTAAAATAACACTGACCTGAAAGCATTTGAAAATTTTGACACAAACGCTACCAAACCAGATCCCAATGTAGCACTGCATGTATATCCTTTACAGTGAAAGCAATCCCAGAATGCATTGTGACAATTCAAGTTTTGTATGTCAAGATAAATATAAATCCCATACTAAATTATTCAAGAGACACATGATGAAGAGACTATAAATAGTCCTAAAATGTAACTGTAACTTATTTTATTTCATTTTTGCTTTTTTTTTTTCAGAGCTTTAAAGGGATAGTTCACCCAAAAATGAAAATTCTATCGTTTACTCACCCTCAAGTTGTTCCAAACCTGTATGAGTTTCTTTGTTCTGCTGAACACAAAGGAAGATATTTGGAAGAATGTTTGTAATCAACAGATCTCGGTCCCCATTGACTTCCATAGTAGGAAAAAAATATACTATGGTAGTCAATGGGGACCGAGATCTGTTTGGTTTTCTTGGAAGTTCCTACTTATGAGTTGTACTGTTGGCCGAAAATTACAATGTGATGTGTTTTGAAGTGATTTTGTTTGTGTAGTTTCGTATTTTCACTTCCCAACAAAGACATGAAATGAAATGAAAAGTAGAGGTTGTGCATTAGCTGTGTAGCTAATGCTACTCTGTGTATTTTATAATTTATGTTCTGCCACAGAGAAAATTGAGAAATGTTGATATATCACACAAGACTGTCACTTCAGAAATGGACTGAGTAGAAATTCTTGATGCTTTATCATTACTATGCTTCGCCGATACATAAAATGACGCCAACAGGCTTGCACAATGAAACGTATGTATTAGCATTTCCAATTAGCCGCCACCATGATGCTTTAATTGACATGCCCCCCACTCTGAAAGTCTGGGCTCAAAGAAAATCCTGAGCTTCCCACTGGCAATTACAACATTGTGGCATTCATGTGTGCTCATCATGTAAATATGATCACGACTTGAAGGCAACATTAGACAACTGTCGTTGATAGCAGCGCACGGGGTGCTTAAGAAAGACAAAAACAACGAAAGTGCAATATACCCTCTAAAGCCACTTTTTCAAACGTAAACTAATCTTACAGACAGTTTATTCATTCCGTCACCTTTTGTCTCGTTGTTTTCGCCGTCCTGTTTTGTGCTTTACAGACACAGTAACAGACCTGTTAGCTTAGCGTGATGAATGTAGCCAATAACAGCACACACTGCTCCTCTACCATTCTAATGTTACATTTACATATGCTTACCCGCAAGGCCAAAACACTCTCTCTTCTTCTCTGTGTTTCTCATTATCTTGTATCATATCTAACATAAATCTCAAGCGCAATGTGGTGTTAATTATTATTAGCCTAATTAGCTGACACAGCTATACTCTGTTTTGCTTTTCACGTGAAGGGAAGAAGGGGTGAATAGATGTCCCCACTTTTGAATTTCACTTTTTACTTATTATTCACTAACCACCCGCAATCGTACACTCTAACACTGTTATTTTAAATCTTGGATTGAGCCTTTTGGGTAGATTCTTTTGGTAATTGTTTAGTGTTTGGGTAGTTTTTATGTTACCCAGCTCCTGGGTCAGATGGAACAACCCAATGTTTTTGCTAGTTTTTGTGTTACTTGAATTACTTCTAAATATTACATTTTTACCTCTACTATTTGTTATGGCTGGGTAAAAAATATTGATTTCTCGAATTTAATCGGTTCTCATTCACTCTGGCGCAGCTCAGCTTAAGAGAAGCAGCAGCGCACACATGATCTTCTCTTCCGCCTTAATAATACCAGTTACAGCGCGAAATAAACATGAATGAACATCTGAAAGCGTGTACAACTTATCGAAATCCGTATCATGTCACATGCTCAATCAGTGTTTCAACCGTGGAAAGGCGTCAGTAAAACAGCTTGTAAACAATGTCTTGTAACGTCACATTTACCTCATAAAAACCATATCCAGTGACCATAAACTCATTAGTCAGAGAGTCAGAGAGAGCAACTCTAGAGAGGAGCATTTTGCTAAATACATGCACCATATTACATATTCATTATAATTGTTCTTCAATATTTAATGCATGTTTGAATAAATCTGGCAAGTTTTCCATGACAGCCACCATTTAAATGTTTATATTTCATATAACTTTATTATTATAAAAATAAATAAAAGTGTAATTTAAGTGTTTGTATACTAATCAGTTAATTATTACCTTCAATATTATAGTAGGCTAATGAAGCCTAGTAGACTCCCATAGTTTACAGCATTAGTTAAGAGATTTGTTTTCCTTGAGAAAATTTGCCATGTATTGTTCCTGATATCCAAAATAATCAATGTTGAATCGAATCGAAATCGAATCAAATTGCAAGCTTGTGAATCGAAATTGAATCGAATTGTGAAATTTGTGTCAATAACTATTTGTTAAATGAGCTTAAATGTATGCAATATGTCTTCAAAACTATATAAAATATGCTATACTGTAAAATATGATCAAACATAAAGGAATTATCATGCAAACCAGTAGTTGTGTGGAGTTTTTTTTTAATTTAAGAGTAAGTTAATCCGTAAACATTAATTCATGTATGAAGTAAAAAAAAAAAAGAAAGAAAGCTGGTACTGTAGTAAAAATGAATTAAATGAATCAATCCAGTATGCTGGGTTAAATAAACAACCCAATTTGCTTGGGTTAGAAAATGTGTTCTGTCCTATATTTACTCCGCCCTTGGGTTGAAAACCATCCAAAATTATTATTATTATTATTTTTTTTATTATTATTTTTTTTTACCTAGTGTTTTTTACCTAGTGTAGCAAACTAGTTTGCAGAAATGTGCAGAAAAATAGTAAGTCTAACTGTCATTCTTTCTTTGTGCCGTAGGCTTTTATAGATTGCACTAATCACAATTTATGTCTCATTAATTCCGCACTTTTTCTGCTGGTCATGAAAGTAAATGATCATCAATGTCTCATGCATTTGAGCAAACTTTCAGTGTGTTCAGCGGTAAATTGATACTGTACAGTCCCAGTAAAGTATGTCAGATTGCTGTAGTCTGATGGATCCTCCAGAACATGGCTCTCAGAAATGCCCCCACAAGATTGGAAAGTGTGCCATTTAAAGTGTTTTCAGCCCATTTTGTGGGTGTTGGTGCCATTAACTGAATCCTTAAAGGGAATTATCCAAGTAAATTGTCTGTTTTATCACCTTTTTGTTCCACCATCTGACATATTTCCATCAGAAATTGACTGGATTATGAAAAGTGGGCATTACATACCAAAACAGAACCAGGTAGGCATTTGGAGGAAAGGCTGTTAAACATCATACAACATGCACATCATGCACAATACGCCAGAAATTAGTTCCGTAATTACCTAACAGGTCATTCTTTTCTGCTTTTCTAGATGATACATAAAATGACTACAGACAAGGTAACCTGTCCACACCTCATCCACCAGGTATGTTTAACGCCGTTTGCATTGATCTTCATCGTGTTGTGACAGAGATAAGGACCCATACATTTCATAATTACATTCAAAAGCTCTCCAATCTCTGTATTGCTCCTGTCCTCCCTGGACGGGCAGGCTTTATGAAGCTTTGACTGTGAACAGAGGCAGCACTTTATTTCCGCCTGGTTAGGCAGAATAGATCCTCATCGAATCGCTCTTTTTAAGACAATGTGCACGTGGGCGTATGGCTTTGGGCTTATTTGACAGCATCAAATGGATTTCAGAAGAAAGGAAATATCGTCGTTTATGAAATAATCCCCTCATAGTTATTTCATCCTTGCGCTGGTGTGCGTGCCGTCGTTTTGAGCCTTTCCTCATTTTCTTATGTCCTTTTTTCTTTTTATATATGCTGAATAGATGCTGAGAGAGGAAGAGAGGGGGGGGGGGGGGGTAATAGACTTTCAAAGGATGATGTTATAGCCTACTTTATTTAGATTAGACGTGTTGATGATATGGGCTGTGAGTTACGGCTGACGTCTCGGGTCAGTGTCTCTTCGAGAAGGCAACAAGAAAGCGCCCGTTTCTCGTTTTCCATCTACTTCTGTCTCTCATACATCTCCTCGCCTTGAAAAGGAGAGGAGGTGTATGTGTGTGTGAATGTATATAAATATGGTCACTAACAAGATTACAGGCCACGAGTGAATGGATGATGCGGAAAAGGAACGTTGCACATGTTTTAAGAAGCTATGTTTAAGAATAACACTCTCAAACCCACACAAACCTACTGCTTTCCAGAAACCAGGATTCTGCTGTCTTGTGGGTTTGTTAAACAGAGCTCTTTGCTTGTTATTTCGCCCGATTTGGTTGGTGTGGTTGTAATGTTTACAGTGTCAGCCAAAGCGGCCGGGTTGTTTATAGGGATGTCGTAGATGTAGGCTTGCTTTGTGAAGATGTGACCGTGACACAGCACATGTTGCGTAAATGCTTGTAGTGTTAGCGTACATTTTAAATTAGCCGCTTAATAAATTAACCTATTTTCTTTCACGTTCCTGATTTTACAATTAATTAGTGCACATTAATTTTTTTTTTTTTTTTGTTGCCAGCAACCACCAGCATTTTTGATAATTTTCACAAAAATGTCATGGCCCCCAGAATGTTTTGTTTTATGGATATCTACATTTGAATGCGAGTAAGTTTCATAAAAAAAAAGCTAAATTTGCAAAATGCTCCTTTTTTGCCTGTTTCGATTTGGAGATTCTGTCAGTGAAAACACGGAAAGTCGGACAATTCCATCAATGGCAGAGAAAGAGTTAAGTTGCAGTCAAGCAATTCAGCAGTCAAGCTGTTCAGCGTTTTTTTAGGCAAAATCCAGTCATTACAATAGGAATACACACAATCAAGAATTACGTATAAGTGCGAAAGATCCCCGACAGATTTTGCAAGTGGTTTTTACCACAAAATTTTGCAGAAATTCGGATGATTTACCTTTACCTTTTGAATAATTACATTTATTCCGAAGAAAAAAATGGTTTCATACTATATGCTTAGCTTTTCCACTAACCTGCAATGTGGCTAATGCGTAATGTTAACCAGTAGCATTGTTTAAGCAAACTAGCATTCAGGTCGTACTTAATTGTGGTGTATGTAATGTCCTCTTTTCATGAAAACAAAATAAAATGTTACATAAAAAAAAAAAAAATTATTTTGTTTGTTTTCTTGGCCAATGTGACTGTAGTCTTCCATGTTATACTGACATCTGTTGGTGTGGATGTACAGTAGCATCACATTTTTAGTTACCAATTCCATTCAGTCCCTTCGGGATTTTGTAGTGTTCCATCTACAGCAAATTAAGATATGAAAATAATGGATTTGCTAGTCATAATGCTTTCACCATACTGGATATGCACTTTAATTTTTTTTTTAAATGAATGCAATTTCTGACAATACTATTTTAAATCGTAAAACAAAATGTGAAAACAGTTTGACAACAATAGACAATAATATAACTGTTAAAAACAATATTAATTGTAAACAATTTTAAATGTATGTAATCAGTCTCTGTTTGTATTTTCATCAAAGCAGAACTATGATTATCTCTGTGCCGGTATCACCATTGCCTCGTGTAAAAGGGGTAGGACCACAATTGATTTTGGAAAATATGCACAAAAAAATTATATTTACAGATAATTGTACTCTTACCGTCACTCACTATCACTAATTGCATAAGTGCATAATGATTATTGGTGTATTGTCAATATACAAGGCCTCAAAAAACAACGTAATGCATTAGTCAGTCATTTGGGCTGCAATATTATTATTTTTTTATATATCCCACAAATTCGGGGAACTGACCATTGCAGAAATAGCCTATATATAGGCATATTTGTTCAGGGTTAAAGAGGTCATTTTTAATTTAAAGCAAGCCTTTTTAACATAATTTCAAATTTGCCAATCATACTAGTAATTTTTCGTTGCATATAACTTTTTTAACAGTGGAAAAATTACTTTTTCTTTGTGACATTTCCCACAGTGTTTCCATTAAAACGTAATGGGTTAAAGTGTTCTGATTTAACTCTTTCCACACCATTTATGGCACATCGCTTCATGGAAAAGTTCTGCGTAAACCAGAAGGAGCGGATACGCATAAGTAATCACCGAACATTCAACCGCATTTAAATCAAATTTGCCTAACGTTATTGAGAAAAATATTGACGCCCACGAAAAAGGGTATTCGATTTTGCATGTTTTTGGGGGGTGTTGATGGACTTGATCTATGATAATCAATGTTTTGATCATTGTTTTGAATCCAAGTCTTTAACAAAAACATGATTTTCTCAGCTTTTTGTTCGAAATGTTGCTTTTTAAGTGAAGCTAACTCACATTCAAATATTGATAAAAGCTAGACTAAAAGTTTTTTTTTTTTTTTTTTTTTTTTTATAAGCAAAGGTTCTGTTATATCTTTTGATACAATATGTTCACTGTTAACATCATACAACAAAATATTCTGGGTCCCATGAAAGATCTGGCACTGACTGGCAACTTAAAAATTATATTCTGGCAGGGAAAGAGTTAATTGTGATTTCACTGTCATATAGTCGAACTCAACAGTCATTACAGTTGCAGACATAAAGCAATAGAGACATAAGTAGTCTCAGTTCCAGTGTTTTAATGCATCCATGCACTTAATTTCAAGAGAACTGAACCATCCTCATACATAGTGGCTTACTTTGGGATAGGTCAGAGGTCTAAATTGAGTATGTCTCTTACAAACATTCATGTGAATAGAATTATTATGGTTTCAGAGAGGATAGATTGTTGTTTCTTATTCCTTTCTTCCCCCTGCTACTGTAAAAACAAGCCAGTAGGAGAACTTTGACCTGATGATATTGAGCAAGAGATACACAGGAAACTCATGCTCCATGCATGTGTTAACTTTCTTTATTTCACCCTCTTTCACTCACATATGATATAAGAATATGATATGTATAAGAAAACTAAGCAGGGTTTACATTAAAACAAACACTTCAAGTATAGTTTTACCTTTATTAATCTGAATTACCATAGTTGATGTGTGTTAGTTTATCTGCAGTTAGAGCGCAGATAAGGTGGTAGCCCTAAAACAGGATGTGGTGATGCGTCAAACAGGAAGTAAGCCTTGTCAGATACAATAATGTCACGTGGAATGGGTGTCTGTCTTCTCATTTGACTCACAGACCTAACCGCTTTTTCTTCTTCTTCTTCTTCTTCTTCTTCTTCTTCTAATAATAATAATAATAATAGTTTATGACAAAGCAACATTTCCATTTTAAGATGGCCAGATCTTTCCATTTTAAGATTTTAAGATGTTTACCTGTTATGCAAATAACTGTTCTTGGCCATTGTTACAGTTTGCGACAAAAACGTTTCAGTATGTACTAATTGTGTTAAGGTACTGAACAAAGTATGCTCCAATAAGCTTTTTTTTAATGACTGAGACCTTGGCCTTTACAGCGGTTGACAGCATTAAGGACATCATGGACATCAACAATTGTCAGGATATTAAAAAGAGGGGGTACACTTTTTATTTTGAATAAACATTTAGTGGGAAAACAGCATTTCAGTTTGTTTGGTAAAAATGTGCCATTTAGTTCACTTTTTGAAGTATCTACAGCCTAATGAACAATACTAATGAATGCATAACGATGTAAATAATATGTGATTCTTTTTTTTTTTGAGCAACTTGTATACTTTGTTATTAGGCCTTTTAGCACTATTGTAATTATTATTAATTTATTAATTAAATATGCATTGTTGTATGTGTAACAAAGGCACTGAAATATCCTCTTTTTATATGTCTTTAGTATGTACTTTACATCTGCACATCTATTTTATGTACATTATGACATTAATGTATACAGTACCGGTCAAAAGTTCAGTGTCACATGATCCTTCAGAAATCATTCTAATATGATGATTTGTTATCAATGTATCAGGATCCAAAATAATATTAAGCAGCACAACTGTTTCCAACATTGATAATAACTGAGTATCAAATCAGCATATTAGAATGATTTCTTAAGGATCATGTGACACTGAAGACTGGAGTAATGGTTGATAAAAATTCAGTTTTTCGTCACAGAAAAAATATATATTTTAAAGTATATTAAAATAGAAAACCATTATTTTTAATTGTAATAATTTTTCAAAAAAAAAAATCTGTATTTTTTATCAAATAAATGCAGCCTTGGTGAGCATAAGAGACTTCTTTCAAAAACATTAACAATAACTTGCAGTATGTACAGCACACATAAAGAAAACTGTATCAAATGCCTTAAATTGTAATTTAAGTACACCTAATATAAATTGTGACCATGTAAAGTGTTATTGCTGAGCCTACTTATCCATTTTGACTTTGGCATTTATACTTTAAAATGGAGAACAGTGTCTGTGGCATTTTAGTTTCGTTGGCACTAGTCGTAACACAGAGTTATTGAGATCTGTCTGTATAAAATCCTCTGTAAAAAAAAAATTACAATAGGTTGCATACGTTGTTTCGGATATTACACAGAGGTTCGTAAAGACATGAGGCAGAGAGAGAGAGAGAGAGAGAGAGAGAGAGAGAGAGAGAGAGCGAGCTGGAGTGATTGTGAGGGGCGGAGGAAAGAGAGCCTGTTCTCCGCGCTTATCACACTCAGAGCAGTGCAGAGAGACAGTCGGAGTAACAGCGCTCACTCAGTCACTCAATCAACCGCATTCTGTCCGAGCAAAGCCCGAGCTGCCCGAGCCTCAAGCATGGTCTCTATAATCTCAGACCTGGACCCTCTCAAGAGCTGGAACGTGTTAAGGTAAGACCCGAGCCGACCCGAACATGCATGCGGAGAGAGAGCGAGTGTCTCCATCTGCCCGCGCTGAGGACGCGCTCTTCCGCTCGACTCCAACACAAATGTTGTGAGAATTACGCACGGTTGCGTGTGCCATTTCGACTCGAAAAAGTGTGTGTGGGACTTTTTTTTTCCCCCCCTTGAGTTCGCACATATACTGTCATGTGTCTGACGCATGGAGTGTCTTATTAACCCTTTGAGAGACCAAGCCCTCCCCCGAACTCACCGGGAATGAGGAGGTTTATCAGACCGGGCGCGTCTCGTCTCATCTCATCTGTGATGCGGGATGATGGTGCTGATGCTGAGAAGACGCGGTGCGCATCGCTTCCAGCTTTATATAGAGTAGTTCATTAATGCACTTTAAGTCAATCGACTTTTTTTTCTTTCTTTTTTTTTTTTTTTTTTTAAATACCCCCTTAGGATCTTGATATGATATGGCATTGCGCATCTCAAGCTATTGCGCAAACAAGTGTTCGTCTTTAAAGTCGGTTTGTTTGTGTGTCTTTGGTTAAACACTCTTGGATATTTATCAAGTGTTTCTTAAACTGAGCTACCAAGACTGGACATTATAGACATGCTGAACCTAACCCTAACCTTTATCAATGGACATTTATTGGCATTTTTGGACATCATACCTGCTTTCAAAACTGCCCAAAATGTTGACTATAGGGTGTGAGATGGACATTGTGTAAACTCAGTTCTCTAAGTTTTTGGGGAAGTATAAAAGGGTAACTGAAACCACAGAAAGCATGTCATGATGTCAAATTGTTCCGCTTTAGTTCTCGGAAGCCTGCACGCTTTTAGAGGACAGCATATGACCCAAAAATAAGATTAAAAAGTATTATTAGATAAGATAGTTTTCAAAAGTTATTCACTATTTTTGTGCACATTTGCATTATATAAAATAAATATTTGAGTAATTTGTTGACTTCATAAGCTCCATCCCTGATGGTTTGGACAAATAAATAAGAGGTTCAGTCAGAATTTCTAATGTCACTTTAAAAAGGCGTTCATGATCATATTTGTAATGAGGGTATGAAGTGCGAACCATAAATACTCTGGATCTTCATATATAGTTCAGGATTCTGGGTTGTTGTAAATTGGGGCGCCACTGTATTCCACACTGAATTATGAAAATAGATCAAGGGTATAAAGATGACACGCTGTGCTCTCTCAGAAGAAGTGTTATTTTTGGTCAATTATTTATTCCGATAAGCAGGTCAGTGCCTTGAGTGCACCAAAAATGCTCATACATGCACATCCTCAAATGTGTACATGCTGTTGGAATTTTTTTTTTTTTGTTATGTGCAAATCCTGTATTGATACATACTAGAACACAGTCACAGTCCTGTTTTAAAAGCTTACTGTGTAGGTGACAGACAACTGCTGCATTTAAGTAGACATTTCCTGATCGATGTAGCACTATTAGTCAGTATGTTCCTTTTCTTTCTCGCTGACTGACACTCACAATCACGGTTCCACCCCAGAGCCGTTCAGAGCATAATCTTCTGTTCAGAGCCGGAGAGAAGGGGCTGATGAGGGGGATGTGTGATGGATCGCTATTTGTCTTTTCTTCTTTATTAGTGTAGAGACTCTAGATTAGCCAGAGGAGCAGCTGCTGGACCGCCTTAATAAAGACCAGCTTAAGTTTTTCTTTTGCTTCTCTTTACGTTTCTCTCTTTCTTATGTGACTCTAGGGTACACTACACTGTGGCATTCTTTACAGCCTAATGAAGCCACCAGACGACCCAGAACACTGTTGTCTAATGAGCACATACTTGTGTGTGTGTGTGTGTGTTTATGTTGCACCCAATTAACGTTCTCATTATCTCTCCTTTAGTTCAAACCCCTTTCTTCTGTCGTCCTTTATTTGAGTGTAAATCTGAGAAAGATAAAAATTGGATCCAGAAATAACTTTTGCTATCTATTAAGTTGATTTTTTTCCGGGTGCGACTTTGACGTGCTGCGCAAACAAAGATCTCCAGCGTCTGCGCTTCCTCAAGTTTCTACCAAATCAACACCTCTGAACATCTCGCTGAACATCATTTCAGCCTGGTTCAAATACATCATCTTGGATTGCGTCTGAATGTGACGCATCGTAACGATATCGGATTTTTCTTAGGATCAGTGCAGTGGAAATTTCCGACGTGCTTCATTTCTTTTTAGGGCTCAGCTCTCTGCAGGATCACTCTGTCATGATCCCACTTTTCCTTCACGAGGGCTTGATGCATTTTTAACACGGGTGACGTTTGAACTTGCAGATTTCTTTTGTATTAAATGTGTTTTATCATTTACAAAAGAACTTGATGGACTGATGAAATTGTGTTACATGCAAATGCCAAAGAACACATTGAGATAATAGTGTTCTACCTATCTATATATCTATCTATCCTCTGCAAATCTAAGTGAATATGAGAATATTGTGTTCACCTCCGCAACTTTTTACCTTCCTCAAACTTGCGCGAATGTCTTGCGGAAAACGAAGCCAAGAGATGCAACTCCGTTCTGTCACTGCAAGCAGCCAGAACAAAAATACCATGGAACTCATGTCCGCCCACACAGACACACACACAATGAGTCACAAGCACATGCATAATGTCCTAACACACACATACAGGCACACAACAGCCTCTCTGTCACGCTGACACACACACACTGTGCTCTGCGCGCTTCGGAAGGCAGGTTGAGTCGGTAATGAGAGGCAGCATGCTTATTAATACCACTTGATTACATTGAAAATTACTTTAAATAACAATGACAAGTTGTTGCTTTTATTGAATTAGCGGAGAGGCAGGCGGGGGAGATGATTTGATTAGAGGCATATTTAAACACGACACTTGGTGTTCTTGCGCCTGATAGCAGGTAAACTCGCATTCTTGTTGTGTTTTTTACACCCTTCTGTCTTTCTCCCGTTTTAGTAAAACAAGGAAGCAAATTGTTTTTAGGCCAGAGAGAGAGAGAGAGAAGCGATGGTAGAGAGGCAATGGAGTGGCAAGCATCCGTCTTTAGCAGTGGGTGACCTCTGACCTTTGCAGTGTTGGTTTTAATGAACGCTGTTAGCGGCAGCGGCTCAGAGTGTGTGTTTAAGCCTCTGCCCAGGACGCATCCGTAATTATCTGGCTGAGTGGCTTTTCTGTGCGCGTGCGTGTGTGTGTGTGGGCGGCTCATGCCGTTAGCCTGTCCCTTATCCTCGGCATTAGTGGCTGGCTGCAGACAGTGGCGCACAGACGGGCGGCGCAGATGAACGGCGTTGCATGCTGATCTCTGCACCTGTACCAGCCTCAGACACACACGGCCGTGCGCGTCACTCCTACCCGTCAGGTCTGGGCACTGTGCCGCAACGAAGAGAATAAGCTCCTTAACTGAGCAAACATATCTAGAATAAATAACCTACAATATATGTATCTGTCTGTCTGTCCATCTATCTTTCTATATGCCTGTCTGTCTATTTATCTGTCTGTCTATCTATCTGTCTATATGTCTGTCTAGGTAGGTAGTCACAAATACAGAGAGACAGATGAAGAGTCTGTTTGATCAGACAGAAACATAGATAGCTAGACAGCCAGATACACATATAAACATGTGACAGATAGATAGATAGACAGACAGACAGACAGACAGGTATATTGATAGATAGATAGATAGATAGATAGATAGATAGAGAGAGAGAGAGAGAGAGAGAGAGAGAGAGAGAGAGAGAGAGAGAGAGAGAGAGAGAGAGAGATAGATAGATAGATAGATAGATAGATAGATAGATAGATAGATAGATAGATAGATAGATAGATAGATAGATAGATAGATAGATAGATAGATAGATAGATAGACAGACAGACAGACAGACAGACAGGTAGATATATATATATATATATATATATATATATAGAGAGAGAGAGAGAGAGAGAGAGAGAGAGAGAGAGAGATAGATAGATAGATAGATAGACAGACAGACAGACAGACAGACAGGTATATAGATAGAGAGAGAGAGAGAGAGAGAGAGAGAGATAGATAGATAGATAGATAGACAGACAGACAGACAGACAGACAGACAGACAGACAGGTATATAGATAGACAGATAGATATAGAGATAGACAGACAGACAGACAGACAGACAGACAGACAGACAGACAGACAGACAGACAAACAGGTATATAGATAGACAGATAGATATAGAGATAGATAGATAGACAGACAGACAGACAGGTATATAGATAGATAGATATAGAGAGAGAGATAGATAGATAGATAGACAGACAGACAGGTATATAGATAGATAGATAGATAGATAGATAGATAGATAGATAGATAGATAGATAGATAGATAGATAGATAGATAGATAGATAGATAGATAGATAGATAGATAGATAGATAGATAGATAGATACCATACAATAAAAAAAATCCATTCACTCTTTTTTTTTTAAGTCTAAACACTCTCAATAATCAAGCCGTTTGGATTTTCTGAGCAATATGATGTCATATTGCTCATGCTCCGCCCACGACCGCTGATGGACTGTCCCGTATTAGCATATTTACGCCCTCAGCCATTTGTATACTGTCTGCCAAAGCATCACTCTACCTGTCTTGTGTCGACACTCCTGAATGGAAGAGAGGGCTGGGGTGAGCAGTTGCTCATTATCATTTAAAGAGACATGCACCGAAACGGGTCGCTGTGAACAGAGCTGTTTTGAGGAGGTGAAAAAAGGGTGTTGTTTTACACAACCATTGAGGAATTTTAACCAAAGTATGTTACAAA
>NC_140212.1:18037945-18117945 GCF_951802725.1 Rutilus rutilus | reverse complement strand
TGACAGTGTTTGCTGTATTCAGTTTTTGAAAGACGTTCAAGAGGGGTTTATTTTGAGGCGCTTAATATCCTTGAGCTCACCTGTAAAATTCAACTTTATTCTCACAGATATCACTGATTTCACAAAGTTTGTTAGTTACTTTAGGGTATATTTGTGAAGGGTTCGAATCAAAATGCATTGCTATTGAGATACATTTATTTAAGTTTAATTACTCAATCGATGTGACACAAAAGTCTGAAACCATAGTGGACACTGAGTGCACACATTCAATCCCATAATGCACCTCAATAGTGTGCAACCAATATATACTCAACAGCTAGTCACTAGAGCAGGGGTCATCAACCCTTTAAACCCTCATCCTTTAACACACCTGCCTGTGATTTTCAAGCAATCCCGAATACCTTGATTAGCTGGTTCAGGTGTGTTTGATTAGGGTCGTAGTTCACCTCTATAGGGCAGTGGGTCTCCAGGAGCAGGGGTCAAGACCTCTCTGTTAAAGAATTCCAATGCACTGTGAGGAAAGTTCCTGCTTCTCGCCAGATAATGGTGTCCACAGCCCTTCGGACACACTCCAAATTCACTTGCTCGTTTTTATTCACTCCCTCAAGTGGACTATATTAGTTGAGTAATGTTAGTGAATAGAAGCAGTACAAATTCCAAGTTAGTGAATGGGGGTAAAGGAGCAATTTCAATTACTGCCCTTGATTGGCTTGTTCACGCTTGTTTGATCAGGGTAGGAGCTAAACTTTGCAGGAATGTAGACCTTCGGGGGCAGAGTTGAGAAACCCAGACCTAATCAAAAAAAAGTTGGAAAATGCCAATAAAACAATAGAAGATGTAGGCTGAAACAAGATCAGAAGATACAGAAGAAGGAGGTCAGCAGATACACATGTTTGTACATCTTGAGTTTGAAAGAGTCTAAAGATGTCATCTCTGTACTGTCAGTTTGCAGGTCAGGTAAAGTATCAGTCAAGCAGGGCAAACAATGCATGCGTCAAACGTGTCCTTTCAAGTTCATGCTCAATGGAGTATACTCAGAAAGATGTTACGGAGGCAGAAAAACAAAGCATACCCCAGGCTTAAGTGGCCATTCTTGTCCCGAACGAGCTGCATTGTGGACCAGACTTAATAGCAATAGTCAAAAATCTGGCTCAGAATCTAACCAGAAAAATCTACCCTGTCATTTTCAGTTGTCTTCAGTCAATCGTTTATACCTTTCGACTGCCACAAGCGCATGATCAAAACCCCTCTGCAGCATATGCACGAGACCGTGCCAATGTTCTGCCAGCAGTCTTGCCAAAACTCAGATAACACCACTGATTCGATCTTCTCTGCGGTTGCCAGTGGTTCCTTTCTCCGTGCTTCCAAGATCTGGTTAAGTGTGAGCACATCTGCGTTCACACAACCTTGTACCTCCTATCACAGCGCCGTTATGCCCAGCAAGCGCCCATCTTTCCTGTTAATGCCTTCCCAAACATCCCCATAAAAAATTACGAGCAGAAACACATTACTGGCAGCGCGCCCCATGTCTGCGTTTATTAGCCTATCAGGCTGGGTTTATATCTGATCATGCCTTTGTTCTAATGAGATCTCTTTATAGCCAATCAGAAGTGCATCTCTTATGTGACAATGGCTTGATCAAATTTATGGTCAATAACCAGCCTTTTAACGATGATGTGGAAGATGATGAGATGTGGAATGTGGGAG
Organism: Rutilus rutilus; assembly: GCF_951802725.1. Taxonomy (NCBI): domain Eukaryota; kingdom Metazoa; phylum Chordata; class Actinopteri; order Cypriniformes; family Leuciscidae; genus Rutilus; species Rutilus rutilus. The sequence goes on along the minus strand of NC_140212.1, from coordinate 18,116,238 downwards.
AAATCGTTCTACTCATTTGCTGTTTGCTCTTGGATACACAGAAATCAGTGTGTGTAGCGGCCAGGTGCTCAGAGTCGGTCGGATGACTCGCCCTGGCTGAATGTGTTTCCGGCCCTCTCCGAGGGCTACACACTGACCTGTGTGCCCAGAGCGAGGGCTCTTATCTGAGACTGAGCGAGTGAGACGGTCCCAGGAGGCTGGACATTACCAGGCCTTCTCGGATCCTAATTATGGGGGAAGGTGTGGAATGAAAGTGGAGGGCCGCCGAGGCAGCCAAAACCAGACCCCTTGAGTCCCATTACAATTACTGCTACGAGACACACATAGACACATTCCCGCACACACAACAAGCATACACAACCCCTTCGCCCTGACATGCTCATGCACACACCAAATCACAGCACGATTCTACACTCTCATTCTCTCTCGTAATTGCAATAGTGTTGGCGCCTGCTCCCCCGCGGCCTAAGCGGTGCACTTCCATCTTTTCCGTTCCATAGTCACCGTCGCACATATACAATCTCTCTTGATTTCAGTTTTTTTCTGCTTTGAGAAAGACTTTACTATTCATTTGTTTGGTGTGCTTTGCCTACCTAGGTACCACATACACATAATCTCATGTTCCAGAAGGGGTTCAGTAAGAGGGGAAACAGATGGAGAACTAACCTTGAATGACATCCCAGCATTTGCTATGCAACATGTCCAAACCTGCATTACCACAATGTCATACACACACAGAGACAGAGACATACACATACATCCATAGACCAGGTGACAATTCTTTCTCGGTCGTTGCTCCTAATGACCTGATCCCCAGCGTGACATGCTGACCTAAAGAAAGGGCGAGTGAGAATGAGAGACAGTGGGGGAGAGGATGAAAGGAGTGTTGAGACAGAAAGATAGATGCTGTCAGGTTATGGATGGGTTTATGTCGAAAGATCACCACAGACAGTACAACCCACATGGGATAATCTCACAGTATAACAAGCAGCTGTACAAAATATGATACACCATTGTTTTGCCAGTTTATCTCTTTCGATTCTTTTTATAACTGTATCCACTGTACGTCCGACTGACTGCACTGTATTCTTCCTTTTGATTCTAAACAGAACTCAAATGGCACTGAGAATTGGGTAAGAGAGAAACAGAAACCACTTAATTGGGGAAATTGAAAGATGAAACAATGCTGATGACCTGGGTCTGTGGTGGAGTAGGGAGTTTGATGTGTCAATTAAATTCGAGGTTCTGGATCGACTCCATTCCTAGAGCTTCCGAACGTATGGGTTTTTTGGAACCCGAGGTTACCCCGTGAGGCAGTCCTAGAGCTCCTCCTGTCCAATTTTTGGGAAAAATCGGGTCCATCGGAGACGTCCAATGGAATTCTTAGGCGCGCCGAATAAACACCACAGACACAGTGTAAGAGTAAAACTATATGGTTTGCCAGATGAGAAGTTTATTCTATGTATCACCTTTTTACTACTTTAATTCATTTTACTCTAATTCATTTAATTTCTCTATTTTAATTAGGGGTTCAAGCATGAAATGCTGAAACCCTATTGTAATTGTAAGGATTCGTAAAACGCATCGTGCAGGCCAAACCGTAAGGCCTAGAGACGTGAAACCTGGCCAGATGGTAGGCCTCAATTTGGGGACAACCTATCAGAGTATGACCCCGATTGGCCCATAGGTGGCGCTACAGCAACCAAAAGTACAGAATTGCTCATAACTCTTACACCTTACACCACTGTGATCCCTGGCTCAAGGCGGACAAAATGGCTATCTCCAAATTTGATTTAGGCAGGAAAAAAATTCTGCTATGTCGCATTTTGTCCAAAATCTACTTTTGCGATCTAGTCCCTGGTTTTTCGCCCGATCGGAACCAGACCAGTCTAGGACAATTCTCTGGACTCTCTAGATCAATAATTATCGGAAAAAAGTTGAACTTTTGCATTTGGGTGGCTGTAACAGGGTCATTTAGAAAAGGGGCGTGGCAAAATACACTAAAAAGCCTATAAATCCCAAATGAAAACTCAGAACTTCACCAAAATTGATGTATCCACATATTTCCTATGGTACATTTCCTGTATTGGCTGTAAATGGTATTTTCCATCTATTATGTCAGTAGTTACATGCTTGTTAAATAAAACTTAACTTTTGATGCTTTTGTGCTTAAAGGCCTTAAAGGCCTTAACTGCTTGAACCCCGATAAATGCTGCTTGCAGCTTTAATTCCTTTTATAACTGTTTTAATTTCCCTTATTTTGTGTTTATTTTCTATGCAAAGCACTTTGAATTGCCATAGTGTGATTTTTTTAATTCCTTTCTATGTAAAGCATTTTGAATAACTGTTTTAATTGTCCTTGCTATGTAAAGCACTTTGAATTGCCATAGTGTATGAAATGTGCTATAGCATATATACATATAGATATAAACTTGCCTTGCCTTGCCTTATGTGATCACTATCATGTATGTCCTGTGTTGTGCTTCTTTCAGGGACAAGAACTCAAGAGCTCTACAGTGTATGTGAAAGAGTGTGCATGTTTCATGGCCATAACCATCCCTTTCTATTTACAATATCAGTCTCACTCTCCACACACACTCAACATCAATGTGTGCATGTGTCTGCAGCTCTGCACATGTACAATTTTACTTTTACTGCTATCAAAATAACAACCCCAATTTCCCATTAAAGGGATAGTTCACCCAAAAATGAACAGTTAATAAAATATATATACTATGGAAGTCAATGGGGTCCATCAACTGTTTGGTTACCGAAGTTCTTCAAAATATCTTCTTTTGAGTTCAGCAGAAGAAAGAAATTCTTACAGGTTTGGAATAACTTGAGGGTGAGTTAATGATGACAGAATTTTCATTTTTGGGTGAACTATTCCTTTAATGAAGTTGGGGTGAGACATATTGTTGGGTTTCCTTTGTAACAGGAAATAGCGTTTATTTTAAGTACACACTTAAACGTTTGTACCATAAGTGAAAGCAATGAAGACACTTTAAAAAAATACATAAATTCCAGCCACTTTGTTCGCAAACAATTGATTCTTGAGGTACAAAATAACGTACAAGCATCAGCACAACCAAAGGCCTTGTTGCATGGGCAATAACTAGCTAGAAGCTAGAAGTAATGATGCTATTAGCATAACTACATTTTCCAGCTTCATGACAGTAGCTCTACTAGCTTCATTTTCTCAGTAAGTTATAGTGTTGATATCTACATTTTCAGTAATCTGCTTTAAAATATGAGTTGTTTGTAGTTTTATGTGCTTGCTACAGTTTCAAAATTGCTCTCCCAACACTTCCAACGACAATCTGAGCTGAGGAACCAAGATTTGCTACTTGCTATTGCTAGTCAAAGCCATGTGATATTTATACTTTAAGGAAAGGGGATGTCCTCAATCTAGAGAGCATTTTATTACACTGAAGTACACTGGTGCGCAAAAGGTTTTAAGAGTACACTGGCATGGATTAGCCTCAAAGCTAATAGACCAGACTAAAAACAACAAAATTGTTGATTTTATGGGATCTTTAAAGACGGTTTGGTCATAAATAATTAAACGATTATGTTAATAGTGAGATGTTACAAACATATAATATTTCAGCTTATAAACCACTGTATTTACCACAAATACCAACATCACACTGTATTTGATTCCTTTACCCTAGTGCGTGCTAAAGTGTGTAAAAGAGTGTGCGTGTTCATGTGTGTGTCTCCGCTGGGCCTCAGGGCACTGGCACACCGCTCTCTTCCCTGCCACACTACTTTCATCTCTCTGTTTGAAGGAAGAGAGAGAGAGGCCAAGCATCCATGTGGCGTTTAGGATGTGTATGTGTGTTCTCGCATTAAATACATTCTCATGTTAGGCCCAAAAGCACCCTCATTAATTCCTTTGATGCCGTCTGATTGGCCGGGCATTACTAAGTCGCATTAAGAAATGTATTTCCTCGCTTTTACTTAATGATGCTTTTCCAGCCACTGCAATTAACCAGGGGTGTGTGTGTGTGTGCTTTCATATATCGGTTCGTGTGGGCCTGTTTGTGTGTTTAGGTGCTCTTAAGTGCAACAGAAAACTAGTTAGACTACAAAGTGTCTAACCGTTGACAGAAAATTGCCCTCTAATAAGTGCGGACCCTTTTAATAGGTCTGAAACTAATGGAATATGTTTCTGCAACATTGGCGGAATATTTTCGGCACGATAAACTCATTTGCTAGTTCTGCCGTAAGTCATTTAGTTATTTGATGGACATTTAATGATATGGTTCGATTTAATTTCACTCTTTATCTACATGCGTCTGCCAGTATTTACTCCACAAATGTCAAAATGACAGCTGAACCCCCCCCCCCCCCCCCCCCCCCCACACCCAGTTTATGATATAAGTTGGTTGGAAACGCTGTGGTTATATTGGCTAGACAAGGACATGTGCCCACAGTCTGATGCATATTGCACACATAAATGGCAAGTAATTTCTCAATCTAGTAAACTCTGATCTGACTGGCCTGAGTTTACAAGGTAGGTTACCAATGTTTATGTATTTTTTTGGAATTTCAGGTAAAATGGCACGTACAATCAAAACAAGCTGTGGTTGGTCATTTTACATGTCAGTCAGATAGTTGCTTCCTGTCTTAAGTGGGCAAGTCTTGGCCAGAAAAAGTTGCAAAGTAGACCAGACCTTTTGCCGACATTAAAAAGCGGGATGGTCTCTATGAGATTACGTTCTCAATTATACAAATAGCTCATTACACAGCTGCTGCAGAATGTCTCACATACACACAGACCTACCATTAAACATTCTTCGCCTATAGTGAGACACATTCCTGCATGCTAATGTGGACATTTTATACGTGCGTACACATGTTCTCCAACACACACATACGTGGATGATGCACACTTGTTGCAACACATGCTGACACAAATCATGTTCTGTCCATGTGAATATGTGTCCATGTGCAAGTTACTCGGAGACGCTGTAACATTTGGTTTCAGTCTGGTCTCATGTGACCTTTAAAAATGCAGATGCCACAATCCATCCTATCATTTCACTTTATGAATGTGTTCAGTGTCTAATGCATTTTCAGAGACCTGCACGTGCATAGTCTTAATAGTTAAGTGTAAATTTCTTTAAAAAACTGATGTATTTTGTCATGATACATTGGTGCTTTGATATTATGGTATTAAATGGTTATCATTTTCATATTTCGTGGTATTTACATGGTACTCTAAGGTACTCAATAGAATACTATAACACAAACACAATATGATCATATATGGTACGCTATGAGCATGGTATGGTAAACTGGAGGAACTTGCAGCTAGAAGTTTTTTTACAAGGATGTCCTCTGTGTGCCTTATAAAACCATCAAAACTTTCAAAAGAAAGAGTGTGTGTGTGTGTTATTACTGTAGGGACAACTGTGTGCTTTTAAGAGTAGGGCTTATTTTTATGTTATACAATATTGTTGCAGAAATATATAAATAATATATTTTTGTGAGAACCCTTGGCGGCTGATATAACAGTATTTATCGCTGTGTAGGGGGATTGTGGGTGGGTGTGTGTGGATGAATGTGGGTTTAAACAAGTCTGGGGAAATTTATTAGTGTGTCATGTGTTTAGGGCTTTCAAACTCTATCAGAGAGGAAAGCAGATAGCCACAACGCAGCTGGAGTTTAACACCGTGGTAAATTTTCTCTGACAGATTTCATCCCTCCAATCTTCCTGCAGAGACCGAGTCCTGCAGTCACCTGATCTTGAAAGAGGCATGTGGCCACTAAAGCAGTACTGTAGATGTGTTCAAGATGTGTGTGTGGAAGAGGGGATGTTTGTGTCTTTATGTCTGTAACAGGAGAGGGGGACCTCTTTTTTCACAGATGTCCTCATTTTGTTGTCATAGTAATAACAAAAACACTGGGCCGCTCATGCCCAGTGCTAAGTGTCGTCACTCCGGTCGACTTAATAACGCCATTACTAAGATCATTACAGCATTACAGCCTTTGGTGTGTGTATATTAGAGTCTGAAAGAAAAATGTTCACTTAACATGGTACACTGAACATGTGTAACTCAAGTTGTTACTCTAAAAAATGACTTTAAATGTTCTATAGTGGTACAGTAATGGTATCAGATGAGGCCATGCTACTGTTTGAATGCCTTTTTTGTGTCCATGGTACTTCTGAGCATACTATGGTATTAACTTTAAAAGGGTGGTATAATGCCCTTTTCACAAGATGTAAAATAAATCTTTGATGTCCCCAGAGTGTGTATGTGAAGTTTTACCCCAGAGATATGTTTATATAGCATATTAAAATTTTAACTTTTTGAGGGTAAGCAAAAAATGCACCATTTTGTTTCTGTTCCTTTAAATGCAAATGAGCTGCTGCTCCCGGCACAGAGGGCGGAGCTTCAAGAGTTTGTGTCATTTTACCTCACACAGACATGCACTGAAAATTTCAAAAACTTTTAGCCTTTTATGTTCAAACCGGAGTCAGACAATGATGGAGAGATTCAAGAAGAAGTGACAACATGTAGAAAGCAACAGGACATTTCTGAATGGTTAGTTGATGAATTTATATAACTTATGTGTAGTTATCTTCTAGTCATTGATTGGCATATTCTGTCATGATAATCTATAAATCACGTTCCCGGGGGCGGGGTTTATGTAAATTCTAGGGTTGGTGATAGGTAGCGTCACTAACCCGGGAGGAATGTCGTGTAGTCCCTACCAGTCCTTAAAAAAGGAATTTATTTAAACGCAAATATATCCATTTGCTTTGAACTTTGAGCATTGTAACTTTGTAGATGTTGTTTATGCTCAAACAGCAACATTACACACTAACTAAAATTTGAAAAGTGAAATCATACCATCAACCACCCCTTTAAAAACAGAAAATAGTATTATTTTAAATGATGTAACATGTTATTGTATGAATATCATTTATAGCTCTAAAGTACTTCAGATAATACTATGGTGTTACCGTTATTGTAGTTGTTGTATCGTAAGAAACACAAAAAAAAAAAAAAAAAATCATACAAATCATAATCACACCAGAAAAAAAAAGAGCTGTATTTCATTAATTGTTTCACATGAATTAAAAATGATATTTTATAACATGTGCATATTGCATGTCAGATTAAGCAAAATACACACATGCATCTGCACACTCGAAAACACATATTTTCCTCTTAACCGAGAACAAAGCTCTGGGAGAATAATCAGATCTTTATTCCCCTGGCTCTCAACACTGCCGTTACCATGAAAACACTAGTTATACTACCACGGGTAACGCCGCCATTTCCGGTCACCATCCCAGGAATTTAGCCTTCTAACTTGAATTCCAAATGATCCAGTCAAATCCACAAACTGACAAAAAAACAGTTGGTACAATCTGTTGACAACACTGACTTTGTTTTCTGGGAAGTTCAGTTGAGTATTATAAGATTTATTATAATTTGAATGAAAACTGCTGTGCTTTGGAAGTAGCCTGTCTTTTTGCCGATTCATGAGAATTTGTAAGCGCAGGTTTCCCAACTGGAAAATCCAGCTTATAGCCAACTAAAACTTAGTGTGAATCATAGTTTGCAAGCTATTCAAATGGTGTATTTTCATGTGAAACTTGACATTAAACAAGTAATGGATTGATTGGATATAAAAAGTGAGAGTTGTAAATCAGAATGAAGCCAAAGTTGAATATAAGTTTGCAAGGAGTCTAAAAGTGGTCACATAGGTATCTGCACTGCAAAAATGATTTTCTTACTTAGTATTTTTGTCTTGTTTCCAGTCCAAATATCTAAAAATTCTTAAATCAAGATGCATCTACTAGATGAGTAAAATGTCATACATTATTATGTCTTGTTTTCTGAGAATACAAATCAAAATAAAATGAGTTGTTGCTTAAAAAAAGCTAAATTATATGACGATGGGGTAAGAAAAATAATCTTAATTCAAACAGAAACAAGATTATTTTGCTTGTTTTAAGCAAAAATTTACTTAATTTTGATTTATATTCCCAGAAAACAAGACATAATATTTTATGGTATTTTACTACTTTAGTAAAGACCTCTTGGACTGGATACAAGACAAAAATACTAAGTAAGAAAGGCATTTTTTGTAGTGTGGTTATTGTTTAACATAATCCAATAGCCTACATCACGTAAGCGTCATCAGTGGAAAAAAGGAGGAGAAAGTTATTCAATTTTGATTGAACCAGTGAACTTGGTTACTTGGTAGATGGTTTTATTTGGTTTGTAACTGATCTGAGCTTGTCATGTATGGTCATTAGCAGGTCCAAGCTGGTTTAAGTGGGTTACCAACTGGAGTACCAGCTGGTAGAGACTTGGACAAGAAATATATCTACCATATTAGACAGGAAAGGGATCAAGGCATTGGGTGGGGTGGATGAAAGAAAAACCTAAACCCAAGAAAACATGTGCGAAACCACACAACATAAAACAATGAAACCTGATGAATATTTAACACTGTTTCTTCATCCTTTGGTCTTCAAACTCAGCCTGACAAGAGAAAAGAGCAATCAACGCTTTACACTAACATGATTTGGTCCTTCTGGGCCCCCAAGGGCCAGCAAAGGAATCCCCGGGTGAAGGCATTAAAGTCATTACAGGGCATTGTGTTTCTGTCTCCTTCATTAACTTCTCCCAGAGCCATGCAGATCGGCCTGAACGCAAGCACCCCGACCCCATCTGTCTGAAATGTGATCTGGCTTATGAAATCTGCAGCCTACGGCATCTGTGCAATCACATTACATCCGCGAGATTAAAAATATATTGAATTTTTTTTTCACTCCCTCCTCGCGCTCTTGCCCTGATTTTGTTCAGCCCGACGTGCTTCCAGTTTTCTTGCCGCCTGGGTTTCGTTAGCTTGTCTCTGATGTGCTGCATTTTTCTGGATATCCTCTTCTCTTTCCTCTAGTGGCTAACTGCCTCAAAGGAATGGTTCTGAAAATTCTACTCGCCATGGAACCAAAAAAAGGAGATGTTCGGCAGAATGTCCAAGCTGCTTGTTTCCATTCAACAAAAGTAAATTGCGACCAAGCACTATGAAAGTGGTCCATATGATAATATCCCAAGGTTTCTAAGGCTATACAAAACCTTTATGTGAAGAGCAAACCAACATTTTTGTTTTTTGAAACCTTGTGCATTTTTAAAGGTGGCTGTGAATGTTGCCTTCGTTCAATGTTTCTACCAACCAGTGGTGCGTTTTCCATACAACGACGTAACTTGCTGCTTGACTACCATAGCATGATGCATCGTTGAAGAACTAGTCACGACCGTTTCCCATAATCGCATAGATCTTCAGGATTACAGGAAACAGACAGGTGTTTTGGGGCAGGTGTGAGTTAAACTCTTCAGGACATTGGCCCTCTAGGAGCAGGATTTGACACCCCTTGGCTTGGGGCAGGAGTTTTGACTTGAACTGTATTGTATTATCCTATCATTCCCCTCTGATTTTGGGGGTAGTTGGTGGTAAGGGTTTGGAATAGGGTTAGGACTCATCACAATATCCATTCTCAATACATGTTAGAACTTCTTGTTTGTATAGAGCTGGAAACGCCTTTGATGTCACAGCTTCGGATAGTGAAGGGCTCTGGACCAATCAGCATTGCCAGGATGACATTTTCCTGTAGCTCCAGAGTGATTAATCTTTTGGCAATAACCACTAAGGTGATTGGCCCCAAAAATGTAAGAAAAGTTGGCATCATGTAGAGTAGAGACATGTTAATCTCAGGTTTTTTTTTCTTTCCAGCCAATCATCTTTCATTCTGTCATTGGCCTGTCATCTTCAATCTCCATCTGTTATTCAGACGATGATGATGTTTACAATGTGTAATGTTGTATGTCAGTTGAGGTACCAATATTGTAGTGACACACATGTCGTCACTTGAATTTTGTGACTTGGTTTGGAGCTCTGGCCCGAACAGGATGTTGGCAAGTGCGTGCAGCAATGCTGATAGGATATGGCGTGTGTGTGTGTGTGTGTTTGAGATGGAGCTCGATATGGATGGCCAATTACTGTCCAGAGCAGGAGAGGACAGCCATCACCTCTTTCTCTCCTGATGCTGTCACCACAACGACCAGACAGAAATCTTCTCCCACTGGGAGTTATTACTACAGCGCTCTACAACACACACACACACATGCATCAAACCCACAACAGTACACACACATAGACACACAAACACCTCCTTAAGACCTCCCAGCTGCTTAGCAAAAACCATAGCGATGGGCCTCGCTCGCATTGTTCGGTCAATTTGCTGGAGTATGTTGACATTTCTCCAAGCTATTAAAAACTCTTCAATTTGAACGTTAAGTTATGGCATTATAGGTCCACTTTAAGCCAGACTAAATAGGCACGTAGTGAAAAATGAACTTTAAGAGCTATAGATTTGCTCTTCGAACGGCTTAAATGAAATGTCACTTGCTTTATTTTACACTTTGGTTCATTTTAACCCAAAGCCACTTGACCGAAGTCTACGGTCCAACGCACCATCCCACTCAAATTGAAAACGAGCGGTTCTAAAACCGAGCAGACGAATAAACCACAACTGCTCATTCTAATTTCTTTGTATTTTTAAGATCAATTTGCTTAATTAAAAAGTGTGCAGAAAGGCATGACGGCAGCACCTGTTCCTGTCATTTACTACGATTGGGTGCTTGCTAGGTAGTACAGCAATCTCTGCTCTGTATTACATGAGGATTAATATTTAAATAAATGTGTTTAGGGGTGTAGGAACAATCTGAACAGTTATAATGATTGTGACAGCCCTTATTTCTTTAATAATATATATTTTTTCATTGTGTGTGTATATTTTTATGGAGATACTGGAATAGAATGCTATTATGCACTACAAAAGATTGCAATGATAAAATACTTAAATATTAAATAGTATAAATGCCTTGTAATATTTATAAGAAAAGAGCAATATAAATAATATTTACAGGTTATACCTTATTACCTTATTTCAAATTAATATAGAATGTGCAGTCACATGCAATTTATAAGAATTGTACAGGTTTCAATGAGATATGTATACTTTGCTACATATCTGGAAACTAGGGCTGGGCGATATGGCCAAAAAATCATATCTCGGTATTTTTTGGTTAAATGGCGATATACGATATATATCTCGGTACTTTCTACGTTTTTCTATTTGGATAAAGAAAATCTGTATTTATTTAAAAAAATGTCATTTCACATCCTGCCCAATGATATCCTACAAACAATGTTGATATTGAAGGATATGGAAACAAATATAGTGAGTGTAATGTAGGCTATGCAATATATTATGTGCAAAAAGGTGGTTAAAATCACATTACATTCTAACATTGTAACATTACAATCTAAAAACAAAAATAATGTTTTTGTTTTTAAATTGACTAAAAAATGAAAATAAAAGCACTTAAACTAATTATATTAGCCTGCATTTGATTACCCCGTTATAATGGTCACTTTCATAAAAATTACTTGTAGGTTTAAAATTCCACATATGGCACATTTATTGTTTCCAACAACAAATATTTTAGCAATATGTATATTTTAGTCAGAATTATTGCGCTACTAATCTATTGTGCTCCGTCTGTTTGGCGCGCATGCGCGCAGCGTCGCTCATTCACGGAAGCTTGAATATTAGCGGAGATTCAATTGCAGAAGCTCGTCCTCTCCTGACAGTGAAATGGACATATTTGTTTGACTTTCTAACATTTAAAGATGGAGAATATACATGTGAAATGTAAGTTAAGCACTGAGGAAAGCACCACATCTCAAACGCATTAAACAGCGCAAGTATTTATCTGTCAGTCAGCAACAGTATCTGTCAGTAAGCATCTGACAGGGCAAGCTGCTTTAAACTTGTTAACTATATCTTACCAGTTATTTTGAAGCCCTTAATATAGCTTGTGTCATGTTTAGGACAAATTGTACTTTCACTGCGGCAGCTCACACTGCGTCTTCCGCTATTTTTCAGATGTGCTCGTATCAAACTACTGTATCGATATAAACGGTATTGCCTCATTGCATATCGTTTCAAAAAAATATATCGATATATCGTACAAACTCGATATACCGCCCAGCCCTACTGGAAACACGGTTATATTGCAATTTTATTGCTTAATTGTTGTGGAAATGATGAAGTTGAAAGGTCATAAAATGGTTGTTCAATTAGATTTTACATTTGAATTGAAATACTTGCAGCTGTAGCCTTTGGTATGTTTAAGTAAACAATTAAGTATACAAATGTTCAAGTTTAATTCTAAGTTAGGTTTGCCTAGTTTACTACTACAGGAAGTAGGACAGTTTATACTTCCAGATATAGTGCATCTGTACTGAGGTTCTTCTTTGCCAGCGGGGTGAACTGTGGTGCTTGGATCAGTTTTCTCATGAATACTTCACAATACAGATCTCTGCTGATGTAGAAAATCTGACCCCAGATCAGCGTGAGTGTTAAAGATGTGTCAGCAGTGGTAAAGGGAAGTGAGTGTTGTCTGTAGACCTGAGATAAGCTGTGATAAGAAGCGGCTACACACATTGTCAGTGAAGTCTAGAGCTGTTGTGCCAAAATCCATTGAACCGTGATGTAAACTTTCCCATGGGTGAGCATTCATGCATGTGTGTGTGTGTGTGTGTGTGTGTGCTTATCTAAAGTCATCTCCACCTGGAGAGGGCAAATATCTTCAGTTCTACCTGCCTTAACTCTGTTCAGATCATGTGCACATATGACAAAGTGTATGTGTGTGCACACACACACACACACACACACACAAATTAACAGCTCAACTGGTGGACTATTGCACTAGCAAATCCAAGGTTATGGGTTCGAATCCCATACCCACAGATATTAATGAAAAGTAGGGCTGCACGATTAATCGCAATTTCCATGTAATCGCACTTAAATCGAGATCGCTTATCGCGATTTTAAAATCGCAAAGGCTGCGATTATTTTTTATGCGCAGTTTGTCATTGATGTACGGCTCTGTAAACGCTGCTCCATCTGAAAGCACTGTGAGATTGAGTCACTTATAACGTGCATTTGAAAAAAACAACACGAGTCAAATATCTTTCCAAACACGAGAATCATTTATGAACCTCGTTTTAATAACATGCAACATTTAATAACATGCATTTACTCCAAACTCACTTCATAAGGACAGTTGAGCTCCTCCTTCTGTGAGATGATGAGCTTCTGACACAGAATAAGGCAGTCGTGCATTTATAAGTCATGTTTAATCAAAGCGTTTCAATCTTCTGACTATTCAGCTACAGCGACAGGGATTTCCTGGAATGATATGCGCCGTTATTGTACTTCTGCGGCGGGGCATATTTAGCGTGTTTGCGTGAGAGCGCCCTCTGGTGTTCAAATGGGGCAGTGTTTACTACCGATCAGCCGCACTCCACTGACAAGCTGCGCTTAAAATAATCGCAGCCTTTGCCAAATCGCGTGCGGTTTTATTGCGATTAATCGTGCAGCCCTAATGAAAAGTATATCTTGATTGCACTTTAAGTCACTTCGGTCTTTCCAAATTTACATAAATATGCATGTAAATATGTTACAGATGTGACCTGGTGGATAGTGCATGTGCGTCAGCGTGTTTTCTGTGTGGGCAACCCAGTTTAAATCTATCTGCAAGGGTAAATGTCATGAAAACATGACACATTTCTTCCTAAAATCTAAAAATGAACAAATAGTATTATTTTGTGAGGTTATATCATGTACCACGATGAGACATTTTGTATGTTTTTTTATTTTATTTTATTTCTATAGCTCAAATGGGTCATGGGTTCGAATCCCATACCTAAATATACTGATAATTAGGTATGTTTTGAATGCACTTGAAGTCACGTTGGTGTTCCAAATGCATTTGAATGTACGTACAGTACATATGTATGTACAGTAATTGTGTCATAAACGTGGTCTGGTGGATTGTGCACAAGAACCAACGTTTTCTGTTTGGGCACCTTCAGTTTTAATCTCACTGGTAGTATGAATCTCACAAACAATATATATCTGGGTCATATTTTTCCCCTCAAACTCTAAAGGAAAAAATATGACATTATATTTTGAGAGAACTGTCTACTACATTTTTTTTTTTTACACAGCAGTAAGAGAGAGAGACAAAAAAAAATCTGGAAGTCATTATGTTATATGCCGGTTGACGATAATGCAATGACATCATTGTGTGAACCGAACGCCCACCTATCGTAACGACTCACTGGCGTGATGCCGAAAACATGTGTCTGGTTCTCATAAAGACTCTTAGTGTGTGTTTGTGCATGGAAGGGCTGGGTAATGTTTCGGATGGAGCCAGTTTTATGCTTGCTGATTTTTCCTTGTTCTTCGTACTCCTCTTATTCCTCTTATTTCTCTCATCTTCCTCTTCTAGTTTGTCATTCAGCCTGCATAGTATGTAGATGAGGAGATATCACCCAGCAGAACTGATGGATGTCTAAGACTCCGAGCTGTGTGTGTGTGTGTGGCAGCATAACTTTATTTTATTACAGACTTACATCAAAATCATCATTAATGATGTATATGCTCAGCCCTCCTGCAGGGAAGTGTGTGTTATGTGTGTGACATGAAAGTTTGTTTTCTTTTGCACTGGTGTCCCATTTCGGGCCGCTCTACGTGGACTATTTATCACAATCCTGAATGCTTACTTGGGTTATTACGTTCGAGTGTGAATGTGTGTATGTTTTCTTGGTTGCTATGGGCCTCAGTTTGTGGATTCTCGGCAGACTTCATTAGTTAAAACAAAGCAGGATGACCATTTTGTCTGCTCCTCCACCTTAATTGATATTGATTTGTTCGCACCTCTCGCGGGATTAAAAGTGTGTTTTGTCCTGTCGCCAGCGGTTTTTCCTTCTTCTCACCAGGGAAGTCAGTCAGTGACTGTTTCCATGGCTTTTCTCTTGTTAAAACGCAATCCACTGTCAATCCCATCCTCATTAAAACACCATTAAAATTGTGCAGGTAGTTTACAGATGCCTGTGGCTTCTGCCAAACATAACCACACACACACACACACACACACACACACACACACACACACATATCTGCAAAAACACCAAGGCTCTCTGCTTTTAATTGGCAATACAAGTAGGTTGGTAATAAATAGCAAATATATATAAAAAAAAAGTTTTATTTTTTTACCTGGAATGAAAGTTGGCATGGCGCACTGCTAGCAGATGTGGTTGGTGCCATGCTAGCAGATTCAAGCAAGAATCACTAGCTCTGTTGCAAACCCTAGGAAGCTGCCTAGATATTTGCTGTCTACGCAGGTAGTTACCTTCTTGGTCAGCATGCTAATCTATACAGAACTTCATACAGTAGATGACAGATTTGAAACGCTTCCAATAGTTTGATGTTAGCATGTTGCTAAGCTAACAAAACAATTATCTCTAATAACAAGCACTCACTATTTTATCAGTGCTTGCAAGGTAGCTAAATTGTGCCGTTTATTTGAGTTTGAATACTTAAGACATTTGAATAAAAGTTTAAAAACCTTCCATTTATAGCATTACGAATTCTCATTAAACTTCATTTGCACATCTATTTGCATACTGAATTGTTAAACAGAAGCAAGAAAGCAATTTCACAGGCCTGTGGCAAACTTTTGCGTCTACAGTGTGCCGATGATGCCTTAAAATCCTATCTAGGTAGAAAGCTCACTAAATTTTGGAATAGTGCTGCTGTGTGTGCGCTTAAATCAGTGTGTGATGAGTGTGTGTGATAAAGCAGTCCTTCAGCGCACGCTGATAATACACTAGCCCGTCTGTGGCGTTAGCCGGCTTTTCATCATCATGATTGATGGCGTGCCGACCCGGATCTCGAACGGTTATGATCATATCAATTTGCCGCCAACCTCATTGACATCTCTTTACAAGCCCGTTATCTTCCATTCTTGCCATAATGACGCCTCGCAGAACAAGCGCACGGCTCATCGCCCCGGTCCCTGGCGGAGTGGGCCGGGATTACGGCGTCAATATGAGGGCCAGATTAAGTGGTAATGTGAGATTAACGTGTGGCACAAGTTTATTAAATAGGATTAACACTGACATTTCACCCCAGTGGGACACCTCTGACATTCACGATCACGCTCATTTATGCACACATTCGGGGAGAGATGGCAAAACCGTTACCACGGCAGCCATGTGTCGCCCCATGAACCAAGACCTTTTGAAGACTGCATTGACACAGGGTTTTCTTCTTTTTTTTTTGCTTTCATTTCTGAGAAATACACTACAAGTCAAAATGATGAGAGCATAGAAAAATTGTGTATGGGTAATTAACTGAACACACCCTGATCACAACATTTCCGTCCACGTTCTACAGTGTTTTGGGGTAATAGGGGGAAAAGAGGTTAGAAATGAGTGTTAATTTGAGGAAATGAGTGGAAAGTAGATTGAATTACTAAAGGAGGTGATGTGTGTAGAAAGGGCAGTAGTGCAGGGGTTTGACTATGGTGAAGTGGGAGCCAAATAACCTTGATTGTTGCTAATTATAACCACAAGTCATTTTCTTCAATTACATGACACATCAGTCAAACTGGTTGAGTGTGTTTGCATCTGTGCTAGTGCGTGATTATGAATGTGTGTTAGGGATGATAAAACTTTTTTGTCTTTTTAATAATTGAATTATATATATATATATATATACAATAAAACAATGTAATATAAATAAAAATGCAATATATTTTATTCAATTACTGTTACTTTTTACATTAATAATAATTTGTTACAATTGTTTTTGATAAAATGTTAAAATTATAGAATATAATATAAAAAAAATATTTTGAAAATGCATTTATTTATTAATTCATTGCTGTAAAATCCAATATCCCTAGTCCGTTGACCCTGACACATTCAAACACAGCTTTACTGTGTCCTTTGAAATGAGGTTAAACTGCTACTTGAGTGATTTTTGGGTAAACGGCATTACAGTAAATCATTGTAAGTCTTTTTGTATTAAAAACTAAAAGGAATAGTTCTCCCAAAAATAAAAACCCTGTCATCATTTATTAATCTTATCTTATTCCAAACCTGTATGACTTTACAACATGACGGTAAGTAAATGACAACATCATTTTTCTTTGTCTTTTATCTATTTCATTGAAGCCTGAGTGTGTACTGTATTTCCCTTAGAGACAACATAAAACACCATTCGCAATACAAATTAACATTTTCTCGCCAGCGGTTTTTTGTTATGTTGCCAACCATTGTCAGTGCTTTTGATAATTTTCATAAAACTTTCATGGCCCTCAGAATATTTTGTTGTATGAATATCTGAACATGCAGTGTATCAAAAGAAATAACAAAACCCCTTTGCTTAACAAAAAAAGTTTTTAAAAAAAAAACACTTTAAGCAATATTTTGACCAAAACCCTGAGAAAATCACGTTTATTTTATTTTTTATTTAAAGAAGATTGTGCATAAGCAATGGTTTTATCGCTTGGTTCTGCTTCTTTTTCCGCCTGTGTTTTGATCCGGAGATTCAGTACTCTTAACAGTACTCAAAAGTTGCGTAATAGCGGCACCTTCACATAACAGTGAAAACAAAGAAAGACGGAAAATTCCGGAAATGGCGGGGAAAAGGACATCATAATACTTGATTGTTTCGGTGACAACATGTTAGGTACATATGATATTATTGGTTGATAATGATTATTAGGTAAAAACTATTCAGTCAGACCACTAAACACACAATTTATAAAGTCTGAGCCACTAAATGCATCCTATCACCCATGTGTCATGTTAATAAGGTGTGAGAGCAGTTTGTTGAACTTGTTGCATTTAGAGGTGAAGACTGAAGCAGGGCTTTACAATGCCAGCATGCCTGAATACAGACCACTGTGGCAGTTAATGAAATCTTGGCATGTCTTCGGACCTCCTCTCCTTTCGTTCCACAGCTCTCCTGTTACACCGCACAGCTGCTCCATTTCAACAGACCCTTATTGCTCAAGTGCTTTATGGATGAATCTTTCCTTACATATCTCTCACGCTAGGAAAAAAATAAATCACAAATTAGATTTCTTTAATATCTCATTTGTTTCTCCTAGACAGCAATGAAAACAAATGGAGACATTGGCTTCCAATATATTTTATTGGGAGAAAATACAACAGTAATCTCACATGTGTCCTATCCTCTAAAACAAGGTTCCCACATTGGGCCTGCAACAGAGGAGCCACATACAACCAATGACAAGATGTTAAATCCTTGATTCAAGCCCATAAATGACCTTGTTCATGCCTTGTAGATTTCTTAAACGATTGGTAGACCATGGCCTAATATACGTAAATACAAACAGAAAAGTTCATTAGGTGACAACAACAAATAAGCTTGCATGGTAGCATCCACCCAAAAAGTTTAGGTATATGCGCTAAATTGTGCAAATTGTATTCTACCTGTTATAAATTGCACTATTTCACTACACATTTCAATTAACGAAAACAAATTTGAATCGGTTTTAGTTCACTATAACACCACTGCTCCTAAAGAATTGTATAAGATACTAAGTTTATACTTCATTTTAAACATAACTGAGGATTTGTGAAATCTCCTGAGCTATGAAAGAGCGAGCTCTGAGCAATACAATTTAGCGAGTGGGTATTGAATGTTAGCGTTGCTGTGTTGGACGCTAGTGCATACATTAGAGAAGAACTAGGACAGTTAATGCAGTGCTAAAACTGTGTGATGCTAACAGCAGCTCCCCAAAGGCTTAGCTTCTTTATAACTACTCTCACACACTTCATCTAGGGCAGACGCTCGAGGCTGCTCAACTCACTGTCATTGATAGTCAGAACAAAGAGGTCAAAACAAAATGTATCACATATGGTGGCTACGTACATATGCTTTGCTTGTTTTTCCACAGCAGCGTAAGAATTGGTATGTTATTCTGCCGGGTCATTATTTGGCAGCGACACTTTTTGGCAGGATCAGTGTTTGGCTGCGGACCAGCCTTCTGCCATCAGGTGATACACTGCTGTGTGTGTGTGTGTGTGTGTGTGAGTGTGTGTGAGAGCCAGAGCATCTAGAACAGCTGCTGGGGCACATCTGTCTACCAAGCAACACACTCAGACACACACACAGTCCTGCACTCAATGGCAAACCCATTTCATAGCATCAAATGCGCTGTTAGGGGCCTTTCACACAGGATGGGTTCTTGTGGTCCATCTGTGCTATATTTTGATTGTTGATCTGGGTAAACATGCACTAGACGGACATCTTAGAAAGTTGTGACGTGCCACGCTGTGTTTCCAGTCTCTTGCGCCATGTATTTAAGATGCCCCTGTCAACTTTCATGTCAAGACTCCTGCATTCTTCTCTATTGCACTGTGTTGTGTCTAGCTGTTTTGAATGCAAGAACACGTCACGTGTATATACTATCCCCTCGCTCTGCTTAAATAAAATCTTAACCTGTAGTTCTACCAGAAAGACTCGGGAGAATTATTTCAACAAATCGTACATTTATTGACAGCTCAGCAAGCTGATAATATACAAAGTCATTTGGCGTAGGCCCCGTCCGTAGTGCATAATCCGAGGGTATCGGATCTGCAGTTCCGGCCTGATGACGAAGGCAGGGGCGCAGCCGACCCCCCGGGAGGTATGGACAGGACCATCCTGGTGGTGGTGGGGAGGATGGGGGTAATCGTCGCTTCAGTATCTGCGAACTCAAACATGTGTAAGTACAGAGCTTTATACAGTGAGCATAAGAATATGATTGGATAGAAGTGAAGGCAATAGGTGACGTAGTAATTGAGTCTTCCCGGCAGAACTTCGAAGAGGGTTGTGCTTTTATTTTAAAAAGCAATCTCATTTACGATTTTCATTTGATAGGTGAAATAGATTAAAATTTCCATAGAGTTAAGTAGCACCAGAATATCATAGAGACTTGGGGATGGGCTCTTTTGACATGGAGACTCTTTGACATAAACAACCACCTAGCAGCCATCCAGAGTACCTGGAAAACGTCCTAGAACACCCAAGGAACCACCTAGAACAGGGGTGCCTCATCCTGTTCCCAGAGCTCTACCGTCCTGCAAAGTTCAGCTCCAACCCTAATCTAACACACTTGAGCCAGCTGAATAAGTTCCTCAGGAACACTTGATGATTACAGACAGGTGTGTAGGATCAGGGTTAAAGCCGATCCCTGCAGGAAAGTAGATCTCCAGGAGCAGGATTGGGCTCCCCTGACCTAGAATCACCCAAGCAACTCAGTTCTATTTCCGGCGAACTCCATGCGGTTGCGCTACTTCCTCGAACGGGACAAAATTCTTTGTCGGGACACTTTGACACGAGTAGACACAATGTCAGAACACTCTAGCAACCACTTAGAAACACTCTAGCAACTGCATAGTAATGCACAACATTTTTTTTAGCAACTACCCAGAGTACCCAATCAACCACCTTAAAAGCTTGCAGCCGCCTACAATACCCTATCATTGCGACAGACACTTTTGCATGGAAAAGCACCTTTAATTTAAATGTCATAATCATAATTAGGTTGGTGTGTGGGTCTGTTCTCTGTCTGTCTCTTTCTCTCTCTGGAGGGGATGAATTGATATTGTAGCCAGTTTCTCATTAGCCATGTGTCCTGGGACAGTTTGACTTTATGTATGCCAGTCTCATAACAGCTGAAACGACTGTTCTGTAGCCACAGTGTGTGTGTGTGTGTGTGTGTGTGTGTTCTTTCTCTTACAGCTCTTTATAAGGTGCACGTCTTCATTTATAAGTGGTACACATACAGCGTTTATGTTTATGGATTTTTAGCAACAGACTTTAATAGCTCATAATGCCTCATAAACTGAGATCTGTGAGGGCTTGTGGGTAATGGAGCTTATGAGAAAGGGAGGGTGCAGTTGATTGATGAATGGTGTTGTCTAATCTGTTGCTTAAGGTTATGTAACCCGCTGTATAATTCCGATGTGTGTTAGATTGATAGGGTCTGGGCTTAGAACAGTAAATTCACCCTTTGAGCAATTCGTGTCAAATGGAGCCTGGCGTTGAACTTCCTAGACAAGTTTGTTGTCTGTCCCCCTTTCTCTCTGTTTCTTGCACTCTCTCAGACAAACTAATAAAATGAGACAGAGGAAAAGGAAAGGGGTTTAGTCACTTGGCAGTGATCGAAGGTGCTGTCTGAAATGTCTAAATCAGAACAACGAAACAGTCGACATTATTACACCAAAACCTTCATAGCGGCTGATGATACTGTAGCTTTCTTTTGTCTGTTTCACGGTTATTGTCATAAATATGTGTAAATTCCTATTTTTACCACCCAAACTGGACCCGTTCCATTCATTTTCAGCCAAGACAAGCTATTCTGGGCTGGAAAAAGCCTTTCAGTCTTGAAGATTTCAGATTTCTCGTTTGGATTGTTGTATGCAACATCTCCTTGTGTTTTGAGTAGGAAATACTGGGAGAACTTTAACAAGAGTTTAAATCTTGTCAGAAGAGATGAGGGTGTCATGGGTCAGTGGCTTCCTTCCTCACAAGAGGTTAAACGTGTCTCTCTTGAGTGCCAGTCACCCAGAAAGAGTATCAGCTTCGGTCTACCTAACTCAAATCAAACAGGCATTGCAACCCGAGGCTCAACTGACCACAAAATACACAGTCCAGAAATGTGTTTAAGCAGTCTTCGTGTTGTGCAGGTTCATTCAGTTTGTTCCAATACAAGATGCCTCGTTCGTTCGTTTAGTTCACGAAAGAGATGTCCCAGTTCATTCAGTTTGTCGACTAAACCTTGGTCATTCATTTAGTTCACAAACCAAGATGTCCACAGTTTGTTCAGTTCGTTCAACACATTATAATAAAACATAATTGAACATTCCGTTCAGTAGGTCAATGAAATACTCATTCACACTCTGCTCTGAAATGGTCTTTCAAAAAAATGAGTCAGTCCATGGAAGTGGACGAGATTTGTTCACGTTACAGATTCGTTCAAAAATGCTGATTCGTTCTAAAATAAAACACCACTGCAAGCGATCGTGTCCTAAACAGCACTAACACTATACAGCAACAAGCAATACAAATGATCTCTTTTTCTTGATCATTGAAATGTGTTTTTTAGTGGTTTATTGGTTTCTATTTTCCTTGCATTATGCTGTGTAGCCCCACCCACTGGCAAATCTCATTGGTCCAAAATTCTTCTCCACATAATTATACATTAAACACCCATATTCTGATTATGTGCTGTCACGCAGTGATAAAGTGACGAGTGGTATATATATAAATGCATTTAAATAAATCAATTATTTAAAACCCCTCCTATTCCAACAAGGACCGAGTTTAGTAACTGCTGTCAGCTCTAGTCTAGTCTAGAGTACTTTAAAACACTCCACCTGTCTAAGCTAGTGCATTATCACTCAAAAACATGATGAATTTCTCAAGCAAGAAAAGCACATACTGCAAAATACACTCTGTTGCACAAGGGCTTTGATAAGAGAGAGGATGTGAGTGTGTTTGTGCGAGAGACAGATAGATAGACGGAGAAGTAAAGCGCGGAATGAGTAAAAGAGACGCCGGCACACAGATGGTGGGCTGTTGGAGAAAAAGAGATAATGATTACAGATGAGAGGAGATGGAAACAGGCACAGTTAGAAAGAAAGAATGATAGATAGAGACAGGGAAGGAGGGGAGATGTTTCATTTCCATCTATACCACCCTCCATTTTTTTTTAATAAGGTAATTTTCTGTTGGAATCTAGCGGCATATTAAAGGAGCAAAGTGTTTTCAGACATGTATTTCAGAATTTAGCTACCGAATTGTAAGGTTTATTTATTTATTTATTTATTTATTTGAAGTAGACGTTCTGCTTGGACCTCTTCGTTTCTGCTGCACACTGCAACAAAATTTGTGTGTTATTAAACCTAGTGAACCTGCTAAGCATTTTAAGGCCTCATAGGCAAAGTTTCGACACGAAAGCTGTCCCAAAAGCTATGCAGCCACATCACGTTGCCTTATAAGATACTTCATCTGAAGGGCAGTATTGTATGTCTTCTAGAATATACTGCGACAACCCCAGTGCCAAATGTATGTACATATAGTTCATTCAATAGGGAAAAATGCCCATAAACTAAAGAGTTTAGCACTGTTAACCAGTAACATTTGTTAAGACCAGCAAACTAGCTTAGGCTAAGCTCTTTAAAAAAATATATATATATACTTTACTGTATAGCTTAGGCTGGTAAAGCTAAGTTTGTGTGTGTACAATACTATATTACCACTTCTGTTGGTGTTGTGCAACACTATCTCACGACCAATTCGTACGAATTCGTACGAATGATAAAAAGTTGGCTAATTCGTACGAATTCGTACGACCTCACTCGTACGAATTTGTACGATTTGTCTAAACCCACGTGATGGGTAGGTCTAGGGGCGGGGTCAGGGGTAGGTCATTCGTATGAATTCATACGAATTGGGCAATTCGTAAAATATGTACGATTTTGCAAAAATTCGTACTAGTGAGGTCGTATGAATTCGTACGAATTAGCCACCTCGTAGAATTTGTACGTTTTCCCGTGAGATCAGGTTGTGTTGTGTGCAGTATGACACATTCCTCTGACATGATCAGCCTTGGTGCTCTGGTGGGTAATGTGTGTTTGAGTCCAGCCTGCAACCTGTTCTGATCACATTTTTTGTGCCTATTCCCAATAATTTCCTGTTACTCTACCCAAAATGCCCCTAAAAATGTCAGTTCAGAGTGGAACTGGAGCTTAAAAAAAACAACATGTATATTCTGTCTTTTCTAAACCCCAATTTCTCACCACCGTTTACATGTTGGAGGGGGAGAAGACTGAAAAAAAAAAAAAAATGTGTGTGTGAGAAAACAGCTGTGTTAAGGCCTTGCAGAATTCAATCTCAGTCAAGCTCAATGCGACGGTATATACGGCAGAAACCGTGGACAGACCTCTCGCTGTGTGGCTCTTTGAAATGGAAAGTAACCTCCAGCCCACCTTTGCTCTGATCACCAGTGCCGGCATATGCTATCCCTCTGCATCCCTCTCATTTGGGCCGGAATAAAGGAATAATTCACCATTAATAAGTGTATAGCTGCCATCCTGTTATTCAACAGCGCTGACGGCAGCTGTTATCAAACAGCGCCCGTTTCACCGGAAGCTTTCAGAATCATGACCGCGCACCTCCTCCCCGTTGTCCACAGGGGACCAATTTATTAACATGCGGTGGGAGGCACGGTCTCTTTCTTCATACACACAGCAGGAGCTCAGCGGTTGGGGAACGGAGGGATACGAAGCAACAACAAAAAAAAGCATAAAAAAGAAAAGAAAAACAATTTGGAGTGGGCTGTTTGGTGCTAAGAAGAGCGCAGAGCTCATTTTGATTACCTGAGCTTGGGTGCCATGTTGAATGAGGGCCAAGATTAGCCATGGTGAATTGGCCGCAATTGATTTGCTCTGTGAGTGCAGCAGTCTGCCTTTTCACGCCAGTTTTGAAATGGTACTGGATGTTGTTTTTTTGTTGTTTTTTTTTCTCGTAAACGCAATTGTAAAGGTCGCACAAAGTGATTGCTGGTTTTTATTCAGTTGATTTATTCCCACAAACAGAAAAGCATGCATGTTGCCACAAACACATACATGGATGAAACTCATATTTTACAAAAAAAAAAAAATCTAAAATAAGACTATATATTTTTATTATTATTATTATTATTATTATTTTTGCATTGTGACTTCATTTTCAGGGAAATTTTACTATTACATTTTTTTATTAATATAATGCATTCCTCCAATATGAAAATCAATTAATTTATGCTGTTTTTACTTTTAAAAATCATTACATTTTACTGTAGCAATTTTTACAGTGAGAATAGAATACTGTAAAAATACAGTAATATAGAAATGAAAATTTACTGAAACAAATGATCTTATATTATATTATATTGTGTTGTATTAATTATATTATATTATATATTGTAATTATTTATTTATTTACTTTCATTCATTCAATATGACTTTTGTGACTTATGACAATTTAGAATTGTACTGTACCCACGTCTTATATTTTGTGGGAAATAAAATAAGAGGATATACTGGATCTGTATACTTCTGTATTACACTAAGTTTACAGTGCAAAACCATTTGCCTCAGTCAGCATAATGTGTAAATTATGATTCATACAGGAACTGGTTGCTAATGAAGTGCTATATTAGCCATTTGTTATTGTCAGTGGGGATGTTTATATATATATATATATATATATATATATATATATATATGTATGTCAGAGAAGTCTGAAAGAGGTGCTCACAATGTACTATTCTTACACTCTCTCTCTTGCTGTCCATTTTTTTCTTCTCCACTTCTCTTGGGCTCAGTGGCTTGTGACGCTCCATATGTCCGTCTGCTTCTCCTCAGAGAGAGAGAGAAAGAGAGAGACAGAGAGAGAGAGAGCGAGAGACATTAATACAGGCACCCTTCGCCTCAAACATTCAGCACTCATGTTTTCCCAAAAGCCGAACACTCTGAAATGACAGGAGAATGGAGGGATGGGAAAGAGACAGAGGGTGTGGATGATTGGACGTGTGAGAGAAAGACGGGGGAGAAGGGGGTGTAGTGTGTGTGTGTGTGTGTGTGTGTGTGTAATGTAGACAGCAGTGAAGTGAATGTTATCGTACAGATGTTGAATGCACCTGCAGCTAAAGCAGTGCATGAGAGCTCCCTGCAGAAATAACCACATAAACTTAAGTACTATCACACACACACACACACATATACATTTTATTCATAAATTGTATTAATTTATTTGTTTGTTTGTTTGTTTGTTTGTCTGTTCGTTCATTTATTGATCGATTTATTTATTTAAATGTTTATATTTATTCATTTGTGTATTTGTTCTATGTTAAATATCTTAAATATTAAAATGTGTTTGTTTTCTTTAAAGAAATCATATTAATTATTAATTATTAATTATTAATTTAAATAGAATGATAAATGGCTAAAATAACCCATTTAGAATTTAGAAACAAACAAACATTTTAATATCATTTTTGTTTATTGTTTAATTCTTTGTTATTTATGTCAATTTAAGCAGAATTGGCCCTGATTTATTACCAGTATCACTAGAGCTCAAACAATAGGGCATGGAACTAACATCACCTTTGATCATGGGTTCGATTACCAGGGGATGCATGAATTGTTAAAATGCAACGTATGTCCCTTTAGATAAAAGTGTCTGCCAAATGTGTAATTGTAACTGCTCATTGCTTACCAAAATGGTTATGTATTTGACTTTCACTGAGCTAATGATTTAATTTTCTCTTTTTTTCTCTCACAGGCAGGACGCAAGTGATCTGACTGGAACTATACAGAGGTAAGACTGTCTCTCTTTCTCTGTCAATTATTTGTATTCAGTTCTGGCTGTTCAATAGTGTGTTGACTGTGATATTGATGTGATGTTTTTTTTTTGTTTGTTTCATACACACAAAGCAGAAATGCTATCCTTTTTTTACTCATATTTTTTTATTTTTTTTACTGAGACCTTGGGTTGGTCGCTGGACAACAAACACAACACTCATACATTATATACCTTCATGACCTTTTCCATGTATGCTCTCAATAATGTTTAATATAACTTCACCATATAATAAAGTGAGCTGCCTACCTAGACCATATTTTAAGGCATCTTAGGTGTACTTCTGACTTTCGTTCCAAAGGTTTGGCTTAAAAAAATGTGTATCCTTCATAGAGAAGGCAATCCCAGAATGCACTGCAATGAGCTCAGTGGGAAAAAAAAATGTCCAAGATGGCGGACGAGCTCAGAGAAATGTTGTTTCATACTGAAAAAGTATCAATATGGTTAAATCTAAATAAAAATGGGCTATTTTGTCCAACATTTGTATACGTTATGAGTTTTTATGTTCATTAGAGTGTCATGCTTTTAGCTTAGCAACATGCTAACTTGCATTTTATTGCTGCCTACCTAGACCGCTTGAATTCAAGTAATTTACGAGGAACCATTTCAAGTTGGATGCTGCCTTTTTATCCAAGATGGCGGACGAATCCATAGAGTTGTCGGCCTTAAATCTATTTATATTTTACGATATACAATAGCAAACAGTTACAATAGGTTAATCTAATTATAAATAAACAGTTTTACCCAATATTTGCCTCTGTTATGTCGATTTATACTAAAGTTTTGTGTTTTTAGCTGAGCAACATGCTAACGTCAAACTTCATTGGATTTAATTGGCTCTTGAGGCGCTCTTTTTTTATAGGGCTGCCTATGTAGTCTGTTCTAAATCAATAATTTATGCGGTTCCATTTCAGTTAGCATGCCCTCTTAGAAGGTAGCTGCCTATGTAGGCAGTAGGGTTTCAGAACAGTGCTAATGACAAGCTCAAACAGCATTCCAGTACCATTCAAGGCCTGATGCATCTGAAGCCAGCGTCCAATGTAAGGACAGCAGCAGACGAGGATGGTTGGATTTTTAGAAAGAAGAAAGAGGAAGCTCAGGCTGTGCCGATTTTAACGTATTTTTTTTTTTCAGAATTTTTTATTACGAGCGGAAAGCAAGATGACAGGGAAAGAGATCGAGAAATATAAGGTGTTCTCAGAGTCGAGGGTGCAGAGTTGAGGCTGGTAAAGATCTGTGACTGAGGGCCATTAAACCCAGCCCCACGGCTATGAGACGACACATCGAAAGAGCGAGAGAGAGAGAGAGAGAGCTGCTGAGAGTTTTTTTGATAAACTGCTGATCCTGAAATAGCTACACCTATTTTTCATCGGGAATTCTGTTAAGAATAAATTGTCACGTCTCATCTGGAGAGGAGCTTTCTTCCTCAGGGCGGCACACTGAAACTCAAAGCCGGTGCCGGAGTTCGGTACCCTCTCTGTCGTTAAACCGATGCACTGTGGGTTACCGCCGGCAACTGGCTGATTGACAGACAGCTTGTGAGTTTTCAAGGGCATTCAGAAAAAGGAAAAAAAATATGTCACCCTCGGAAAATGCTGTGGACGTTACAGTAAAATGAGCGAATATGACATGACAAAATACTAAATTCAAAGGAGATTTTTCTCAAAACTCAACAACTGACTGAAGTAAATATCCATCATAGCATATAAATATCCCTCAGTCCCTCCTAGCATTGTTTCCATATGTTTCAAGTTAATATGCCGTCTACCTCGAATCCATTGCCAAACCCGCTTATCAGTTCCCGCCCACTGTTTGTGTGTTAAAAAAAAAACTAACATAAAATGGGGTTTCCAAAAGAAAAACATGTTTCCCCATCCAAGATCTGTGTTTTCCAGGAACATGATGATGTAATGGATGTGCATATGGGTTTAATTAGCCAAATATTGTTAATCGAATCCCCCAACTTCTCTCTCTTGCACCACACCCAGAATTACCTCAGCATTCATCTGTTCGCCAAAAGTCGTGTGTGTCTGCGTGCTTGCGGTTAAAGTGATTTTCATGCGACTTTATATGCAGATGAAGTGTAAAAGAACACTCTGAAATTCACAAGGATGGCAAAACACCTCTGGAGCGTGAGGAAATGAACTAGAGATATAGAGCAGAGGATATGACAGGGAAGGGAGGAAAGGGGAGTGTTATTTTGGTGTATTAGTAAGAATTATAGGGGGGAAAGTACTTTTGTTTGTGTGTTAATGTAAGTGTACAGGAACATGCTTTATGAAAGTATGCTAATGCAGATGCGAAGGCTTGGGCAAACTCATTCTTGCATTACCGAAGTGGTAACAGGGGCTTGTGCTAAAAAGAAACACAATGACTTAAATTCCCATGGTGCAACGCAAGACAAGTCTCAGGAGACGTGAGGTAGTCTCCATTTGTTCTCAATTTAATCTCATTCCCAAATGATAATTTTGCAATGAATTTTCTCTTATTTTTTTCTCTTGAATTTTTTTAAGTTATTATATTATATTATATTATATTATATTATATTATATTATATTTTATTTTATTTTATTTTATTTTATTTTATTTTATTATATTATATTATATTATAGTATATTATTAATATATTTAATATTATATTTAGATATTTTTAAATACATTGTATATACAATAAAATAAATAATATATATATATATATATATGTATATATATATATATATGTGTATATATATATATATATATATATATATATACACACTATATATGAAATATTGTACTGAAGTATTAAAAAAATATATTTAGATATTGTTAACACTTTGTAATAAAATAAAATATAGAAAAAATATACTGCTGTATATATAGCTATATTTGAAGCATGTTATTTGTTGAATAAAGCTAAATGTTGAATAAAGAATATAAAGTTAAAATCTCTTTAGAGTCAAAAAAAGTTTCATCCTGAAAGTTAAGTATGTTTAGGGCCTTGGTGTCTCTGAACAGAAGAACAGTAGGGTTTAAGGCACCTCCTATGTGCTTTTTCTTTCCTATGGGCTACCATCCGAAATACAGTTGTCAACTTAGATGCAGAGATACTCTAATCTCTCTTTTTATCTTTTTCTTTCAACATCCATCGCATAACAAAGAGAAAAGGAAGTGAACGAACATGTGACTGTGTAATTAGCTCCTGTGTGCAATCACCGATTCCCTCATGCTGAATGACTGACTGCCTCTTAGCTAGCTGCATCAAAACCATTTCTTTTCTCACTCCCTTTTTTTTTTTTTTTCTCGGTACCGGGGGTCTTAACAGCAGTGGGGGAGCCGAGAGGAAGGGGGGGTGGGGTGGGGGCGGAATCGGTTGTCAGCTAATTGCATCTCTCCGTGGCGATTATGTTCTCATAGAGAAAACAACCGATAATTATGGGAGCCGGGATGGCAGCACAAGAGAACGGTTACCGAACCGTCATGGCGGCCCGTGTGGGACCCGGCCTCATTATCACCACAGAGACTGACCCGCCCCCTTCACCCCAGCAACCGCTCTAATTACCATCCAAGCAGACCTGTCAATCAACACTATTTATAATCCAACTCTGAGAGAGGAATAGGAAAAGAGGGAGAGAAAGAAAGAAACATGAAAAAATAGTCCCTGGATATCGCAAGTATAAACCTTCAAGGTTTATTACAAGTATTCAGGTTTGTCCCTTGTATAGATTGATGTATTTTGTAAATCTGAATGGGCCTGTTTTCTCTCTTGTCCTCTTTTTTTTTTTTTTTTTCTGTAGACTGATTATTAGGCCTTTCATAAGAACCATTCAAAATGATCACATTGAGACAGATCACTGAAAAGAAATAGTACTGTGGGACTATAGACTTTGGTCAGGCCAGATGCCGTATTCAATTTGACGTCTGGGAAAATAGATAGACGCACTGTTCTTTCAACATCAATATCGACCGTTCAGCTGAGAAAACGTTGCAAATATGTCCTTCCAAGAAAATATTCAAGTGGACCAAAAACCTTTTACACAAACCAAAAACACATTAACACATAAAACTTGAATGGAAAAGTCAAAAGCATCTTTCTTATTTGCGTCACCCTGATGATGGCACATATTCTATGTGTTTTCTCTTTGCACATCTGCAAAGCATAGCTCTAACATTTCCAGTGTGATGTTCAAATCACATTCAGTCAATTTATTTTGCCTTTACGATTTAGAATGCACATGAAATGACTCCTTTTAAGATGTGAATTTGATGAAATCAAAGTTGTAAATTCTGATTAGGTTCTGTAAATATTGTGTAAATCTAAATACAAAGTTAATACTCTTTTGATTGTAGTTGTACAGTATGTTTAAGGTATTTAAAAATACATCATTCAAAATTAAAAAGCTGTTGATATCAAAATAATGTTGATTATAAGTGAATAACCTAATGTAGCCTGGCTAACGTCACAGAACGGTAGTTTGGTCTGGGAACCACATGTTCATTTTCTCGTATTTGAGGCGTGGTTTACGAATGCCCAGAGCCGTTTATTGGGCGTAGGCTACGAATGTCTATCAAATGCGGCCACTGTAAAAAGTGAACAGTTGGATCAACTTAAAAAAATTACTTCAATTGGTAACACCTAAAGAAATTAAGTTTTCTCAACTTAAATTATCACGTTTTTCACAATAAAACGTGATAATTTAAGTTGAGAAAACTTAATTTCTTTAGGTGTTACCAATTGAAGTAATTTTTTAAGTTGATCCAACTGTTCACTTTTACTAGCTCATAGCCAATCGTTTCAATTATACCAGATGACGTATGTAGAGCGACAGAAATTCGACGAGGAAGAAGACGATGGGTCAAAGATTTATGTGTACACGATGGCGTTCAGCGACTAAACTACTTAGAACACTATCTAAGGCTGCATCGAAAGGTAACTTCGCGTCTGCTGCCATGTTGGATCCATAGATATAAACAAACTACTTCGGTGTGTCGCATAGACGTCGTCATCGTCTTGCTGCTCCCTCCCCGTTCTGTGATTGGTTCCCTTTTTGAGGGGAAAATCTGGTCCATGGTGTCCAGGCTGCCTAGCAGCGTGAATAAAATCACGCTGCGCGCAAGGCAGCATGGGGAAACCCAGGCTAAACCTAATGAGTAATGCTAGAACATTCAATATATCAGCTTATTTGTACATTTTTAGATTTGTGATCAACAGAACTAGCTGTGGTTCCGAATATATAATTACAAATTTGCATAAACATACAACTTGATTATAAGGTTGCAAATTCTGAATATAATGTGTAAATCTGGATAGTTAATCTTGATTATGTTATCAATTCTGAATATACTCTGTAAATTTAAATGTATAGTTTTAAATCGTAAATTATATATATATTTTTTTAATTATACATACGAGTATGAAGATGTAAATACTGAATATTGCTGCAAATACCGGTACACACCAATCCTATGAAATCAATTACATGAATTGCTAAGCCATACTGTTTCTCGACTTCTCTCTTCATAACCATACTCGTTTCACAATAGCCGGCTAGTGTTTGTTTCCATTGAACAGAACATCATTTGCAGGCTTCTGAATGAGCCACCCGAGGTGAGGCCTTGTGAAAGGTTCGTTAGGCAGCCCTCTGAACGAGCTGCGCCACAGGACCCCATCTCCGTCTTTAGGGGGAGGCACCTGGACCTGCTCCACGGTGAGGCCTCGTGTAGGCTGAGTGATATGAGGCGTGAGACCTTGGAGTGCTGCCCTACTGTTACTCACAATCCTAATACCTCACAGATGTTCTGGATCGAGAAACAGCTGTCTAACATTACGTACGCGCACAAAAACGCTAGCGGCCCCCAACAGCCGGTGGAACATTTCACAAAGCCTCCCGTACACAATGTAAATTTACAAACATAAAACGGGAAATCCAAAAACACCACGTCCCACCTACAATGTGAGGATCCTGTCGTAAGCCGGTAATACATTAGCATAATGCGTTTAAACAAACGCCATGCCACATCACTAATACCCTCACGGTGGAATAGCCTCATATTTTTGCTTATGTTTGTGCGTTTCACTAAAATATTTGCATTTGTTGTTCATCTAGCCCAGTTCATACACTTTGCTGGAATAAACGAGAGCCTCTAAACAGAAACACCATAAAAGAGTCTGAATGCTCTGCTTAATTACACATTCGCACACAAAGTCCCGTCCCTCATCCCTGATTGGGGTATTGTCTCCCGATTTTTCTCCTCTAACGACCGTTGGGCCCCCCCACGCTCTGAATATTCATGAGAGGAAGTGTCTCACTAGATGGCAGTGCAGCGCAGCGTGGCCATGCTAATGAGCTCACGGGGGATTAATATTTATGAGATCTGGGAGGAGGATACTGCCAATGTGACTTGTGTAATGCGAATGTGTATGCGTACAGTGACTCAGACCTTAATATCTAAATCAGTTAGACAGCACAGAGTGGCCTGTCACGTACACAGACTTAAAGAAGAAAAGAGACTGCTATTTCAACTGCTTTGAGAATATTTGTAGAGAAAATGTTTATAATATCTCAAAATCTAAAACTACTCTGACATTTGGATTTTCTAATTGCTAGTAAATTTTACACATAATTATAAAGAAACCACACAAAAAAACAAAAGTAGAAAGAACTTTTTCAGTTGAAATTGTATATTCTTTGTTTTATTTACAATTTCGAAAAGGATTTTGGTAACACTTTACAATAAGTTTCATTAGTTAACATTACCTTAGTTTAACATGAACTAAGAAAGAACACTACTTCTTTAGCATTTATTAATCTTAGTTCATATTAATTTCAATAAAATCAAAGGTTGTATTTGTATTTGAACAGCTGTATTTTTATTAACTAACATTAACAAAGATGAATAAATACTGTAACAAATGTATCGCTCATCGTCATATTAGTTAATACATTAACTAATGTTAACTAATGAACCTTATTGTTAAGTGTTACCAAGATTTTTTACAGTTTACATTTGTTTTGTTTTGTAGACTTCCGGTTTCGCAATTTGAATCCCATTTATGTTATTTACTGTTTTTCAATTAACAAAAAAAAATTAAATGTAGTTTTTGTTTGCGATAAAATGGTCAGTTACAATCGTCACTAGGCATGCCACCAATGACACTATTCATGCATCATGTCTGAATTACAAGCTCGAATGAGACTAGAGAACTATGTGATTTTGGAATTACGTGAAATATTGAATTTTAATTCCCTTAACTACATTTTGAGTTTGATATTAAACTAATATTAAATAAGCTTTAACACCAGTTGTGGTGTCATGACCTGTGGCATTCATGACTCATTGTAGTAATTGCTGTAGAGTGGGGGTTATGTGTGTGTGTGCCCATGTTACATAAGATTTTACTGGAAGAGAAGAGGATGTGGTGTCACAATGAGTGTGTGTGCAGTGCACTAGCATTGCCGATGGAAGAAGTCTCTCACTCGGCTTCTCTCTCTGTCGTCCTATCTAGAAAATCACACACACAGACACACATACGCACAGTCCATACAGGTCCATCAATCGTCAAACACCTCTATTGGGTTTGACCAGTTACTGACTAAGCCATTAACCTCTTTCAGACACACACACACACATAGGATATACAGTATGTACACATTATCAAAATACACACACACATATGGTTTAAATGTATTCTGGGTGGTTGATCTCAAAAATAGAGCAGAATATAGCAGGATTTGAACTATTTTAGTTCAGCCCAGACACACACACACACACACAGGACAGATGAACTAGTCCAGACATGAGTGTCAGGTTGACAGCCTCATACCCAGAGGAATGCTTCCTTCAAGCTGAAGAGAGAGAATCGCTCATTTGTTTATAAGGTATGGGTGAAAGAAAAGAAAATTCCCCTTAGGGTTGAGCCTATGGCCTCCGTCATCTTTGTCATGTATGTGTGCACGCGTGTGTGGAGATGAGTTTGACAGTTGTCAGAAAAACTTGTTGACCAATTGAAAATACTTTTCGACCTTTAACATTAGACACACATGCAAAGCACGTCCACCATGTAAACTTCCACCTCAGTTCACCCATTCAGGGAAATTAAGCCGCAGGAATAAAGAAATATTCACAATTTAGGCTCACTGGGCATTTCATTCCTGAACTACAGCAATACATATAGAAACCATTATAACCAACATTGCCAGATTCATATTCATCAGGTTTGGAATCCTTTTAGCCACTCACTGGACATTTCACTGGACAAAGTGTTGAGAAACGTGCATGAAGCAACAGAAATTTGCAGACATTTTCCCAATGAGCCTGGGTTGAGTATTATGATTATAATGTCATAAACATGAGCTCATTAACAAATGACCGCCCACATTTACATAGCAATTACTACTTAGTATTCCGCAAAGTAGCCTAGCCTAATGAACGTCAGTGAACTATGCTGATACGTGGAGGTTCACAGAACCCCTAAAGGGATGTGGTGAAGATTTTTTTATTTATTTATGTTTCAATGCCTTTGCCTTCTCTTGCTGAACTTTTACGTTCCTCCAAGAAACTGTGTGTTGACCCAAAAGACTTTGGAATAGTTTTGTGAGAGGACGCAAATGTTTTGCTAGTGAGAGTAAATGTCTTGCGAGACGTTTCTCGTGAAACGCAATACTTGACACTGTTGTTGAGATGAATGGGAATGCTAACAGCTAGCTTTCCCCATATATGATCGAGCTCCTTAATTCAAGTAGCTACTATAGCGGTAAATTACAGTTTATAACTAACATTAACTAGCTAGCTTAGCAAGATTCTCTTCAAACTGTTGCTGTATCATGACAGTAGCTGACCTGAAAACGAAAACTGTTGATGCTAATGCTAGCTATAGCACTTCTTGTTGCAAAACCGAGAATACAGTGAGAATGCAATGACGTGAGATTGATCTTGCTTAGCTTGAAAGGTTTGCGTTCATGTAATTATGTATAGAAAGTGGAAATGGTGATTATGTCTGTGACTAGCATTATTAAAGTGGACTTCAGGGAATAAAATGCTGTAAATCAAATAAATAAATGAATAAAAGTGAAGAATTTCGCCCGTTTAATATTTATTGTCATTGTTTTGTGATTATTCATCGGCGTGACATTGAAGATGATATTTCATAGCAAAAATTCCGCTGTTGACAGCTTTTCACATAGAAAGGGAAATATTTAGATTATTTTGATGCTGCTCAATAGCCAAAAATACCCAGGAAGAAAAAAGAAAGAGTTGTGTTTTCTGTCTCTCTCTCATTAACATCCTAATGAACAGATACTCTACCTCTTCTGTTTTTCTGTCATTCTTTGAGAGAGCGCGCTGGCTTTGAAGTGTCTACACAGACAAATCCGCATCCAAAAGCACAATAGTCCTTATTTCAATTTGGAAGCACACACAAACACGTACACACACTTACACAAACACACACACACACACACACGTACAGAGTTCAGTCAAGAGCAAATATGGACCTGAATACAATAACAATGTAGAAGAAGAAAAATCATCTATCCAAGCAAAACATTTTCCATATAAATAGTGGGGGAAAATGGCTTTTGCTGTGTGTATGTGTGTTGAGGAAATAATTGAGGAGACAGAACTCCAGAATCAGGCCTCTAATGGAAGGTGACAAATTAATTTCTGTCTGCTAATAGCTCAAAATAGAACATGCCCGACTGGCTGTCTTATTCTAGGTGCCGCTTGGAAGTTCAAGCACGTGTGCATGTGTGAGAGGGAGGACAAGGAGAAAAAAATCCTCACTGGTGCAGCTCAAACTGTGTGTGTATGAGCTTTGTGATTAGATGAACATCTATGGGTTAACCATTCTAAAAGTACCAGTTTTTGGCTTGGGTTTTATTTTATTTTATTTGGTTGTTTCATTGTGTCTCACTGTGTGCCATGCATTAAAACATAAGTTAAAAGAACATCGAAGTTTGAAAGTGCATTGAGCATTGACACCTTCAAAACCTCTTCTAAGAAAGAAAGAAGATGCTCTATGTGAATAACTTAAATTTCTCTGATCATATCAGTGGCTCCAGTGGTAAGAATATCCCTTATTCTGAAATGAATTTATTAAATGCATTAATTTTTTATCACATTATATTTGCTACAATTAATAACACTAAATTACCTATGTTTTCATATGAATATTTTTGTCTTGCCTCTACTATATGTCTACAAGACACAAACCAACTTTCAAAGATTAACAAGCTCTTTAGTTTCTTATGATCTCCTTCCTTCTCCTTACACACACACACACACACAGTTCCT
Source organism: Rutilus rutilus (assembly GCF_951802725.1). Lineage (NCBI taxonomy): Eukaryota > Metazoa > Chordata > Actinopteri > Cypriniformes > Leuciscidae > Rutilus > Rutilus rutilus. Next base: position 18,079,592 of record NC_140212.1, on the reverse strand, counting down.
GCCAAACCTTTGATCTACCGGCAACAGGATCATGAATAGTCACGCTGACATTAGCACTCATTGAACGCTTCACTCTAACTGCCATTCATGGATTGTGCCTTTGTGTCTTTAATCTCTGTTGATTGGTCGTCTTCGAATTAAGGCACTGTTTGTATTTGATTGGCCATAATAACATTGTCGCTGGAACAATGCAGGAGATCTATCTCATCTCATCCCCGTAATAGGGTTATCCGAAAGCCAAAAACTTACGAACAGTTTTCTGCTGCGCTTTCATGTGGTCCTGCCGTGTTTTAAAGATAAGATTAATTCTTCATATCAGCAATCTGATTGTGGACGCGTGTATCTCATGCATGTTTTATAGCAGCTCTTTCTTCTGCTGCGTCAAACCTTTTCTTTAAAAAAAAAAAATCTAAATTATTCATCTGTGTTTTGGTGCATTCCTCCTGCAGAACGAGAGACAGAAAGAGAGAATGAATTGAGGGTCTTCCTTTTTTCTGAGGTTCCCACGTGGACTGCATTCTGATAGAGACATGAGGTTTTTGGACCTGAGAGAGAGACAAAACAAGGTAAAATAATCCGAGAGTGCTGGTCAAAGAGAGCCAAGTGCGGTTTTGGATAGGTGAAATGGCACAGCGCTGGCATCACATAATCCTTATTTTATTAATGTTAGCTCAAGAACTCTCATGTTCAGACAAAACACCTTAGGTTTATCTCTCGTTGTCCCTCTCTCCACTCGCTGGGATATTCCTTTGATATGCCATCTTTTTTAAGGCTAGATAACATTTATTAATAAAGACAGAACCTCTGTGAATTGCATCAGGCCTGACCTTAAAGAAACTTAAAGAAACACGCACACAAACTTGCAAAGTCTCACTTTTAATGGTGCCACAGATGACTTTGCAGCCATTGTGCTTGTCATGCGCAACACATCAAAATTGCATCTTTTAGCTCTCCTCAATGAGGAAATTATTTGCTTTAGTCTTAATCTGAGTTAGGTTTGAGCTTTAAGATAATTTTCAGGTAAAATTACTCTGTTAAGGTCCTGATCACCCTGTTAGGGGGTTATTATATTATTATATCACCCTTTATGTAGCTTGTAACTTTCCATTGAACAGTATTGAGAGAGCTTATTTTGGCCAAAAATTGTCCACTTAGATGGAATGAGACTGTCTGATTGACATTTAAAGTGACAAATCCAATTTATGCTTATTACACTATTATTACACTATTATTATCATGTAATAGTAGACTTAATGACTTAAAATGGTGCTTTGGTCAGTGAACATACTGCGAGTGAGGCTAAGACTAAGTTAAAATGGATCTCGTGCCATTGTGTCATTGAAAAAATGTCCTGTCTTTTTAATATCATACTTATCAATAACTGGCGACGAGCCTAGTTGTTAAAAACACATCCGAAACCCCCTTGTGTTCTGTTAAAACTCTTTTTGAACTCGAGTATGTGTCCTGTGTGCCCGCTAAGACTGTATTTGGAAGCTCCCGAGGGGACAATAAACCCAGTTTCAGGACTGTTTTGAGATGAAATACCCAAAAGTCCAGCCTAGTAACTAGTCGCAACATAGACAGCCATTCAAGATGGGTTGTCATGGCTAGGAGTGATTGGACATTGACCTTTTAATCACCGTTATAGACAAGACAATTAGGCAAATAAGAGAAGAAAAATGAAAAACACTCTATTGAATATTGCAGGGAAGCACAGAGGGAGAGAAAGCAGGAAGATACTCTAACTAGGTCATTTCATTAAACTGTAAATGCAATACAACGACTTGACAGAGAACGTTATGTTTGTGCGATGGACTGTACATGATTTTATAATCGGCCTGCTTTGGCTTTGAGTGTGTGTGTCTGCACACATTGTCCCAGGGCACTGTCTATACATGCAGAGATCTCTCTCACCCTCCACCACTCTTTCTCTGTATTTTTTTTTTTTTTTTGTCTTGTCTTGTCTCGTCACCTCTCTTTCCTTTTTTTGCCTACTCACATCTTGCCACTTCTCTTTTCTCACAGTATCTTATTGTGTACTCATCTTTTTACTTTCTCATCATTTCATTTTGTCTCATCTCGTCTTTTCTCTTCGTATTTGATCTCGTCTTGTCTTATTTAATCATCTCTTCTCTATTCTTTTCTCTTCTTGTCACATCTCATTTGTTCTTATTTTGTCTCACCCTGTCTCATCTCTGCTCTATTCTTTTTTCTTCTTGTCTCATCTAACCTCAACTCATCCATTTTCTCATTTTGTCTCACCTTGTCTCATCTCTTCGTTTTACTTCTCTTATTTAATTGTATCTCATTGTTTCTTCTCTTCTCATTTTATCTCGTCTTGTCTCATCTCTTGTCATCTCTTCTCTATTCTTTTTTCTGTTGCCTTATTTTATCTGTTCTTTTCTCAATTTATTTCATCTTGTCTCATCTTTCTAATCTAATTTTAACTTATTCTTTTTCTAATTTCGTCTCTTTGCTTCGCTTCTCGTTACTTCCCTTATATTGGACTAATCACTCATAATGGGCCCTATGGACTCAACCAATTGTGTGTGATCAGGCATCATCCTCAGACGCAGCTAATCAAATACCATTGCCAGAGATCATATGAAACCAGTGATCATGCCTGGCATATATTTTGTCTTTGGCTGTCAGTAGCAGCTCGACTTCAACCCTCACGCAGACAGACGTAGAGTTTCATGTTGCAAAACAAATGCCAAAAAATACCCCCCCGCGAGTTGCAGTGAAAAACAGTGTGAACTAGAATTGATCGGTAATACATTTGGCATTTTCATCTAGCCGTTAAGTTCCCTGCCCACATCTGACTATATGCCTGCCACTCAGAAACACTCGCTGCTGGACAACCATTACATTTACAGTGACTAGCACATGTGAGACTGGCAGAGGGGCTGACGGTAGAGAAACACAGAAAGAGAGAAAGAAAAGGAGGTGGCAGATGGAGCAGAGAGACATTTGGAACTGGTTGTTTTACGCCTCTAACCAATTTTATTTGCATGACATCTGTAATTGAAATCAGTATGGTCACTATAATGCAGATCAGCGTTGAAGGAAACCTCTTTTTTGAAGTGATGGGATCTGCAACTATTGCAGGTACAGTTATAGGACATTAACGGGGCACCTCAGGACCGCAGGTGTTTGGTAAACAAATTACTTTGCCAATTATTGCAAGTGTTATGAATGATCGTAGCCAATTGTGCAAGGTGCAACACAAAATTTTGTCCTTTAATGAATCGGTGCCCTTGATCCTCTGATGTGTTTTTCTCGTGATTAAACATTCATAAGCCGTAATAAACACAATGCATTTTTAAACAGGCGTATCTGGAAGACATTTGGAAGAGGGAGAGAGAGTGAGAAACTTGAGAAAGGAGGAGACATTTAAAGAGAGAAGAGGTAAATATGTTTTTCTGGAATGGAGAGAATGAGAGCGAGATGGAGGGGTAGGAACAGATGGTGAAAAGAAAGAGCAATGACAAGAGGTTATTTTCAGATGAGTGTGACTATTTAACAAAATGTTCCTATTGGGAGGACAAATGGGCTTCTTAGAATTGCACATACAACACACACTCAGAACCCTCGTTTAAACTAATCCACGTCCCTGGTGATTTTCTGCTTTCCCACCGCAGGACTAATTTATCAAAACAATGGTCCTCAAAAAGCCTGTAGTGTTGTCTCTGAGAGGAAGAAGAAAAAAAACAGCATGAGTAGCAATGATGTATACCCTAACCTGGAAGCATGCCTCAAAACTTGGCACGCTAAACAGTGAAACCGCTCAGACCAAGTGAAGACAAGTTCAGTTTATATAACCCTTTTACGATTTTAACACAGTACCCATTATTTTCTTACCGTGGTGATTTTCTGTTAAAAGACAACTTTGCTGTTTTCCAACCAACTTTGTGTTGTTACAATTGTATTCTTGAAAGTGTATTCTTTCTCCACATTACCTGGGCCCTGTTTTTTGCGTCATCTGGCTGACATTTGCTGACAAATAAACTGCTATATTTAGGTACCATATTGAAAGAGTACAAATTGTCTATTTATATACTACTAACATTGTAACAAGACAAAGCTGGTTAAACATCGTCAAAGTTATCCTTTGACTCTTAAACGCATACCTCAGGTCTTTAGTGATGTGGGACGTCATTCACTACCCTTACCTTCTTAGTATTCCGAAATCAATTTATTATAAACAATATAACAAGATTTTATTTATTTTTTTACAAAAGAATGGCTATTTTCCCATTCATTTATGATTTACTAACGACTAACGTGCCGAGGTGTGAGTATGTTTTTTCCTGCACAACAATAATCTAATCTTTGATGATTGAATAAGTGCAATTCATGTGTCAATGTCTGATATCAATGATGAAGTGATGTTTCACTCATAGTTACTGCAGGCAGAAAACAAAAGAATAGGAAGTATCATCAGCAAAACTTGAAATGGTTCAGTGATTCACTGCAGAGCAACGCAATCAAAAATTAGTGTCACTGTCACTTGATGGTGGATCTGTCAAGAAGCTGTCAGTGATTAAAATGTTGATTTTGAGTATTTTGTAAATTATAGTTTTAAGAATATGTTTGAGATGGCAAATATGAGCCAGATGCTGAATGTGCTGGGAAATGAGCTCTAACGAGGACAGTGATGATGGTATAAAACATCTGCTCAAACTGAACCCTTCCTAGCTCCAAAAGGTAACAAAATATGCTTTGTTTTATTCTTCTGTAATTGTTACTCTAATATCAGGAGAGTTTTACATTATCACGACAGGTAGGTCCATCCGTGTTAGATACAGATCCAGGACCTTAAAAAACAGAATATGCAATACTGATTGGTGAAACATTTATGCATTTAAGGGTTAAGCCAGTGTGTCTCAATTCTAGTCCTGGAAACCCACCTCCCAGAAGATGTCTCACTTATTAAAACACCTGATTCAACTCATCAGCTTGTAGTGCGTTAAATAGAGAGACATTTAAAACATTCTGGGAAGAGGGTCCTGAGGACTGAAGTTGAGAGACACCGCTTTAAGCGAATCACTCTTTATGCACACTCGTTTATTTCACTTAGCTTTCGGTTCTTCACCATTGATATATAAAGAAGACCCTATTTTAACGTGCTTGGAGTCATTCACAGAAGGCACATTCTTGCATCCGATCTCTGCAACTTTTCCTTTTTGCCTATGTTGACAAATAAAATTAGGACAAAGGTGAATGCTCTTGAGATAGATGAAATTGTAGTACCAAATATAGAGTTTTGGCTTTTTCTAATTGTTTAAACAGCACTTCTTTAGTTGTTATTCTCATATGGATACAAGATACGAGCTGTCCTCTGGGGTGTTGGGCATCCTGGACAACAGCAGGCTTCCCAATGCTAGCCAGCACCAGGCTAACAGCACTAGCTGTGGCCCAAAAACAACATGAGCTGTCAGAAAGGGTTATCACAGCCCAGTGAATCGGGAGGAGGGGAGGGACAAGAGGAAGGAGGAGGGAGCCAGTGAGGGTGGATGGGTGGGAGTGTTACTGCGAGACAGAGAGAGAGAGAGAGAGAGGATTCAGATGCCAGAGAAAGGGCCAGCGTACACCCGCCACAACTGAAAGCACAAGGATCGTGTGCGTGTGTAGTGCATGCTTGCATTCGGAGTAACGGCGATGTTGGAGCACTCGTCTGAGCTGGGCTTTGTGCCGAGTGTGTGTGTGGACAGCATGCGATACCCATCTACCGCGAACAGCGCTGTCTCCATGAGGAGCACAGAAGAACTGCTGCTGAGGTAACGCTGTCCCTGGACAGAACACAAAGACATACATGCACACACACACACACACACACACACAGATCAGGGTATCTCCGAAAGGTTTTCCGTTCATAGCTGCAGGCATGCGGAGAGCCATTTCAGGAATGTTTGGTTGAGGGAAGCCTGCGGTTTTGTTGGCTTGGTTCGTTTGACATGCCGATTGTAGGCCGTTTGAGCTGTGCTTGCATGCAGTTGTGTTTTCGTAAAATTGCGGGACCCTGCTGTGCTGTACCGTCGGCACTCGTCTTGCCAACCGTAAAAATGCACAGCTTGCAATGTTCCCCTCTCTTGTTTCTCATCCCCTACGGTTCGTTTGGAGCCTCTTTAAAAACTGAAGAGTTGATACAGCTATAGATAAGTGTTGAAAGATGCGTGTACGTGCACACAGGATAATGCGCGTGTGTGCAAGCGAAACAGTGTGACAGAAAGAGAAATCAAATGTATTATAATAAAATTGTGCATGCAAATCATTGTCCTCCCTTATTGCACTTATTGCGGTCGCGATTCCGTACAAGCGTTCTTAATCCGTAATAATTCACCTTAGTATATACGCGTACATTTAAGTGCGCAAACATACTTGCGAAGACCTAAATTCTGAGTTTGTTTGGATGTAATAATCGCATTAAACAAAGAGAGGGATGAGCAGGAGGGGTTAAGCCCCGTCCCGCCACTAGAAAGATGTCTGCTTTTGTTTGCACGCCTCTCTGACGATTGGATTTAAAAGGGTGGGGGGGTCTGGAGAGGGATGGAGGGGAGCATTCGGTGGAGAGATGCAAGGAGGGTAGCGCTGAAAGCATTCTCAACAATGGGACGCCCCAACAATGAGGCTGTCACTCACTTTGTGGCTTGCTTTCTACCTCTCTTCTCATCTCTGTCTCTGGCCATTTTTTAAAACTGGAGAAGGGTGCTAATCGGGCCGTGTCGGGTTGGTTTTTATGCCAGGGTTATGGGCAGTTAATAACGCGGGCTTTTAATGTGCGGAGTGTAATGGGGTGTGAGGGCATTAGTTGGGCCAGAGAGGCGGCCATGTTGGTTTAAAGAGTAGATTTATGGCCTTTTACTCATTCATTGTACTTGTGCTCAATGGCTTTTAAAATAGCCCCCAAGGAACATGAATCTCTCCAATGACTGCGGTCAGGTCTTCTTGTAACACACACACATACCTTGGCTATAACTCAACCTCCTCCAATAAAGAAATGTCAAATGTAAGCGTGCCATAACCATCACACACAAGCATGCTCAGACAAATACGACCAAATATTAACAAATGTACCCCAACGCGACTGGGACTGAGCCTATGGACTTGAGAACGTTTATCGTTATTTGATGCAAAAATTATTTATGGAGCTACACGAAGGGCCACATTCAAAGGGAAAACCATACATGCTGGGACTGTAAAAGAATCTATTGCGTGTGCCTCTGGCGGTTGATGTAATGTTTCGTTCGCTGAGGACTCACATCGATTTATGCCGCTGAGTTTCAACTTCAATCCGTATGATGCCGAATGTACTGTAATGATGTCTAGAAATTCAATGACTTTATTTACTATTGAAAGTAAGGTGTAATATAACCGATTTTGAACATATCTGAAACGTTTCTTTTATTCAGTCTCAAAACCTGATAAACTGCCAGCCTAGACATCATGTTTGGACAAAAACCTGAAGAGCTGCCTGTTTAGACAGCATTTTCAGTTATCATAGTCATGTTTAAATTTATGATGTTGTGTAGGTAGGCAGCCCACTAGGTTATCAAGTGGAGCTTGTATGAGTTTGACTTTAGCTGACAAAGCTATAAATGATGTGTTTCGTACAGGAAATTTAAGGGTTAAGCAATCACGGATAACACCAGGTCGGTTCTTAACGGACTGTCATAAAAGCTTCCACTTTCTTCCTAAAACCACTCGTACAGCACTGCCGACTTTCCGCTACAAACATTGGAGTTTGTACTCAGCAATTAGTGGCTTGGAAAGCCTTTCATTATGGTAAAACAAGGCGATGGCGGTTGTGTCTGTGTGTGGCTGTGGCGACAGCCTGCTGTCACTGTGCATTCTGGGATATGTGTGCGAGCGTGTTGCAGAAATGGGTGGTTTTGTGTTGTAGGAGAATGACCTGTCCCAAGGTGCCCAGCGTCGAGCTGTGGCTCAGCGAAGCTGCTCGAGTTTCAAATGAAAATAAATGAGAAGCAGTGACCAGCGCTCTCAGGGTCCCGCTTTAATGAGGGAAACGGGGGGAGGGATGTTGAAACAAAGGAACGGGGGGAGATGGATAGAGAAAGGAAAGGAGAAAAAGGCTCTTTAATGAATGTAGGACTTGGAGAGAAATGGCAAATTTATTTAAACTCCAATTTTGCTACACAAGACCTGTTCAATTAAACCAGTAAGGTTCACTGCACTGGGCAACAATCCCTCCGAGGTTGGCATTCTGGGATAGCGGGAAGCAGAAACGGGCCTTTAGTTTGAATGTTAGATGGTTTTATGATTTAGGAGACAGATTTAGTTCTAGATCAATATGACAGAAATGAATATTAGGGGAGTCTAAAGCAATACGACATGCTGTTGATATCATGTGATGTCATAATAGCATTGCTGCTGGTTGCCATGGTGATAATGTAAACAACTGGGGTCGAGTTAATGTAGAAGATTAGCCAGGCTAGTGATCCCAGATTACAGTGACAGGCTTACATGCACTCTCTAGCAAACCACAATACTCAAGTGGATGATAGTTACAGTCAAATGTGTCATTAAACCACATGTGTTGTTATTCAGATAGGTAGTTAGAAACATGTTGACAGTTCAAATGCATTGTTGACTCAAGATTCTCTCCATAATATTGTACCAATGCAAAGACTTCCATTGAACACAAAAGGCTTTCAAGCTCCAATGCAGAATCTAAAAACAATTGTGTACTATACACTATTGTGCATTAATTCATATAATTATTCAATGATAATCTTCCCCTCTCATAATCTTTTAACCGTTGCGACCAAATCATTGAGACACTGAGTTAAACTCGATAACTGGATTATTCAAATTCATAAACAATTCATTCAGACATATTTTGTGAACCGAATCAAGCCTTAAGCCATCTTAACGTGTAATATCTCTGACATTCGCGCATGGTTGTCGCAGTTGGTCCCCTAGTGGTAGTCTCACAGAACTTTCAAATTGGTCGTGAAGTAGCTTTTACTCTTCACTTATTCACCATGATAAAATAAATGTCAAAATCACAAGAAAAGCATATTAGGATTTCTAAGTCTAATCAATGTAATTGTTATGTAAAGGGATTATTTTGGACAATTTTAATGGAATAGTGTAGAGTGGTAATTCTCACTTTGTCATTTCAATTAGAATTCTTTGCATCTGGTCTAGAACTTTCACGCAGTTCCTGTGATATGACTTCCGGTCTGTCATTTGTCTGATATAGTGAAATGGAAGCTTTAGAGACAATTAAAACATCACTAATTCATTAGGTCATGTGTGTATACAGTATATGTCTGTGTGTGCTGATCTGATATGACCTGACCCAAAATATCTGTATAGTAGCCTATGAATTAGACCGTAACTGAGAGTATGCATATGTATGTGTGTGCTCTCACCCAAATGAGCACGCTCACTGCTTTACATAATCCATGAGTTAATCAAATATTCATGAGACCAAACAGACTCTTCTGACATACTGCTGGCAGCCCTTATGTCCATCTACGTGCATGTATGTACACGGCTAAAATGCTAGGGCTGACGTATATATTGTGCAACAAATGCATCATACGGTATAGATTTTGTTACCGCAATATATCTACATTTCTGTCACCAAGCAGGACCGCAGGATAGATGTTTACGGTTGTCAAGCAATGCGCAGTTTTCTGCATGAATTCGACTGATATGTGGTGTGCATATACTGGATATAAATATGGCTCATCCAATTTGAATTATACGTGTTTTTTTTTTGTTTTTTTTTTACTACCGAGCTGATTATGTGATGTAAACATCAAAATATAGTTTACAGTGTTTTGAGGTCATAACATACCGTGGTATTGTGCAAGGGACCATATGAAAATAAGTATTTATTGATCTGTAGTCTGCCCCTGTAATCGTAAGTTGTGTGAAAAAGTTGTTGCTGCCTCTAGGTTTCTTTTCAGTTAATTGGATTTAAAGGTAAATTTTTGCAAAAATGTTGCTAGAATCACGTTTTTACAATCGGGCTATGCTGACTTCTACCGTTTTGAGTCTTTTGTTTTTTAGAGGTGCTGTAAGGGATGTTAGCAGTTATTAGGCTTAGTCGTTCCATTCTAAAAACTCAGCGAAAAAAACAGCGATGGAGAAGGAGAGCATTTGTCATTTTAAGTTGCTCACAAGAACCTCCCTTTGTGGCTGCTATGCTTCCTCGATTTTCTTAAGACCTCCCCTAATACATGGAGTATTTTATCCCGCCCCATATCTGCCATCGTTAGCCTGTCCTCCTTCGTCTTATTCTCCATCTAACTACCTTCCCTGCCCCCACCCCTCTCTCTCTCTCTCTCTCTCTCTCTCTCTCTCTCTCTCTCTCTCTCTCTCTCTCTCTGTGCGGTTTGAACTCCTGGTGTACTATTTTTGTCTCAGTGTATTGCAGCCTGCCGGGCTCTCTCTTTCTCTCTTGTCTCCTTGCTCTCCTCCTACATGGTCAATCAATACGTGTTATAGGCCAGCTGGGTCCAGACCCAAGAGGGAGAGGCATAGAGAAAGAGAGAAAGAAGGTGAGAGAGAGAGAGAGAGAGAGAGAGAGAGAACACAAAGAACAAGGACCCCAAGAAAATCAGGCAGAAGAGGGGCGTAACTAGGATGCGAGGACATTGGGAGCTCAGGCCTGGGCCTTTATGCCAAAGTAATGACATATTTTCTAGAGGTTATCAATATAATTCACCAGATTAACTACACAATATTTCAACCATCACTTATGTGAAGCTACGTGTGACTGACGATTCAAAGATTTAGCAAAATCGTCAGACAGCGGCTGCCAGAAATGTGACGCATAACTTATCCCTGAAATCGTAGGGAAATGATGGGTGAATAAGAATGGTGTAGAAGCCCCTAAACCTTGTTGTATGCCCATAATTGACATTAACTGTAAACATATCCCTCAAATCTGATTGGTTGATTGGAATGTTGTTCCAGGGTCGACAGGGATGTTGGACTACCGTATAGTTTCACCTCACTTAATCCTCCGGCGTGTAGTTTTAGCAGGAAAAATTCAGGTTATTCATATTGCCGCTTTATGTGTGTGTTCGCAATGGTCTACTGTCATTAAAATAACCGCTGGCAACTCTCTACTCACAGTAATGCGAGGCAACAGTAATGCAGTAAACAGGTTGACGGCAATAGAAAATATTCAGGCTATAACCCTGAAACCCCTGGGGAGGAGGTGAGGAAAAGAAGAAAAAAAATGACAAAAAAAAAAACAGAAAGAGGTAAAAGGGTAACAATAACAACCGCTGGAGGAAGAACAGGGAAACCTTTGACCTGAGAGTGTGAGAGAGAGAGCGCGACAGCGAGAAAGAAAGAAACCCCAAATGAAAGACGTCTTGTGGCTAAATTCCATTATCTTCTGCAAGAGAGAATTATATCAGCCCTTAAGTGCTTTCATCAGACTTCTTAACCCCAAGAGAAGGACACAGAAGAGGAAGCCGGAAAGATTGAAGGATGTTCAGGGAGCGACATGAAGGTCTGTGGTGTGTTAATGTTCCGAGCTGCTAAAGCCGCCTAATACCACACGCAAATTGTCCCTACAACCTGCCAGATATCAGGAAAATGGATGCCCTGAGAAATCTCTTCTATCCTTGTTGCCCCTTTTCCACGTACAGTGTGCCAGAGCCTGATACAGAACTGTTCAGTGTTTTTCCACAGCAGAAAAGTCGGTTCTGGAGTGGAAAAATTGGCTCTGCATTTGCCCCTAAATCCTGCTGGGTTTTAGGTCCTTAAAACTTGTAAGGCTAGTAAACAAGGTTACACTTTGTTTTACGGTGTAATATTAACCACATGTACTTACTGTAGTGTTAGGATTAGGGTTTGGTTTGGAGTTGCATGTAATTATGCATAAATCAAAGTTATCGCTATAGCAACTGTAACAATGACACAGTTAAATAAAGTTACCGTAAACCGTGCATGTTTACTTGTGAGCAGGTTATGTATAGTAATGTAGTTACACTGTAGATGATTTGCTATCAAATTCAAATTCAAAATTGCTTTATTGGCATGACTGTACATAATACAATATGCTATCTCAGTGTTTTTATTTTATTTATTTTTTTAATATCCTTCATTGAATTCACTCATTTTTTATTTCAATGAACTTAAACATTTTTAGGCAACCAGGTAACTTACTTTTTTAAGTTAAACAATATTTTTTAACAGTGTTTTAGCTCTCAAGTCAGTTTGGGAGTTTAATTGAAAAAAGACATCACACAAAATTACAAGTAAGATGTTTGTATTCTTTGTTAGCATTGTGTTTGTAGCCTTTCCTTCATGTTCACCCCTATTTCTGTCCTCTAAGCTTTGGGTTCACCGCTGAATTTCTCTCCGAATAGAAGCCCATTTAGTGAATTTATCATCTTCATAACATGCGTAACCGCAGTGCCGAGCATCCGTAAATTGCTTCTTTATTGCACAATCCATTATAATGTATATTTGCTCAAGATAGTAGATATTGCATTGTGTGAGAACAGAGTAATGTTTATAAACCTTTCCAGAACTCACAATGCATTTCTCTCTCTCTCTCTCTCTCTCTCTCTCTCTCTCTCTCTCTCTCTCTCTCTCTCTCTCTCTCTTTCTCTCTCTCTCTCTCTCTCTCTCTCTCTCCCCACCACCACCAAAATGTATTTTGTTTTGTATGTAATTGATGCACAAATTGATATTTTAGGTCAGTGAGAAGTATTAGTTTGTGTTTGTGGTTTTAGGCCTTTATATATTGACTCGAATAATGTCGGAATTATTGTATATTACCTACTTTATTTATTTCGTATTTTATGAGTCACCTCTGCTTGACTGTCCAAGCTGGAGGCGGCATTCACAAGTGTTTCTTAGAGGGAAAGATGACCCCACCGGCTTGTATATTATAATAATTTGTGTAAAATCATTACAGAAATCGTAGCCTATGTCTAAACTGTCTCTAAGGATCTGGCTCTAGGGTTAGTTTCGTCTTCTGTTTTCTCATGAATGTTACCGTAAGAAGGAAATATTGATTGTGCATCCTTGCATGCACAAACACCACCCTTGAACACATGCAAATACTAGCACTTTGTTTGGCTACAGGTCATAACAGAGCACAACACATGTTTTGTTTATCACAATTTGCCGAATCTGTTTTCTTCTGGTTTAATGTGGCCATTTGTTGCTGGTTATGGCACTTAAATGCTGCGCAACTGCTTTTTAATGACAGCTGAAATCCTTCATTGCACTTGGTCTATAAGGACAGGCATGGTCCATTATGGCTTTTTGTTTTTGTTCCGAAGCTTTTGGCTGTAATATGTTGTTACAGACGACAAACTGCAAGACAAGGCACTTTTTTAATGGTTGCTAATTTAGGCCGCATATCTAAAGATCTTCTTATTTTATGTTGTCATGTTCTACAGAATGCAAGGCACAACATCTTCTTCTTCCCCGTGCATCATTTGTGTGTATATATACGCATTAAGCATGAGTGTTTCCCATGACCTAGTTCCTGCACGTGCTCTGTAGAGCTGCAGCTCGAGACCCCCTTCCCCTGGGGGCATGCAAGGGGAAAACAAAAAAGAAAATGTACTCTTTCTTACGCATGAAAGGATGAGCACTGTAAAATGGTGATGTGCCTCGAATTGAATTCTTTGTTCGATGCAGTAAATATTCTGATGCAATAAATCTTTAAATAAAGGTGTGTTTATTATCTCTTAATCTAAATTTGGTTAGTCTATATGTCTTAGTTTGCACCCAAAGATGAAAAATACTGGGTTGTTTGTTTCATCTGTGGAACACAAAAGAAGACAGTTATTTTGTGATGGCTACAATGAAAATGAAATGGGACTGGAGATGTTGAACTTAAAAAAAAAGAAAAGAGAATGCATCTGTATGCGCCATATTTGAATGCATGTGAATTGTATTGCCCTGTTGTGAAAGGCAATGTTTTCAGCAGATTCATATGGACCAGTTTTGTGTTTTTGGTCCATTTTGGAGCTTGACAGCTCCAGTCCCCGTCTACTTCCATTGTATGGATAGGAGCTGCGTGAACATTCTTAAGAATATCTATTTTTGTGGTCCCTAAAATGAAAGTCAGTCATACGGGTTTAGATACTTTCATTAAGTCATTCTTTAATATAGAACAGACCGGTTGATATGGCTCAGAGATGCATTGGTTAAAAACTCGCTGCAGCGCGAGCAGCCACGCCTCTCCCCTCCCGGTGCTCTACGCTCCGGAACGATAGTTGTCTGAATTGAAGGGATTTCTTTTTGTTAAAGGGATTGTTGAGGAAAAACAGTCTGATGGGTGAGAGGAAAAGAATGTGACAAGCGCAGTTAGTGTGTGTGTGTGTGTGTGCCCAGCAGTGCCGCTCGCGCTGCTGCACCTGTCCCTCTCTGTCTCGCGCGCCCAAACTCGGCAGGCAGCTCGCGCGGAGGGCGGGCGTTATCCAGTCCGCGGCGCACAACACGGTCAGCCTGAACATGACTTCGTCCTACAATCTGGATTTTCTACCCGAGATGATGGTGGAGGGACGATTGTTGAGCGCCGGAGAGAGGATGTAAGCGTTTAGCTGTTTATCTCTTTGCTTCTTCAGCTCTCTTCTGTCATCTTGTTCGGCGAGAGCGTGTTGACAAATAGGGCACGCGGTAGTGTGTTTGCGCCTCGCGCTGTGTTATCAGCGATCAGATAACGGGGCTGATGGTGCTAATGTTTTTTTTTTTTTTTTTTTTTTGCTTTTAACTGCATTCATTGTGCCAGTGCTCAAACGCCTCGGGGAAATAAACACGTTGGATTGAGTGCTCCGTAATCGGACAGTCCGAATCGTCTCAGAGTTTTGTTATGTTACGTAGACTGATTTGCAGTGCATGAGTGAAATTGTAGCAATGAATATTTTGTGTAACTCCTTGCGAGAATATGTAGTTATATGTAACGGTCCACTGCATGATATCACATCTGATTATTAGAATTAGAATAGTGCATGGCATGCATTAGGCTAAAGAACTTGGGTTACTTTGATACTCGGTACACTGAGCATTTGTGGCTTTGGGGTGAACTCAATTATAGGACAATTTCAGTTGATTTGCTTGGTCATTTAAGGCTCATTCATATTTTATCAACATCAACATTAGGCTACTGAAACGCGTCTGTTGCACGTGCACGCGCATCCACAATGGATTTGATGTTGTTGTGTGATATAGCCTATGGGGTTCAAAAGTAGGCTATGGGAACATTAACCCTCCGATGACTGGTGTCCAAGACATTTTTAACCATTCGGGGTGTGATGTTACATCCAAACCCTTTGACACTTTCCCAACCACTGACCCCCCCCCCCCCCCCCCCCCCCCCCCATTCTATTATATTCTGTTCTAATGGGCATATGCATCTTTTATCTGATATTATCAGATATATAATTTTAGTGCAAAAAATTGTGTATGGTAGGCCTATTAATTTGTTTAAAGGAAACATTTGTAGTCTATAGTTTTTACCGCCTTTATAATTTAATACTTCACGCATCAGAGCGTTAAATAGCAGAAGAATTGCCTTAAATTGAACGCATATGATCCGCAGCGCAGTGTCAGCTCGTGCATGAGCAAGAGACATGTGACTGAAATGGCTCGAGCTCAGTGTTGAAAACATGCGCCGCTCCGTCTCTGTTTTTAAACCATCGGAATGCGCAATGACTTACTCCCCTTCTCTTTCCCCCCTCTGTCTCTCTCTCTCTATCTGGGTTGTTTCAAATTTGATTTGTTACGTGGCATGTGTTGCCGAAATCAGTTTAGAGCGCGCGCAGGACACGTAATTCACTTAAAGTGCAGTGTTGCGGGGCGCGAGGGATAGTTTGATGCCGCGCGAGCACTTCACAGACGCTGCCGCTGTCCCACTTACGTCCGCTCGTCTTTTTCCCAACGGTTGATGAGCGCTTGTTTTGTTGTGAGAATTTCACCGCGTTCCCTCTTTTTCTCTCTTTTTACTCCACAGTTTCCTCCCTATTCACATCTTCCAGCTATTTACAGTTGATATAGTGTGTGACAGTCTGTTATTTGTTTATCTTTAATTGGAGACAGAACCGAACGTGCTCATAAGTTCGCTAAGTTAGAGAAAATGCCCTCGAAATGATAAATAATTCATGAAGAGACTAAATAATGACTTCACTCTCCTGTAAATATGCCAAAATATGTAGGCCTACTGAGTTTGGGGTGGGGGTTAGTTTGTTGTAATTATTTTAATTTAAAGACAAAACGAAACCAATATTGATCCCTTTATACTTTCAACGTTCTTAGTCTTATTGTGAAATAGTTCCTGTTATTTTAAAGGGAGGGAAAGTAAAAAATGTGATAGGGTTGCCTGGTCTGTGCAATAAAAGTAGCCCAATGGCCTGTCAAAAGTAGCCCAATGCGATTTTTTCCGTCTAAATTCTAAATTTGTACAAAAAATTCTGGTTTTAGACTTATAATTTGTGACCGGTATTTTGTTTTGCTCTATCTTCTGCGCTTTCCGTGTTCATCAATATGTCAGAGGTCACTCTTCGGCCAGTAGCCAGTGATAAAGTTATAAATATGGATATTTTTCTTACAAAATCCCCCTGGAGCTGTATGTATTACTTTTATGATGGATGGATGCACTTTATTGGGGTTTTAAAATCCTAGTTACCATTCACTCCTCCCATTATAAAGCTTGGAAGAGCCAGGATATTTTTTAATATAACTCCGATTGTGTTTGGCTGAAAGAGGAAAGACATATACACCTAGGATGGCTTGAGGGCGAGTAAATTATGGGATAATTTTCATTTTTGGATGAACTAACCCTTTAATGACGCTACAAGCTCCACCCCAAATACTGCATGCTGGGGGTTCTCAACCAGGGGGGTCGGGCCCAATAAGTCTTAAAATGATTTAAATTGAGTTAAATTAACCATTTTAATTAAAATGCTCAAAATAAAGATGTACAACATTAAACTGGCATCAAATTTTTGACATATCTAAATGCTATCTATGCTATCTAAATGTCTCCTATGAATTTTTCTGTTTGTGTACAGGCCTTTCTGTTGTGTTCAGCTCCCAGGTTTATTCTTTTGTATTCTTGCTCCCCCCATATGCCTCTTTTCTCACATCAAGACTTGTAGGTGAATTCGCTGATAGGTGAGTTCACCATAAGCACGGACTTGCACTTCTGTGACAAGGTGTTGCTATCAGTCTCCCATTACACACACTCATAAAAAGGTGGACGGGCAGCATCCAGCTGGCCCGTGTTCCAGCGAGTGAATACTTGCTAATCTCTCTCTTCACTACGTGATAAGCCGCTCACCTCTCTGCCAGAGAAACATTACACACACACGCACTCGAGTGAGAATATAAAACACCTGTCCTTTAAATCCCCAACCGCGCAGTCTACATTTCTGCCTGTCGTAAGCCACTTCAGCTGCCAACTTTGTTGTTGATTCTGGATTCTGGATTCTGGCTTTTTGCTTTGCAGTAAAGTGAAGTCATTTGACAGGCTAACTTAATTTTAGATCTTAGAACTCTCCAGCAGATCCTCCGGGACACAAAGAAGCTCTTATTGTGTGTGCGGGACGAGAGAGAGGGGCTGATCAGTGTTCCAGTGTTGGGTTCACTGAACTTGTTTTCCATCCCACCGGAGGTTGGGTTGGAGGATCGGTGGGAGGATCGGTGTTGGCGATATGGAGGAATATGCTTTGGCAAATATGATGCAAATTGAAGCAAATATCTGAAAAGAACTCGATTTTTATTTATTTTTTTTACATTTCTTGCTCATGCAAAACTCACGCCACAACTTTATATTGCACAATAGCAATTTTATACCACACAATTGACTATTTATTATTTTAATCTTTATCTTACAATTGCTTTTTTTGGCAGAAACAGGCTTCCATATAGGCTTTTCCAAGAATGAAAAAGAAAATACACAAATAAGCAAAAAAAGAAGTCTGTCAAGTTAATGTAAGTTATAATTTAGTTTTTTTTTTTAAGTTTTTTTTTTATGTGGGAAAATTACATCGCTAGTAGTTGATTTGATTTATGAAACGCAAGTTGTTTGGCAAGATTGAGTTTGTTTTTTAATTTAGTTTTTTTCCCCCTACTTCAGCAGATAAACTTTCCTACAACTTTCCACAATAATGTTCACAGACACAAACTTTGGGAAGTCTGTACCCTTTGACCCATGACCTGTTTAAATGGTTCCTCACATCTGCTGTTAACATAGAGCACGAGACATAAACTGAAGGGAAGGAATACAGGAAAGAGAGAGGGAGGGTAGAGATGCCTCCAGCGCTTACAGAGAGCAGTTTCATTCCTGAAATTGCTGGAAGATAAAGGGATGATTAACGAGTGTGAGGAGCTGTGGCACACAACCAGCCAACCTTAAAGTCATCATGTAATCAAAATTGACCCTGTTTACTTTCTTAATACACGTTCCTGGTCTTATTGTGCACGATTCACCGGTGCATGTTATTAATACATTTGTCTATATTAATAACTTCTTCCTTAAATGGCTGATGTCCCAGTCAAATCCACCTCAAAAGTGGATGCCAGTAGCATTGTTAGGCAGGGAGTAGCCCTGCGTGTCCAGAAAGTCAATGCGTGTGTATACGTTGAAAGGATTTCACAGAGACTGACTCTTTCGAACTCAAGGCCAATGTTTTCCTTTCAGCACTGTAAAGTTGCAATGTTTTTCACGGTCAGATATTCATTTGTATGGGCGAGAGATACCACATCCCTCATGCCTGCATTTTGCCGGCCCATATGTGTGAAAGTGAAGGACAAAGACATTATAGCCTTTAACGTATCATCGAATCCACTTGTCGGAGAAAGTGTTATCAGCAGTATTAACTGATAACTGAAAACACGGAAAGCCTGGAAATTCCGTCAATTGCGGGGAAACGTTTGCTCACAAATGACGGACATTTCCGAGAGTTAACAAAACTTAAAGTTGGGAAATGCATTCGCATCCCTTTTAAATATATGTTATTGCATTTGTATTAATTTTGCTATTCAATGCATGGTTATGTAGGCTAGTTTTATTTTATGATTTGCCTTTTAACTTTGCTTTTTAAGACCGGTTTAGGACAGATCTGCAACCCACCAACACTTACAGTATTTAGAGGACTAATTTTTTTTTCTACCTGGTCGCTATACCTTATTTCTCTCGTTTACTCAGTGTTTTCATCTTAAGCACACTCCACACTCTGATTTTACTGAGAGACAAGCATCACATCTCTCTTTCTGTGTATGGTCACGCATGTACTCGTGATGATGGCTTTCACTCGTTGAAAAGCTGACTGCAGTCAAGGCAGAAGTGTTTGTCTAAGAGTTCTTTGATGAACAACATTCTCCCCTGTGGCCTTGGAACCATAGAAATCTCTCGCTTCCTAACACACTCTCTCTCACACACACACAAAATGGAAACAGACGTGTTTATTGGCCTTTCAAAAAAAGATTTCTTTCTTTCTTTCAGTTGCTTTAGAGACCTGAAATGTTATTTTTTTTTGGTCAATTCAATTTCAGTCGTTCTGCCGAGTCAGTTCAAATCTCTGCTATTTGATCATGTACTGTATTCTGCATTTTTGCTTTTATAAGCAGAAAGTTCTGACTTTGATATTGAAATATTATTTAATTACATTTATTACAATTATTTATTAATAATACATGCATAATCCAGTCTTTTCAATAGGGATCCGCATGATAGTGCGATAGTAAGTGAACGTAATAAGCATGAACAGACACGAGCGATGCCTTAAAACATGCGCTTGCTTAGTCTAAATAGCTAGAGGGTGTTGTTAGGCATTACACAAAGGGGTAAAATCATTCCTGATTTATTTCATACATAATAATTATTTTAAATGGGAAATGTATAGCAAATACTTTCAAGCACTGTTAGTGTTACAGTCGATAAATCAAAGATTCAGAACGCATTACTTATTTAATGTTGATTTGGCGGCTCAAATTATCTACAATTTGGACTCGCTTGTGTGCGCTGATTTCTTTTGCATTGAATCGTTCTTTTGTTTTCCCTCTCGATTGTTCTCTTTCCCAATTTCCCCCCTCCTCTTTCTCTCTGTTAGTGATGTGAGATCCCTGTCCAATATTTATTCACTCCATCTGCGTGGCTGCATTTGCCAAAGTCAAGGCTTACCTCAATGAGTCTCCACGGACCGTTTCCCTCTGTCTTTCCCTGCCTTTCCCTCTCTTTCTTTTTCTTGCTCATTCTGCCGCTTCATTCCCTTTGTCTTTTTCTGTCCTCACTTACTCTCTAACGTTCCATAATGTCTGCATCCTCTCTCTGCTTCCTTTCATACCCATGTTGTCATGTCTTCTCTCTCTCTCTCGTGCTCTCTCTCTCAAATGTTTTACTTGTTTGATTGGGCTCTTCAGAAGGAGAGCTCATTATTTGCAGCTAGAGGGAGCGGAATGCGGGATTATGGGAAACATTTGAGGACTTATTTCTGCTGCCTGTTTAAAAGGCAGCCATCACTGCGCTAAAAGTCACACAAATACATTTACACACACACAGACAAGTACTCAACTACCTGGCAGCCCCTCAGCAAAAGCCTTCCAGCTCGACTCTTGTGTTCTAACACACTAATCCACGCCTCACACCTGTGTGTTAATGTGCGTGGGTTTGTTGGTGTCCAATCCCTGTATGTGGATTTGTCCTGTTTCTCATCAATAGTATGCTAATAGCCTAGACGGCACACCCAGATGGGAACACAAGAACTTCAATCTGGCTGGCTTTACACAGTTTTACGAAGTCTGAACGAACAGTTTTGGGACACTTCGTTGGCCAATGTCCGGCTGTTGTTCAGCATCTGTCGGCCCTTTTTTTGCAGTATTTTCTGCACCGTTGGCAGTAGTTGTACCAACGGCTTTTCGGCCGATTGAGGATGTTCAATGAGATCACTCTGATTGGCTGTTCAGCCAACGCATTCTCATCCTAGGGCGTCATATACTGGCGCTTTTGACATTTCGTCTACATCGAACGCACATGGCACCCTTTAGCGTCAATATGACACGCACAGAGCTTTGTTCGGTTATGGGTAGGTTTAGGTCTGGGGTAGGGTTAGGGTTAGACCGCTGGCCCATATCTATCTGCGTCTCATATTGACACTAAAGGGTGCCATGTGCGTTCGATGTAGACGAAATGTCAAAAGCGTCAGTATATGACGCCTTGGGATGAGAACGGGCTGGTTCAGCTTAGCAGAGCAGTGTACAAAAAATAGAATGCAAGTGGCAAAAGCAAGCAAATGGCAAAGTCAAGAGGGCACTCATGCTGCTTTGTTTTTTTGATTTGTATATCCACAGTCCTATCTCTTCCGGTGAATGATGAATACAGACTAGTGCCACCTACTGGTATGGAGAGTGTTTCTTGTTATTCCGGCACAGATGAACATACTAGTTGGCAGCAGTCTTTGTGGTGTGTTCAAGCTCAACCTTTTGGTCTCGGCGCAGACTACCACAATCACAGATTTTGTCTCAGCTGGTTCTGTGATGTCGGTTTAGTATGTCTGGGCCTTTAGTTGGAATGATTCAAACTTGAGTCTTTTTGAACAATTTGTATGAGTCACTTGTTTGTGAATTGGGCTACACTGGTTGCTGCGCGACATGACAAAAGAGCAGTACTGTTGAGATTTCCCTGTAGATGAGGATACCTAGCAAGACACTGTATAAAGCAGGGGTGTCCAGTCCTGCTCCTGGAGGGCCAATGTCCTGCAGAGTTTAGATCCAGCCTGCTTCAACACACCTGCCTATAGTGATCCTGAAGACCTTTATTAGCTGGTTCAGGTGTTTAATTGGGGTTGGAGCGGGAAAGTGGCCCACCAGGAGCAGGATTGGACACCCTAGGCATGAATGGAAAGCTATGGTGTGCAAGTAACATTAAAGAGTGTTTCTTTGTTAGTCACTTTGCAAGTCAATCAGTAGGCCTCTTTTAGTGCCTGGTTAGAATAAGTCCGGTAGCTCAATTCCAATGGCCGTGTGAGACTTTTATGCTAATGAAGCTCAATATTCATGCATCGTTTTTCAAGTCCCATCACTGGGACCTCCAGCACGCCTTTGCACTTCCCCATAACCACATCAGGCCATCAACCTTGGCTGCCGCAAAGCCCCCGTACCCTTCAGCCAGCCTCCCAGATGGGCAAACAGCCCCACGGGGCTCCGTGCCAGGAGATGCCATGGGCACAGCAGCAGATCTCTGAGCTGGCATTGGAGACAGACCTCACTTCTTTTTGGACAGTTACGGTACTGACTCCAAAACTCAACCGAGTGTAGCAGTGTGTGACACGGATCCCACCTTGCGCTCGCTTCCACTGCGTCTCTCTCTGTTTCTCTTACCCTGAAGAAACTAGGCCACTGCATACGAAGAGACTTTTGGGAGAGCGCTGTCACGGCCAACCTTGACTCTGACCGGAAAATACATTCTGATGTGAAGGAGGAAAAATACAAGATCCACAGAAGTGTTCACGCCTGCATTTCTTCCCTTTTGCTCCCATTCTCTCATCAAACAGATCGGTTATATAAGAATGCAGGAGTGTTTGCTGCGGGGACTATGATGATAGAGTAATGAGAGAAAGATAAATGTGTGTGTTACAACGGGTTATAGAATTTGGTGTGTGTGTGGAGGTTCAGTTAAAGTTTGTGCAAGTAGGCCTGACTGTTTTATTGCAACGCTTGATCTACTGCGAGCTCGCAGGCCTCTCTATGCTGTTAAGGGCAAAATGGAGTGATTCTGTCTGTGCCTACCCTCAGGCTGTGTCTGAGTGAATGTGTGTTCACTATATACCGCTGCCCTCTGAAAACAGACTCACTGGGTATGTTCTGAATGGCGTTCTACCATACTACTCCGGCTGCTTTTGCAGTATGCATGCAGTATGCGGATGACCTGCTGCACTTGCTGAAATGTCCAGATATGACAGCACTCTGTGTGGAATACAGTGTTTCACAATGCATTGCGCTTAACTTAACCTTCCATTTTGATGCAGATTCAACGCACAGTGGAATCCTATATGGAGAATTTGGTAACAAATTAAATTCCATTAATGTTAGCAAGAAGTGGGCAATACACAATATATATTACAATATAGGCCTACTTAAATTGGTTTGCTGATAATATTGTGATTGAAATTACTATAACTAAAAATAACTAATCATTTTCAATTAATTTAATATCTGACGAAGTTATTATATAATGCAAGCTTTTTTGTTTTTATTTGAAGAAAAGCTATTTTAGAATCAGACAAACAGCACAATTGTTTTAAAATTGCATTTATTACATATAAACCCTCTTTTTAAATGCTTTAACTACACTTTGTACAAAAAAACATACTCAGCTTGTTTAATTTTCACACACTTGCTTAATTTTCAGACAGACATCGCTGAAAGTAATGATAACATACAGTGCAGTAAGTGAGTCAAGATGTTGATTCTTATTGATTTAGTGAGTTCATTCAGTGAAGGATTTATCAGACTGACATTAGTTTGTGAGTTTGATTTTTGTCTCATTATTTGATCAGGCTGGCCAAATTTAAGACAATTTTTACACAGAGTAATCAAGCATGCATTTAACAGTACTTTGGATTTCACAGTGTCTTTAACAAGAGAGAAAGAGTACATTTTTCAGAATCGGCATAATCAACATGGCCAAACTGGCAATTTGGTTTGTACCCCATTTATTTCTTTTGTCATTTGTCTTTCCAATTTTCTTTCTCTCTTTTAATACATTTAATGATGTAAGTAAGAGACTTGAACACACACACACACACACACACACACACACACACACACACACACACACACACACACACACACACACACACACACACAGCTGGATAATAGCACTGCATTCACATTTAAATGGAGGATCCCTCATTGTTCTGCTATGCTTGCCACTGATTGGCTGAGGTCACCATGTGTTGCTGCTTAACCAATCAGTGTGCAGCATTCATTCTTCCTTGTGATCCACGCCCATGAACAGAGACAAATTGATGTGTATGAAAGGGATCGTACGCACCAGAAAAGCTGAGCCAGTTTCACTTGGACGCGAGTGAGTGAGATTACACGGCTAACATCTGCTGGTGGTTAGGGCTGAAGTTGATTATGTAATGCGCTCAGGGACTGCACGTCGTGGGTTCGTTTTCCAGCAAAGCTGAAAAAAAGAAAAAGAAACTCCGAACGTTTAGATCCCTCAAGGCATATCATATCACCCCTAAACTGCCATTGTTTTATTTTCATAACCAGTTTTGCATAAAGCGTTCTCTGATAGCTTTGTGCGGAGGAATATTCATAGGAACTCTGTGGAGATGGAGATTAAGGTGGAGGTAATATCACAGCAATTAGCAGAACATCTGTAGATGTAGCATAATGCTCTAGTCGATTTCTGGCATTACAGTACATACAGCTAATAAATGGACCAGAGATGTCAGCAAAAGCCATGCTGTCATGATGACAGACCCAACTGACTGACATGCACAACTATCCAGAGTCCCAGAACTGGACGTATGACATGTACACACATTGGATCTGATTTCCTGTATAGTGCTAAATGTCACCAACTATCGTGTGATACACATCCTAATGCATCACTATATTATAATTGGAACTCAATTGTTGCTGCTCAAACATTTAATGTTATGATTAATTACACAATTGAAGGTCAAATGTAATGAAATGGTACCCCTTAAAGAAAGCCTATCAATAAGACAGATTGAAATACTGGTAAAAATGCGCGGTGCAGCATATCCGCAACACTTTGCTTGAATGTTGCCAATATGTTCAATGTGCCAGTAACCATGTTTCCATTCATTAGACAGCTTATTTCTTTATTAAATGTGCTATAGGAAATTATATAAGTAAATAGACATGTTGATACATTTCAAAAAAAGAAAAAATATAGAATTTAATTTAATTCATAATAATGCATGAAAAATAGTAAAATATAACATTAAATATATCATTTAATTACATTAAAATAAAAACTAACTACAAAATATATATGAATCTACAACAAAACTATGCAATGTTGTGAGAAATAGAATTTTATAATGTGTGTATATCTCCACAGCCTACATATAACACATTATTGGATCAGAGAGGTCATCGAGAGCCACGCTGGCACAGTGACGTGTCATTGTGTTGTTGTTTCACTGACCCGTCAACTAAACAACACATAGAACTGAACCACAGAGCATGACATATGACACATACTCACATCAGAGGCCGTTTCCTGCATTTAACTGAAGCACCAGACCAGTGAATAATGCAGCTGAGGTGGATATTGTGCTGGTAGGGGCAGTTAGAGAATATATGCGGCTGTGGACTGAGATGACTAAAGCTATGATAATGCTTCACAGTGCAGAGTGGCTGAAGTGTGTGTGGGTATTTTGATCGAGAGTGCCGCGCTTGTAGATTTAGTTACTCTAGTAGATGTGGTTGCCTCTCCATGGGGAATCATGACACATTCCTGTCTGGCTGTTTATGTTGATCGATGTCTGCATCACACACACACACACACTCATTCTCACAGTGTTACTCTAGGAAATTGTATTGCTCTTTCATAGCTCAGGGGACTTAAGTTTATATCAGTTTTATTTAAGTATCAACTTTGTCTAATTTTCCTCCTAAAATGCCTCAGGAAAAATAAGAATAGATACAAATGAGACAATTGTTGACACTGTAGGAGAATACAGCTTGAAGAATGAATGCGAATAACCCAGATAATGTGTTTTTTGGAGAATGTGATGATATTATATTGAGATCTTCAAGTTTTGATGGGAAATCTGAGCAGTTTGAGACATTTGCCATGCAACAGTTTCCAACATACTTGAACTCTTCAGCAG
Source organism: Rutilus rutilus (assembly GCF_951802725.1). Lineage (NCBI taxonomy): Eukaryota > Metazoa > Chordata > Actinopteri > Cypriniformes > Leuciscidae > Rutilus > Rutilus rutilus. The sequence goes on along the minus strand of NC_140212.1, from coordinate 18,053,760 downwards.
AGAAATGTGTGTGTGTGAGTGAGTCGTGTGTGTATTGACTCCTTTTCACTTCATTAGTGGTATAGTTAATCAATGCACTCCATTGTTGTTCCACCATTAAGGCTTGACTGGGTCAGCCCAGGGGACACATAAAGAGAAAGAGGACTGGATGTGACCTAAAAACACTTCTTCCCTTCTGAAGCACAAACACATCAGCTCACTTTTGCCTCCATGTGATTTCAGCGTCATTCAGACCCAGAGTGCAGTGCGTCTGCCGTGAGCCGCTGTCAACAATCTTGTAATTACTTGAGCTGCATTAAATGACTTTTTAAGGCCTGTTCACACCAAGGACTATAACAATAATGATAATTATAACTATAAAGTTTATTTATTCTAGTTCTGTGAGATTATGGAAGTTCACACCACAGCTATAACGTAACAGGAACGATATCGCTGGAATCTCTTTCAGAAGGATTTTATTTTCTAGCCGGTAAACGTTAAAAATATGGTCGATCAGAATCCACCCGGCTTTAAAGAGCTAGAGCATTTGAAGCAGAAAACCAGTGATATTTCCAGAATATATATTTTTTTAAATGTGTTGTTGTAATAACAGAAATAAAGATGAAATTAAATTACATTAAAGTATTAAATGAAAAACTGTCCAAAAATGTCCAAAACTGAAATAAAAATAAATTAAAGCTAAATAGGAATATATAAATATAATAATGAATGACACATTTATAATATAATAATTATAAATAATTAAAAATGACACAAGCTCAAAATTACTAAAACTTAAAGTAAAATTACAATGAAGAAAACTTTAAGTTGATAAACTAAAATGTCCAAAACTGAAATAAAAATAAATTAAAGCTAAATAGAAATATATAAATATAATAATGAATATGACACATTTATAATATAATTATAAGAAAAGCGCTATATAAATGTAATTAATTATAATTAATTATTATAAATAATTAAAAATGACAAAAGCACAAATTTACTAAAACTTAAAGTAAAATTACAATGAAAACCTAAAATATACAAATAAATAAATAATATGATAGTATATAAATACTAGTTAAATATCACTGCATGCTTACAATAAGCAAATGCTAATGTAGTTATCATTATCTTCATTGTTAACGTTCTTGGTATAACCGGCTTTTAGGCTAAATACAGTTATAACCCCCCCCATAAGTTTATATCTCTTACTACTCAGCTAGTTTAAAAAAAAAAAAAAAAAAAAATACATGCATGGACATGAAATACTGATTTATGTGACATCATGTGTGAAGAAAGGGATTACGGAGTGAAACAACTGACATAGCATGGCAAGTTGAAAAAAATAGTTGCCTAGAGACAACGGTCAAGTATACGGTTTAGCAAGGCCTAAACAGACAATAAAGACAAACAATTTCACCAAGAAGCATCTTTGACCGTTCATCTCAGGGGTGAAATACCATAGTCTACTATTATTTTTATATAAAGCCAAAGAAATGTGTGTGTGTGTTCTGCTGTGTAGATTTAATTCCGGCACCTTGCTGACTGATTCACTAGCAGCCATGAGGACAAATGCACTACAGAAGAAAGAGAGGCACCGAGTGAATAGAAAGATCTGGAAGAGTCAAGGATAAAAATGGAGTGAAGGATGCTATTGAGAGAGAGAGAGAGAGAGAGAAAGCTAGCCTGTGTAATGTGTGAGTTTGCCTGTAGAGAGAGAGTAAATGGCACTGTTCAGTGTGCGGTTACACAGAGACCCGTTCATTTAACTCACCACCTCTCCTGACTGATTATACCACTCCAGCATCCTGCTCACTCACTCCCTTTATCTTTATCTTCAGCTCTCTCGGTGTCTTCCTGTTTGTCTCTGTCCAGACACTAGCTCAAAAACCTAGTTCCCTGCCGACCTAGACAGCTTTTTAAGCTATCATAGGATCAGTATAAAAGCAAAGTCTGTTCCATTAGCCTGTTTATTAGAATATCAAGCTATTAGCTTAGCAACATGCTAACACAATATTTGATTTGAAGCAACTGTCAAAGCTGTCATGCATTTCATGTGTAATGCTATTTGCAGGAATATATTTATTTCTCATTAACATTGTCTATTTTACCCACTGTTCATGTTTGTTAGAGTATCAAGCTATTAGCTTAGCAACATGCTAACATCATATTCCACATAACACTCTAGTTGCATCAATTGTGATTCAAGGCTCCTGTGCTGTGCATTCCATGTGTAAAGCGCTATTTGAAGGAATGTATGATGGTATCAAAACCCCCTTTATTATAATAATGATTTTTTTTTTTTCATTCAAAAGGACATTTTTTGAATGAATAGTTATTCACCCCTTTTATTATATATGTTATATAAAAGTTGTGATGCCTGAATTCACTTTAATATTTATATTTAATTTCTCAAAATTTAAAATGATTTTTTTTTTTTTTTTTTTAGTATTGATTGATGGATTGCCAAAATAGTAAAAAAAAAAAAAATATCCGCCATTAATCGGCAATAACATGAAAATAATTAGAGTCATTGCTTATAATGAGTTTTGCAAATAAGTCATTTCAGTTAGGTTGCTCCCTTACAAGGCAGTTGCCTATGTAGGTACTAGACATAGAGACGTCTCTTTGCAACTGAGCTGACCAGATTTTCTCTGGTCTTTCTTCATTTTGAGACTGGTCGGTTATGTGTTATTATTGTACATATCTCGAATGATACCTCATTGCTGTGTTTGCCGTTTTAAACTCTTGCTGAATCACGTGTGACCTCTTTAATGAGTGTGTGTAGCACTCTTATGATGTAGCATCCAGCAGTGCTTTTTCTGAGTTTTATATGATATAAAGGAGTGTTGTTCTCTCTCTCTGTGTGTGTGTGAGTGTGTGTGTGTGTGTGTTGTCGCTCAGTCCCCCAGTGAGTTGATAGCTTATTCCTTGCTGTTATAATTGCCGACTCTTCTTTAATGCAGGGTAATTTGTGTGGCTTGATTAATGTTGAAGCCATGTTTAAAAAGTGTCAACTTTAAACTTCAAAATGTCACATCAGCTCTCACTCAAATACCCCCCCCCCCCCACACACACACACACACATTCATAAAAAAATTTTAAAAAAAAAGGCTCGTCATTGTCCGTAATTTCTATGTCAAATATGATGTTGTCCAGATTCGGGTGTCGCATGAGTTGCAGGAAAATCTTTACACTGTTTTTCATCAGATCATCAGTTTGCCGAGTTTTGAAAGCAGTGATGTCATGCTTTGCTGAGATTGGCAGTACTGCAGTTGTGGTTAATTGTAATGTTTTAAGGAAGAAAGCTTTTTCACAGCTGCGAGTGCTAGTTTGCATGCTCTCAAATTCCCGTTTTGTTTAGGGATGGAACTGTCAGAAATGAAATGATTCTGCTTTCCGATTCCACATAACCAGTCCTATTAAAGATTATTTTAGTACTTTTCCAGCACACAGTATTTCTTTCTCACCACATTCAGTTCATACTGTAAACTTGTAATGTTATTATATTATATAGTATTTATTAATATTTTTGCTTTTTACTTTATATGTACTTTTGTTTTTATGTTTTTTTTTTGTTGTAATTTTAGTACTTCAAGTTGCAAAGGTAACATTTCAAATTTTTTGGTTAGGTTTTTTTAGGTTTAGGTTTTTATCTAATATTTATATTTTAACTGATTTTATTACAGATTTATTTGGAAACTATTTTAACATCACTGACTAAATATGTATTTATTTCTATTACTCAGTGGAACAAATCAAACATTAAAGGAATGTTATCAGAACCAAATAATTTGCTTCCAATGTTTTAAAGATACAAAAAAGAATGAAATCTTGATTCCCAAAAACTTTCACTCTGACTTGTTTGTCTTTTGTCCATTTGTGTTAAATCCTGTCACCTGTCAGTCAGACTCTTTCTTTCTCATTGAATACATCAATATCGTGGAACACTGAACATAATTGAACATTGTTTTTAATGGACATGCTTCTCTCAGGTATAGAGTAAAATGAATAACCCTTCTAATGTAAAGCAGAACTCTATAATCGTATAGTGTAACCTATCTCCTGGGCACGAGTTGTGCTTAAGTCAAGCCCCCTGTTGAGTGGCAGTTTTAGGACGCTGACCTTTTGCATGAACACACACTCACATAAACTCCCATACATGTATGCAGTCCAGCTGGTTTTTGACCTTTCTACATATTCACACACATAGACAGTAAAAGGAATGGACGGCCCCCCAGCTCTCTGTCAGATTCTGTGCCGTGTATATTTGTGCACTTGTGCGTCCTCATTTAGTCACGTAAACATCTCCCAGTAAATGCGAGTTTTCACACAAGCTACGTCCTACTTTTCAAACCTAGTGAGTCGCCTACCTAGCAGTATTTTAAAGGGGATAGTACACCCAAAAAGTTAAATACTGTCGTTACTTATCCTTACGTCATTCCGAACCTCTACGCATTTATTTCTTCTGCGGACAATATTTTGAAGAATGTCCTTGCTTTTCTTTTCCAAACAGTGAAAGTGAATGGGGTCCAAAACAACGTTGAACTCCATTGACTTTCATTGTATGGACAAAAAGAAAAAAAACTTTCTTTGGTGGTGGTGGACGAACACGGTCACCGATGTGATATACACCCATACCAGATATAAAACGATGGTATGGTTTACAAATCTGAGCGCACGGATTGGAAATTTGTGGGTGCGGTTCATTAATCTGGGGATTAAAAGGGAACAATTTAAGGGATATTTTATAAACTGAGGGGACGGATTACAAAAATGTGGCCACGGATTTGCGAGTCTTGTTTCTTTCTTACAGGTGACTTCCCGGACTGTACGTTTCAGTCCCTCATGAGATTCCCCTATGAGGTTTTTCAACACTGCCTATGTCGGCAGTAGACAGGCTTTAGCTGTTGCTATAGCATAACCCGTTCTGTTTTTACACATGTACACACACACATAGAGAACCCAGATATTTGAGAAGGTCGCTAATTGAATGGAGACACTTAGCATTATTCAATTTAAAGGGTGACGGAACACATCTGTTGTCATGGTGCTGGTCCACATGCAGTTACCCATGGAAACTACACGGGAATGCAAACACACATGTTGAGCAAATGTTCTTAACCCTGAAGATCTGTGATGTTTAAAACAGTCTCGCGCATCCGGCTAATCATTTCGTCAATCTCTGTCCCACTCTCTTTTTCTTCTTAGTCTCCTTCTTCACTGATCTGAAAGTCAAAGCTGATGTACTCTACTGGAGCTCTCTTTGTCTCAGATTGTAGATGCTTCTGTCATTCTGAGCTAAGGTTGAGACGCTCGGGGGAAATGTAGCTATTGATTGACGGCGGTGTGAAGTTCAGGGCGGAGGTCAATTTAATGTGGCGGAATTCAGGGAGGAGATGGATAGATCGATGCTCAATGCTGATTGGCTAGAGAGAACAGACAGGCTCATTGGTGTTGGATGATCACATGTAGCTTGCTTCTTATAAAGAGGCTTGTCTGATCTATTACATTATATTATATATTGTAAAAAAAAAAAAAAATATATATATATATATATATATATATATATATATATATATATATATATATATATATATATATATATATTATTACATAAGAATATGTAATTTATTCCTATGATGGCAAAGCTGAATTTTCAGCATCATTACTCTAGTCTTCAGTGTCACATGATCCTTCAGAAATCAGTCTAATATGCTGATTTGATACTCAGTTATTATCAATGTTGGAAACAGTTGTGCTGCTTAATATTGTTTTTGGAACTTGTGATAAATGTTTCAGGATTCATTGATGAATAAAAAGTTAAAAAGAACAGCATCTATTCAAAATAGAAATCTTTTCTAACAATATGAATCTTTACTATCACTTTTTATAAATTTAACACATCCTTGCTGAATAAAAGTAAAAGTATTATTTAAAAAAAATACTGACCCCAAACGGTAGTGTATATTGTTGCGAAATATTTCTATTTTAAATAAATGCTGTTATTTTTCTTTTTTGTTTTTATACATCAAATAATCCTGAAAAAAGTATCATAGGTTATAAAAAAAATATTAAGCAGCACAACTGTTTCCAACATTGATAATAAATCAGCATATAGAATGATTTCTGAAGGATCATGTGACACGGAAGACTGTAATAATATTTCCACAATATTACTGTTTTTTTCTTTTTCTTTTTTTATCATATAAATGCAGCCTTTGTGAGCATAAGAGACTTAAGGAAAAGTAATGTTTCCAAACTTTTGCCCGGTGTGTGTGTGTGTGTGTATATATTATATTATATATATATATATATTTGCCAGTATATCAGTAATTAATTATGCCGTATGCTTTAATTATTGCAATGTGTCACATTGTTGCAAATGCTATTTTATGTTACCTTTAAAGTAAATTGCAAATCAAAATTGTGTTTTTTTTCCAAATACACAAAAGTAAGATAGAAGCTTCCCACAAGAGAGAGAATGACATTTTTACGTATAGCCTATGGCAAGATTGTGAGTTACCTACTTTTCACAAAGTGCTCTAGTCGATCCCATTGATCCCTCTATGCACCTCGGCACCATCCCAATCACTACATCTTTTCCCACGCTCATCCGCTCTCTAACACGCGTCTGCCAAGAAAGACATGTGTTTTTAGCCCTCTTTCAGTCCCATCTGTCCTGGGCTCGTACACATCTGCTTTTCTTCTGGGTCTTTTGTTTGTCTTTCTGACCTGACGTGCAGGTGCGTGCGTGCGTTTGATGGTTAATAATTGCCTGCAGCCCTTTTGAATTGAGACCTCATTAATCGAGACCTGTCTTCAACGGACACGAGTGCCGAAACGCCGTTTCGAGCCAGCTGCCGGAATTGTATTAACATGTACCTTTGTAATTCAGTAGCGTTTGCGAAAACAGTTTGATCCCAATCAGCACCGCCGTACAGGTGTCTGACCTTGAGCCCGGGGCCAAGATGCCGATTTATAGACCTTCAATTAGCACACAGCACGCTTAATTATGAGCACATTGAACGGGCCAGAGAGCGCACCGCTACCAACACACACACACACACACACAGAAATCTTTGCATGCTTCACTTTGATGTCGTATGCACTACAAGCACGAATAACCGTGAGATTTGTGGGCACTCTGTGGAGAAATGATTCAGTCTAATAGAGACCTCTCTGTGGAGCACACACATACAGTATGCACACACTGAATAAGGTTTATGAAACATTTAGCAGGAGAGAGCCGACAGAAACGGAGGTGCTGTGATCTGTCTGCTGGATTAATCCATGAATGCTTCTTCTCATCTTTCTTTTCTCCTTTTTTTTTTTTTTTCTTCCTTTCATTCCTTGTTCCCTCCCGGCCCACTGCAGTGCCTTATATATAGCTCGCTCTTGACTTCCACTAGACAACATAAAATCAAAATCGACCCTATTTGCTTCCTCAGTGAATGTTGAAACGCTTAATAATATTTCATTAAAATGTATTAGCTTATGTGTTGTGTATTAGTAATAGTATAAACCAATAATATCCTGGAAAACAGTTCAAATAGATCCCAGTGTCACTAAAAGTCACTAAAAAAATTCATCACATTATGTGAGGTTATGCTATTTCAATTATTTATTTTTTACTCCTTCTCATCATTGTTCAGCAGTAATTCCTCTTTGTCTGATCATCCGTTTCTTCGAACAGCTCTGATTTTTTTTTATTTCTGGAAGAATTATGTCAAATTCCAATGCTTGCAAAATTATAGGCCTGTTTTTGTAATCAGTTTTTAATCGTAGCTTGATTCAGCATTATCGTGTGGACTCAGTTCAGGATGATTAATTAAACATAACCAGCTTAAAAGAGCAATTATAGAGTCTTGCCCCAGTTTTTGCTCAAATTTCAGAAAAATAACACTGGTACAGACCATCTTGGTGTTTGTTTGGGAGATATAGTGTACGATATGTTTAGTCTGCTGATACTGCCTGTTGTTCGCTCTGTTAAAGAGATAATGGGATTATAATGGAATAGATTTCTATATTTAGACCATCCAGGTCCATATCACACACACTCGCGTGCTAACACGTGCGCGCGCTCCGTCAGCGGCTGTAATCTGCTGTCTGTGTTCAGTGCAGTCTCTGATGTCGAATTCTAATGTGGTTGTCTGAATTCTCCGAGCGAAAGATCAATGTGGCGTTTAGACGAGTGCGCAGTCTTTCTCCTCTCTTCCTTTCGAACGCGCTGGGCCATGGATAAAGAGACACAAACACAACCGACATGCACCTGTACCACACACACACACACACACGCACACTTATCACTATCTCAGATACAGCTACGGGCTCCAATGCTCACGAAACTTGAGTGTCTGACCTTCTCATTTTTTATCATTTAAAAATTCCAAGTAGCTATTGCATGTGTTTGAACTAAGTACTATAAGAAAAACAGTATTTGGAGTCGTGTTTGAATTGTGACTGTAAACCTGAGCCATCAATTTTCCAACATTAAGATCCAATTAAACCTGGTTCATTTCATGCACCGGCTACTTTACATCTCTATCATAGATTCTAAGTAATTGTTTCTGGTCACATTTTTTCTTTTTTTCTTCAGTGGCTATGTTTTTTTAACGTTTTATTTATCGGCTACGTAAGCATCGGTGCTTATTATAACACTGGTGGAGAGATAGGAGATGTACTGTGTGTGTATGTGTGTGTGTGCTTGGTTCCCCTCTGACATATTGTCAGCATATGGTGCTTTTCGGCTACGGCCTCTGAAGCCAAATGTTCAGAGCGCTTTCATTCTCTTTGGGTCATAGAATTTGTGTGTGTGTGTGTGTGATGCTGCAGTCCTCGCCGGAGTAATTTGGCCAGCTCATGCTCACCAGAGCTCAATCCCGTCAAGCTCGCTTACCGCTGTTTATTTTATTACTCGCATGTTTTCTTTTCTTTTCGCCCTGCGTGTGCGTTTATTCCCTCCCCTATCCCTCCACTTCCTCTCCCGAAAGCATCGTTCTCTCCTCACAGACGAGCGTGAAAACACGAAGGTGGTTCTTGCGAAAGGAGAACGACCTAATCTCGTCTCCGCCATCTGTTCAGATGTTAATGACGGTGTTTTTCCGTCCCATAAACGGTAATGGAAACGAACACCTCCCCTAATGCGCCCTAATGAAACTTCTGCGCGTTTTTACACACCTCCCTAATAAACGGCTTGATGGGAGAACTTGTTTGCGAAGCTAGTCGCTCCTGGAAGTTCCACACAAATGCTGACTGGCACATCTTCTCGCCGTTTTGTTTTTGACGTTTTTTGTTTTATGTGGCGCTCCTCGGCACTGATGACAGACGAAAGGAATTAAAAGCGGAGAGAGGAAGAACAATAAGGTCGTGAAAGACTAGCTCACGGCATTGGCTAATCCTGCCGTGACTCACCGGTCTGATACATCTACGACGCCCAGGGAAATACGTGCTACTGCACAGCATGGGTGCAGCTTTGTTCATTTCGTTTATTGATGTTTTTGAATTAGACCAACATGCTTTACTCCATTCCCATTCGGTTTTTAAATGATCGCTCCAGCAGCGTGTAGTATTTGGCGAGCCGTGATGAAGTTAGGCCCGGTCTAATTAAGGCATCTGGAAGGGTCTGGATGTCCTAAGAATGGGAGCACCTGCTGAGAGGAAGACATGACCTAACGGAGGGAGCGTGGCGCACTCTTTCCTCCGAGGAAAGACACCTCATCTGTTCTGCGTTTCGCAGACGATTGAAGGCATGCATTGTGGTGTAGTTCACAAGCAGGAGTAATTTAACTCCACGTGTCACTGGAGCAAATCAAATGTTTTCTTTTGTGCGCGGCAATCTGTAGTGTTTTCTGCAAAGAATCTTCTCTCTGTTTAGAAAGGAGCTGTTTAGAGAAGAGTAAACAGGGAACTCTGGGGTGAACCACAGCATCTGTACAAACCACATGGGTCAGTGACACGGCACTCGGTTTGTTTGTTCGGATAAATTCATTTATTCAAAACTAGATTAAAAGTGCATTTCATACACACAAATACTTGAATAGACATATTATATGCTGTTTATTAAGTTTTTCAATTAAAATTAATGTAGATTTTTCTTTTTGTACCGAATAAAATCAGTGATCTGTGCTGATATTATAAAAGATTAATTATAGGAATGAAAATAACATAAATCCTTTTGTTGTGTGGCATAATCTTTTGATTGATAGATAGATAGATAGATAGATGGATGGATGGATGGATGGATGGATGGATGGATGGATGGATGGATGGATGGATGGACGGACGGACGGACGGACGGACGGACGGACGGACGGACGGACGGGAAGACCATTTGACAGATAGATAGATCAACTGACAGATAGATAGATAGACAGACAGAGAGACAGACGGATGGATGGATGGATGGATGGATAGATCAATTGACAGACAGACAGACAGACACAGACAGACAGACAGACAGATAGATAGATAGATATATAGATAGATAGATAGATAGATAGATAGATAGATAGATAGATAGATAGATAGATAGAGAGACGGACGGATGGACGGGAAGACCATTTGACAGATAGACAGACAGACGGATGGATAGATAGATCAACTGACAGATAGATAGACATACAGACGGATGGATGGATGGATGGATGGATAGATCAATTGATAGATAGATAGATAGATAGATAGATAGATAGATAGATAGATAGATAGATAGATAGATAGATAGATAGATAGATAGATAGATAGATAGATAGATAGATAGATAGAGGGACGGACGGACGGACGGACGGATGGACGGGAAGACCATTTGACAGATAGACAGAAAGATGGATGGATAGATAGATCAACTGACAGATAGATAAACAGACAGACAGACGGATGGATGGATAGATCAATTGACAGACAGACAGACAGATAGATAGATAGACAGACAGACAGACAGATAGATAGAAAGATAGATAGATAGATAGATAGATAGATAGATAGATAGATTGTATTACTCTCTACAAACAATATAATAATGATATTTCTCAGTGAATAATTCATGATAATCAGGCTTAAGGGCTGCAAGCTGTGAAAATGCGTCCTGTGTTCAAACTTCCAATAGTTTCAGAGGTTATTTAAGAGATTAACGGAAATGAAAGGGTGATAGAGAAGAATTGAGAGCGAAACAGGTGAGCAGATGGGTTGTTGTCAGATGAAGGACCTGCTGCCCAGATGTTCTCTCACACACACACACACACATACAAAAGATGAGCCGCGGGCCAGGATTTGCTGACCTGTAGAAGTTTGATGGTGGTCCAACTTCTGGTCATTATGATTGCTCCTGATGTTTGATATACTTCACCTTCTGCACCTGTTGTATGCCTGCCAGCCACACACACACACACAGACACACACACAAAGCTCGACATGCATGCTGACACTCAAGTCAAACCCCTCTAGTACTGGATGACAGCCCATAACACAGCGTCCAATTCCTGTGTGCGTGTGTGTGTGTGCGTGTCTTTTGGAGAGGAACCCGACTCAGCCATTCGCAGCATCATCAGTCGCTCATCCCCAGCTCCACCCGGTTTCCATAGCAACAGGGAGGCAATAAAAAAATCCTGGTAGTGTTGTCAGGATTTTGGCAATCCTGTCACACTGTTGCCTCAGATTTCCACTCAAGCAGCTTTCAGCAGCAAAAGTGCTTGGAGCCGCGAGTTTAAGTGCGCAGTGTGTAGTGTCATTTGCAGAGCACTTTTCCTCATAAGCACTTCAGTCCATAAACATTTGCAAGGAAACACGGCTGCTTTGTTTCAGCTCTCTGTAAGAGGACGGGATTTCTGCGTACACACTTATTTAAGATGGATTAGTTTGTGTGATGGAAAGGGTGGAAAACAACCACAAAATCGAAATAAACTAGAGACTAATAATCAGTTCGACAGATATTTCTGACAATAGTCGTCCACTGTTCCGCCGTTCTTAATTATAGTGGGTTTATCTTTGTCTTTAAAACAATGTATTACTTTAATTTGACTTTTTAATATGCAATGCAATATTAGTTAGTGATGAAATAATTCGTTAATATGTTGTCAAAAAGCATGACGGTGCTGTTAAAATGGCATTTTTATTAAAATGTGTCGTTTTGTTTAGTATGTGGGTCAGTGACATATATATATATCCATCTATCTAGTATCTATGCCAAAATACAAAATGTTTATGTTATGTTATTTAAATGTTTTATTCCTATAATAAATATTTCATATTAGGACAGATCTCTGATTTGATCTAAAATATCTTAATTCAAAACAGCATAGAATATGTGTATTCAAGTATTTGTATGTACAGTATGAATTGCACTTTTAATCTAGTTTTGAATAAATCATTTTATCTGAAAACAAAATGAGTGCCAAGATTTAGATTTATCAGCTTTCAAATATAAAGAATTATCAGTTTTGGCCAAAATGTTCATAATAATAATAATAATAATAATAATAATGTAGGGCTTGTTATCCATCGCAAATTAGATTGGTTTATGATTGGTAGGCTATATAATATTATTAGTTTTGACTGTTTTTTCACTGCCCATATTGCCTTAATTTCATCAAGATACATTTTTAGAAAGTTTTAGTGGAGGAAAAATATGAAAACTCTTGTTCTTCAAAACGTCACGCATCGATGAATTGCACAGAATAAGACAAGGGACATTTATCAAGAAAGAAAATAAGGTCAATTTTGATTTCTTGTCATTTTTATGATTTACCAGCTATGAAAAATTCAATAAAACTGTTCAGAACCCAGAGTATTTTTGTATTTTTATTTATTTTTTGTAGCATGTCCATTTAGAAATAGTATACATCAGTAAGTGCTTTTAAATTGAAGTAATGCAGTTTTTATGGAGCGAGTTAAAAATGTTTCTGGATAAATCAAGGCTGTTATTGTGTTTTTACGGCTTGTGTGTGCGCGTCTCCTCGTTAGCGCAGAAAGACAGCATCTCTCCAGCTCGCTGCTTCATTAGCAAGTGTGACATTTATCACATCGGCTCCTCGCGTTTCAAGAGTTACCATGGAAACGGCTATAGCACCCACCTCCCCTTCACACTTTTAACAAGTGGAGTGATTAACAGAACAGTTTTGTACATCTCACACATGCGCTCGCTCGCTCGCACGCGCCGATGCCTGTCATTCTTCGCAGTTAAGCTGGCATGTTTTTCTGGCTGAGTGATTTTGACTGCTATAGCAAATATCGCCACTCATACCTTGAAAAATTATTATTTGTATTTTGCACGGTTTTCTTTGTTGTCAACTGACTTTGCATGTGATGTATACAGGAAACGGTTTGTCCTAGGTGACTCTTTTTTTGTTTCTAAATATATTCTGAGTTTGACATCTTCCTGACAGTTGACGAACGTGATGACAGGAAATATCTTCCTGGAGTCACACTGCCTGTCTGACCTTGAAATGTGTGTGTGTGTAGACTTGGTCAGGACATATGAAAGGACAAATGCACATCATTGGCTGTTTCAGATCCTAGTAAGCTGCCTATCTAGACAGCATTTTTGGCCATCATAAGTTTGAACATTGACAGGTTAGAAAGCAGTTTAAACCTATTGATGATGCCCAATAAATGAATACATTTTGAAATTTGAAAGCACCCAATAATGTGTACAGTTTTAATGTTTGTATGGGCATATGATGGCCAAAAATGTGTACGGTTTAAATGTTCGTATGTGCCTAAATGCACAGCCCACAATGCCAAAAATGTGATTTTTGAATGATGATGTGTATACTTTACCCAAAAATGCAAATGTTCATAATATGTCCCTATGATACCCCAAAAATTTTAATATTTGAATAGCCTACGATGGCTTAAAATAAGTATAGGTTTAACGTTTGCACATTCGCACAGCCTTCAATGCCAAAATGTGCACCGTTTGAATGTCGGCATGTGCCTTCAAAAAACGTGTACAATTTCAGTATTCATACACGATGGCTCAAAAATGTGTACGTTTTTACCGTTTTCGCAGCCTTCAGTGACTAAATGTGCACTGTTTGAATGTTGGTACGTGCCTTTGTTGCCCAGAAAACGTGTACGGTTTAAACATTCATATGTGCCTATGAACGATTGGAATGTTCAATCAATGCCTAAAAATTATGTACCCAAAATGATTTGATTTCTCAAACAGACTGTGATGACCAAATCATTTTACTGTTTAAATGCTCATATGGCCCCACGACACCCAAAATACAGTGCTATGCATAAGTTTAGACACCCATACTAAAGTTGACTAAAAAGGGGAATAAAAAATCATCTTTTGGAAACTGAACTTAATGCCTTAATTTAAAAAATTAGGAAAAATCCAACCTTTAAGGACACCAATTTTCTTTGTGAATGAATAATGTATCGTAAATAAATAAATGTTCTTCCTTAAAATACAGGGTGCATAAGTTTGGACACCCCTATGTTAAATTCCCATAGAGGCAAGCAGATTTTTATTTTTAAAGGCCAGTTACTTCATGGATCCAGGATACTATGCATCCTGATAAAGTTCCCTTGGCCTTTGGAATTAAAATAGCCCCACATCATCACATAGCCTCCACCATACCTAGAGATTGGCATGGTTTTATTTCAGTTAGCCTAATAGCTAGTTTGATTTGCATTGAGAGATGATCTTATGGAAAGTACCCCATGCCAATCTCTAGGTATGGTGAAGGCTATGTGATGATGTGGGGCTATTTTAATTCCAAAGGCCAAGAGAACTTTATCAGGATGCATAGTATCCTAAAAATAAAAAAATAAAAAATACTTAAAAATAAAAATCTGCCTGCCTCTATGGGAATTTAACATACGGGTGTCCAAACTTATGCACCATGTATTTTAAGGAAGAACATTTATTTATTTACGATACATTATTCATTCACAAAGAAAATTGGTGTCTTTAAAGGTTGGATTTTTCCTAATTTTTTAAATTAAGGCATTAAGTTCAATTTCCAAAAGATGATTTTTTATTCCTCTTTTTAGTCAACTTTAGCATGGGTGTCTAAACTTATGCATAGCACTGTATGTAGTTTGAACGTTAAGATGTACCTGTGAGCCTCATAATAAATGCATTGGAGATGGATGTTTGTACGTAACAAGGATGCCCAAAAATGGGTACGATTTGAACGTTTCTACTTGCCAATGATAACTAATTGTGTACGGTTTGATTATTTGTACGATCTTACGCTGCCGAACAAAGGAAGCTCACTAGGTTTTTAGACAAAAGCCATTATGTGCTAAAACGAACCGTCTCAGTCATAAATATTTAATTCTCAAGCATTGGACACCAAATGAGACATTTAGCATACAGGGTCACTGAACGGATGGTTTCACCATCATAAACGTGACTGACAAGCCCCGAATTATGACACGTTTAAAGAAAGACAGAGAAATAAAGCGATAAATGAACCATGGAGAAACAGAGATAAATCTTCCCTATTAAGTGTGGATGGATTGAGTATTTTTCAGCGCTCGGAGCAGAACGCCTTGTTTTTATGACCAATGAGATTAATTAGGATCATAAAGCTTAACTGATGAGTGGAATTAAAGCATCACCTGTCGCCAGCAAGAGAGAGAGAGAGAGAGAGAGAGAGAGAGAGATACGACGGCACAGCTGTCAGACAGGCGGTGTTAACTTCTAGTGATGATTGGAAAAATAAGTAAAAATCACGTTTTTCATACTCTTTCTCACTCTCTCCTGCTTACATACACATATACACACACACACACACACACACACATTTGTCAGCTGTGCTTTTTTTAAACTGAGGAAATTACAGGTTTGCGACTTCCCCCCCAGCTGCCTGTCA